>NC_139582.1:14865755-15203255 GCF_946808225.1 Silurus aristotelis
TAGCTAGCTAATTAGGATAAATTGGAAGAAAAAAAAAAAAAAGATTGAACTAAATAATTGTTTTTATGTTGGTAAATTTTTTTATGTGAAGAGACACAAAATATAAATTATTTTGCCGCCTGTTTAGTAATTGTGTGCATGATTTTAGTTGTATGCCTATAACCGAACTATATTGGTTTTACAATAGTAATGCCAATTTAAAAAAACTCCTTTAGCCCTAACATTTAGTTTTATAACCTGACACCGATTATGGAACCTTACAGCAAATGGTTTGTAATATTTCTTTCATTGTTTGGATTTTTGTTGCTTGTTGCATTTCTGTACCCATTGCAACTGCAACTCCAAAACACCTCTTTCTGGTTTTATCATCTTGTACCACTAGAAATCAGGTCAGAACTTCAGTGCACTTTTGAATGTGCATAAGGGCTCTTTAATGAAGTTGATTAATTCTAAGATAACCTCATTCCATCTATGAAAAGGCACTTACATTCCAAGGACCTAAACAAACAAGTCTTGTTTCAATACTTTTACAACAATGAAGCAATGGACTCCCCATATTAAGTCAAGGTCACAAGGTGACAGTTTTGCTAGAGTATGTGCACTCCGCAAGAGGAGCAAACAAGCATAGTATTGGAGTAAGGAGTATGTTGAATGTTAATGAAGGTGCCTGTAACATCAAGAGGCATGTTTTTGTTTATAGTTATTTATTTATAAAAATAAATACTAGTCTGTAACAGTTAAATCTGATCTACTTCTTTGAATGATTTAATAGTGTTCCACATAATTGCAAAATAATTGGAAACTTTCAGCGTATGTATCACCATATGAAATTTCAATTTTAACAGTCCCACTAAAATGGCAAAACAGTACACTTTTGTTATAAAATTTGAAAGCTCATCAGATGAAGATGGAAAGGAAGCCAATTTGAGTAGGACCGGTTCAGACAGATTATCAGGATCCATATCTGATCACAAAAGCAAAACAAAAAATAATTTTTTCAATTAATCTTTTGTCGTAGCACTTGATTCTCATAGCCTATGGCCAAATTACAGTCATACTTATATTTATCATAACTGCACTTGTTTTATATTCTTTAAACAAATAAACATTCAAGCAATAATCAAACAGCAATAATCAAATAAAGTATGCTTTAATATATAACTTAAATGAAAACTGGGAACTATGTGTGTTCAAAATAATCAAATAGTTTCAGAATAAATGGTCTATTAGCTCCAGTGTGTATAACTGTGTGTAATATAAATTATGCTAACTATGGGTCGACTGAAGGCCTAATGAAAATAAAGCCTCAAAAAGCACCAACTTCAGGGCAACCTTAGATCATTAACGTGCCAGTTTTTCCTGAGTATGTTTTGCAGTCAAAGGTGTTCTCTGCTGGTGTTTTCTGCTGTTCTCGGCAAATTGTCTATTATATGGTAATATTTGATGCTTTTAGCTGCAGTAAAGAATTAAATTGCATGCTGTATGTTTATAGAATAGTAGATTGAACGGTTCAGTATTCCTTTTACCCAATAAGTCTCTTTCATTAACTTTCTTCTAGTCATTCATTTCCAATTCTTGTGTGCCTTACCTAACCTTAATCTAAACGTAATACTTTTTGACAGAGTGAATAAAAACAAATGAGTAAATTCAGACACTGATGAACACTGCTGTTAACAAGCAGAATCACTGAAGCAAACAAGAAGCAACACAACTACATACAATTACAGCCTTAGATAAAATCAACTGAATTAAAAGGGATGATAAAACAACTAAAAAAACTGAATTACCAGCTTTACTTATTATAGTTTGACATTATTTCTGTAAAATTTCTACAAAACATCCTTTGAGACAGGGGTTTATATTTTGTTGAAAATGTTTTTCACCTCAACATTTTTGAGATCAGTGGTTGCTTTAGTTGGGCTCTTGACCCATGCTTTGTTACCATTAGTTTTTTTTCTGGCTGTTGAAATTGAGTTTGTAAAGAACATTTGTTATGACAAAAAACATGTCTAGTAAAATAATAGTATTGTGGTTTTGTGGTTTTTATCAGTCCTTGATCTTTTATGATATTTATGACTGGTTTCAAAATTAATTTCATAACCTTAATGCATTAAGTAATATGACTTTAGATAACTTATAGTATTAAGGATTTAAAAAACATTTCATGCACAAAACCTTTAGCGCTACAGCATCATTTAGACACCCAGACATCAAGGATCAGCAGGTGAAACTCAAGAATGGTGAAAACTTTGATGTCACAATGCATGCTGGGTGCCAGAATAGTATTAATTCTGCTTAATTGTTCTTACAATTTTCTTTATTTGGTTTTATTTTGATATTTGATTTATGACTTTTTACGATTTCATAGTGACAGGATTATAATCTGATCAGACCTGTTTATTTTATCTTTCTCAAAAACTAATTTTAAAAGGCCAAGAGCAACACTAAAGCAAACACTAATCTCCAATATGGTGATTTTAAATTAAACTAAACCTAAACACCTAAAATCTTAATTCAAGCTTTTAATAAGTGAAGCTGGTAATGCTCTTTTGGGGAAGATTTAATGTTTTATTTTCAGGGGGTTTCATTTTTGGCTTTGGCTGTAAATTGTGTTTCTCTGCTCTTGTTTCTCTTCCGTTCAGTAATCTTCATTTAATTAGTCACTTCATTATCTCATTAACTTCATCACTGCTTTAGTGTTACTTCAACACTCTGTTGTGTGGACACATATAAGCGCTCTTTTAAAACGGAGGATTTTGCTGTTGGATTAAAGGGTTTAAATGTGCGAGATAAAAATAATTTAAAAAACACTATGAAAATGTACATTTTATTTATGGAAGCAAAAAAATTTTATTACGGCAATTTTACCACAAAATCAAGCAAAAATACTGTAAAACCTAACAGTTAAATTCCTGTTGTGTGTTTTGAGGGTTACTAATGTGTAGGAGTGTAGAGTCTGTGTTTAAGTCAAGGACGGACAAAGAAGTATTGATGTTATGCTGAATGTTGCTTTATATAAAGGCAAGATTGATGCAGTGAGAATCTCCTTACTAATTTCATTTGCACATGAATGTTTGCTGCTGTTATCTACAAGAGATCTGACCTAAAATACTACTATTTTAATTTTTTATAATTTTGTAAGTTTTTTTGTTGTGGACTTAAATAAAATACATTCTAAGTATAAATATTATAAATATTATTTTAAAAACAAATTCTAATTGGCAAAATTCAGTTTCTGCAAACAAAATAAGTTACTCAAGCTGACTGTCAGGAATCCCCCTGCCACGCCCCCCTGTCAAACCTCGGGTTTCCCCAAAGCACCTTGCTCCTTCTCCCGTGTGAGCCCCGCCCACACGGATCTGCTCGCAATCGGGCTTCATGGGGAACAGCTGGGGCTCGTTTCACTCGCTCATTCCCAGCTCCTATAAAGACCCCACATTTACCCACACTCCCTGTCCGTTATTGCATGTTCGTGTTGGTTCATATCGGTGTGCTCGTACGTCCGGTTAACCCACTACGTACGTTCCGTTTCCTCGCGTACTCCACGGCTGCGCTTCTCTTCCGAAGCTCCCCTCGGACTATATTTCACGGATTATCCCGAGTACTGTGAGTGCTTTTGTGTTGGCTCTGCCTTTCGTAAATAAAGCTTCTGTTTGCCGTTACTCCGGCTTCCGCCTCCGTGCCTCGCCTAACAGAATAACGGACCTCCAAAAAGGAATATATAAAAAGGACAAACAAAAAAGGAAAGGACAAACGAAAAAGGGGGGACATGATCGGATTAACGCTGTGGTCCCGGCGCAAACCGAAACTCGGCGGTCGGGTTCGCTCGGCCGCGATTAAGCGGCAGCCAAGCTCCGCCTCCTGGAAAACCCAGAAGCCCACAGCCGTTCCTCGATCATGCTCAGCAGCGCCACACCCCCCTCGATGATGTCACGGGACTCCCAGCTCACTCCGGCAACAGGGCTGAGTGGAGCATATTTTTACGGAGTTATATGGAGGCGTACTCGTCCAGCTTCCTGACAAAAGGAGGGAAGATCGCGTTTCACATGTCTCTACTGACTGGGGAAACTCTTTCTCTGGCCAGTGAGTTGTGGGACGAGACTGGAGGTGAGTTCGGCTTGTGTGCCCGGTTCCTGCAGCTGCTCACCAAGGAACTCGGGATGATCACGGCTGATCTCCATCTCCTCTCCCCCACTTCCAAAAGTGCCGTTCCACACCAGAGTTTCCAGGAGATCTCCGCTCTGCTGCAGGCTCTCCAGGAGAGCTCTTCCCAGTTCCAGAGCGTCCCCGAGAGCTCTTCCCAGTTCCAGAGCATCCAGAGCGTCCCCGAGAGCTCTTCTCAGTCACAGAGCATCCAGAGCGGCCCTGAGAGCTCTTCTCAGTCCCAGAGCGTCCAGAGCGACCCCGAGAGCTCCTCTCAGTCCCAGAGCATCCAGAGCGGCCCCAAGAGCTCCGTTCCGCTCCAGAGAGTCCCCGAGAGCTCCGTTCCGCTCCAGAGAGTCCCCGAGAGCTCAGTTCCGCCCCAGAGTCCTGAAAGGCGCTCGGCTTCATCCCAGGACCTGCAGGCGAGCTCCTTTCCGCTCCAGGGTCTCCAGGCAAGCTCCTCTCTGCTCCAGGGTCTCCAGGCGGCTTCCTCTCTGCTCCTAGGCTTCCAGGCGGCTTCCTCTCCGCTCCTGATTCCTGAGGAAGGCTCAGCTTCGCTCCTGATTCCCGAGAAGAGTTTGGTTCCGTCCCAGGACTTCCGGGAAAGTTCCGCTCCGCTCCAGCGTCCCAAGGAGAGCCCGGTTCCATGCCAGCGCGTCCCCGACAACACCTCTTTACCCAAGGGGATTCCGGAGCACTTAACTCACCTCCGAGACTGTGAAAGGGAAGTCGTCCCGTTGCCCCCAGGTGCCACCGAAGGCAATGGCTCGCCCCACAGTCTCCCGGAGGGCGACGCCACCTCTCAGAGCTCCGCTTTACCCAAGGGATCCCCAGAGCTCTAAACTCGGCTCCTAGACTGTGAAAGGGACGTCGAACCGCTGCCCCCGGCTTCATCCGAAGGCGATGGCTCGCCCCACAGTTTCCCAAGAGGAGACGGCTCGCCCCACCAGCACTCAGAAGGCGAAGCTACGTCATAGACCTCCTCCTCGTCCAAGGGGTCCTCAGAGCACTCACCTCAGCTCCAGGACTGCGAAAGAGACGTCAAACCGCTGCCCCTGGCCTCATCCGAAGGCGACGGCTCGCCCCACAGTCTCCCAAAAGGTGACGGACTCAGAAGACGAAGTCATGTCAGAGAGCTCCTCCCTCAGCGACGTCTCGCTCCCGAGCTCCTCCCACGGCGACATCCCACTCGTGAGCTTCTCCCTCGGCGACGTCTCGCTCAGCTGAGCTCCCGATGAAGTCGCTCAGCTGCCAGTCTCCGCTGAGGGCATGGCTCCATTCCCGGTTTCTGCCTTGAGCGTCGCTCCACTTCATTCCGGGTCTCCGCGGTGGTGTCGTTGTCCCATTCGGGCTCTCTACAGGGGTGGTGTCATCGCCTCAGGCCCTTCCTGGCTGTTCCTGGCTCTGTGGCGGTTCCGGCCGGGTCCCCTTCGACCCTGGGAGATTGATGGGGCCATCCTCCGAGTGCCCTGGCCCACCGGGCGTGCTGCGGGTTCAGGGCATCAGGTGCCGCCCCTTTGGGGGGGGGGTGTCAGGAATCCCCCTGCCACGCCCCCCTTCGGCGGCTGTCAAACCTCGGGTCTCCCCAAAGCACTTCGTTTCTTCTCCCGTGTGAGCCCCGCCCGCACGGATCTGCCCGCAATCGGGCTTCATGGGGAACAGCTGGGGCTCGTTTCACTCGCTCATTCCCAGCTCCTATAAAGACCCCACATTCACCCACACTACAGTAATCCCCCGTTTTATCGCGGAATTACATTCGCCACATAACTAATTTGTTTAGCTGATTTTCCCGGTCTCTCGCGGACAGCGCGATAGACCAAAAAACTTATAGGGAATTGTTTTTAAGTTTTCATATAAGTTTTATGTTGAAATAAAATCTATTAATAAAAAAAAAAAATTTATAAAATAAAGTGAAATGTACACATAGAATAGCGTTTTTTTTTTGTTTTGTTTTTGAACGTAGCCACCGCGATAAACATGGGGGGGATTACTGTATTTGATTTCAATTGAGCATTAACTATGGCCTGCATGCATGTAACTGATTGCTTTTATGTAGTCCTTAATAAAGTGACTATATTTGTACTTCAAAAAAAAAAAAAACAAACAAAAAAAAAAAAAACTGTAAAGCTGCTTTGAGACAATGTCTGTTGTGAAAAGCGCTATACAAATAAACTTGACTTGACTTGACTTGACACTCCCTGTCCGTTATTGCATGTTCGTGTTGGTTCATATCTGTGTGCTCGTACGTCCAGTTAACCCGCTACGTACGTTCCGTTTCGGACTCCTCGCGCACTCCACGGCTGTGCTTTTTTTCCGAAGCTCCCCTCGGACTATATTTCGCGGATTATCCCGAGTACTGTGAGTGCTTTTGTGTTGGCTCTGCCTTTCGTAAATAAAGTTTCTGTTTGCCGTTACTCCGGCTTCCGCCTCCGTGCCTCGCCTAACACTGACGGTATTTTTTAATTTTTTTGTTAATTTACAGGACAAGTTCTTACAATGTTAAGTACCAGTTTAACCGTTTATTTTTAAGCTAGATTTCTGCCAACCACAGCAGCCAGTTTTTTACTGTAATATCTAAAGGATTATTTTTTACAGTAAGGAAAAATTTACTTAAACAGAAAGTGGAATTTCTAGCTTAATTTACTCTTCTGTTCTGTTCACTGCTTTGCATCAAATGTGCTGTTTATTGGTAGTATTTTATTTAGAAGCTAAGAAACAAATTTATTTGAAATTATACATGTAAAGACAGCAGTAATTTATGGTGATTTATAAATATTTTAATTTTATTATTTTAGTTTATGTTCCATTCCTATATTCTTGGAAAATTGTTAATCAGCACATTTTTGTGTAATACCCTATGCTTTATTTAAGTGGACTGTTTAGGTAAAATGTGTACTCATTTACCTATCTTAGACTAAAAGAACAAAATAAGATTAACATGACAGGTAAGCAGTCATGCAGGAAAGTCAAAACATAATTATAAAATTAGTTAAAATGTTTTTATTAAATGCAAGGCACCACAATATATACTATTGATGAATTATCATTATATCTATATTTTTGTGAAACGTGATGATGTAGGGCTAACTGAGCTTTCATAGCATACATTTCATGGCTTTTCTTATGAAATAATTTCTGTTGTAGTCAAAGCCAACACCAAAGTGTGTCAAGACAAAACAAGACTAAGACTTTTGAGGAGTTGAGAACAAGGCAAGACCAACAAAATGCAGGATGAGACTAAGTTTTACTATTTACCGTGTTTACTGTCATACGCATCCTTTTATATATACTTTTTCTCACATACTGTAATTTCCAGACTATTAAACTTTACACAGGCTTTAACGAAAGACAGTGTCTGTTACACGGCTTGTATCTAAACAGTAGCCTACCAAGAAAGTCATTGTTCACTGTGTTCCTCCTTCCTTTCACAACTATTTCTCTCAGGAGTTTTTCTTTTAGCATCGTCGTGCGTTTAAAAATCACCATCGGTGAAGCTTTTCTCCTGATGCCGTGCAGCTCAGAACACAGGTGAAGTGCGTTTTTTCATGCCTGGTTGTTTTCAGCGTGACGAATGATTCGCATTTCCTGTTGACTGTCCGAGTGAGAGGCAGGTCAAACGTCAGATTCAGTGGGAGCGCATCTGATTTAATATAAAGAGTTTCATTGGTTCACCTGAACACGTTCTGCAATTTCATTGGTGTAATGTTATGGGGATTAGTTTTTTGGCTTGAAGTTTGTGAAACCGGAAAAAACCCAGGAAAAATCCATAAATTAGTCGCTTGGTTTAAAGGGTGGAAAAAAGTTGCGGGTTATAGTCCGGAAAATACGGTATATCTTTATATATTTTATATAGTTTATACTTTTTATTTATCTATCTACTTTTTTCTTTTTCTTCTCATTCTATTCGCTCATGCCGGACCGTCGTAGAAAGCATTTCACTGCATGTCGTACTCTGTATGTATGTGTATGTGACAAATAAAGTTATATTTGATTTGAAGTCAAAACCAAGATAAAAGCTGCTTTGGGACAATCAGCACTCCTCAAATTCACCACATATCTACACATATCCACAGATCCACATAACCCTGACCCTAAAAAGTAATAATGAGATAAATATAAATAAAAAATAAATAAAAAATAAATAAATAAATATATGTTAAACTTCTAAAATGCAGAAAACCTGTCTGTGGACTTTTAATAAAATAATATTAATATTGATAACATAATAATCAAATAATAGGATTTCTATGAAACTCTTTGTTGTGGATTTTTTCTTGTTTATTAGACTTATTATAATATCAATATCCTGTTTCCAATCATTCTCGCATTTGAGAAAACATTTATTTTTCTCTTTGTGATATTGTGATCTCTTGCAAATACTTTCTGCCAGTTAGTGATATCCCCATAGTTGTGGTCTTAACCAGTCTTGAAATAGGGTTGTCTTAAAATAAGAACTAATAAGAATAAGTTCTCATTAGTGTAATTTTACAATTATTCATTTGCAAACAATGAAAAACCCACAGCATCAGTGGGGTATTGCAGTTTTTCTCAGTTGCTTTGGAGCATTTCTCAGATCAGAAATTTAATTCTCAAAACTACTTGTTTAACATCCACATCATGTAGTCACTTGTGCATTTAAAGCATTTTCTCATTGTTTTGATCAAATTGCGAATTCTTTGGGATATTCATTTAATTGTTTGTGTACAATTGTCTGTTATTTCCTACATTATCAGTTGTTTATGTCACATTGATTAAAATATATTATACCGGTTTCACCTAAATAGTTTTAATTCCCTAAACAGTTGCATAAGTTATTGAATGCAAAATAGGTAAACCAGTTGCCATCATCTGTCAAGCTAAAACTTCTATTAAACTTTTTTTTTTCGTAAATTTGTTTTCAATCAATTAATTGTGCAGATGAATCTTGAATGTTACTAATTCAATTCAATTCAATTTATTTTTATTTGTTTAGCGCTTTTAACAATGAACATTGTCTCAAAGCAGCTTTACACAGATAATTTGGTGATTAAAAGTGAATATGTTCTTTATAAGTAAGTTTGTCCCTGATGAACAAGCCGGTGGCGACTGTGGCAAGGAAAAATTTCCTGAGATGGCGATAGGAAGAAACCTTGAGAGGACCCAGACTTAAGAGGGAACCCATCCTCATCTGGGTTGCGCCAAATGTCCATTTGTAGCAGATATACGATCTTGCGGGGTACAGTGATGATGATCAGAAGCGAGAAGTAGTCCTGAGTCAGTGTAGGAGACTGTTGACATTAACTACAGTCCAATCCATCCTCAAAGCGCACGTTCTTACACCAAAATTTCATGGAACCACCCAAGGCGTTGATGAGAAACCGTCCCAAGCTGCACAGAGTGGCCTCCAGTCAAAGAGAACACTATCCAGAGGCAGGCCTGGACAAAGTAGGAAGATCCACGGAGGGGAGAGGGGCAGGAACAGTGGTCACTGGAGCCTCAGGAGCATGTTAAACTAGACCAAAAGAGAAAGAGAGCTAGAGAGAAGAGGGTGACAGGAAGAGAAGGATATGGATTATTAAGTGTCCTTATTGTTGTATGAAAGTTAATATCACTGTGCAGTTTAAACTCCGGCAAGACTCGCTATGGCAGCATAACTACAAGGGAGAACCAGAAGGTAACACAGACATGAGGGATCTCTGGGATAAGAGACGACCCACCACACCACCGTCAACGAACCTGAGTGAACGTGTGAATGTGAGGGGACGACAGCATACAAATATCCCAGTTCACCAAACACTCTATATCCATGTTCCCTCCAGGTCTGAGCCTTTGCCTAAGAAAAAATCTACTGATAAAAGGCTTGACTAAATAAATACGTTTTCAACCTCGACTTGAACACTGAGACTGTGTCTGAGTCCCTAACAATGATTGGAAGGCTGTTCCATAACTATGGGGCTTTAAAAGAGAAAGATCTGCCCCCTGCTGTAGTCTTCGTTATTTGAGGAACCAACAAATAGCCTACACCTTTTGATCTAAGTAGGCGTGGAGGATCATACTGGTATAGAAGTTCACTCAGATACTGCGGTGCGAGACTGTTACGTGCTTTATACGTCAGTAGTAGTATTTTCTAATCATTGCGAGATTTGATTGGGAGCCAGTGTAGACTGATTAAAACAGGAGTGATGTGGTCATATTTTCTAGCTCTAGTGAGGACTCTTGCTGCTGCATTCTGAACTAACTGAAGCTTATTTATGCACTTACTCACACACCCAGACAGTAAAGCGTTACAGTAGTCTAATCTAGAAGTAACAAAAGCATGAAATAGTTTTTCTGCATCCTGTAACGACATCATATATCTAATTTTAGCAATATTTTTAAGGTGAAAGAAGGCGATCCTGGTGATATTATTCACGTGAGCCTCAACGGAAAGACTAGGGTCAATAATAACACCAAGGTCTTTGACAGCCGTACATGCTAAAACAGAAACACCATCCAGAGATGCTACGTAATCGAAAAGTTTTCTTCTAGCTGCATGTGGTCCTAGTAAAAGTACTAATGTAGGTGAGTGCCCATGCATCAGATCAACCAATGATCAACTAGTTCTCTAAAACAGGTCAAAGGTGAATCTCATTAAACTTTAATTGGCAAGTGTATACAGACAGAGCAAAACACAGAATTCTAATTTTTGAAAATGGATGAATAGAAACAAACAAATTCTAGTACAGTGCAGTAAAAGTGTAAATCCTTTCCAGTCTCTTGCAATCGATAAAAATCAAATATGCTGTCAAATAAATAAATTTGTGCTGCTGAAATTCATAGATTCATAGAAATTCAGCCTTGTGCAATTTCAATTACTGTAATCCAAATCAAATTTTATTTTAGGAAATACTGAAACTCTGTGGTGTCATACTGACAACATGACTAAACCTTTTGTGAACAATGACAAAATGACTTGTCATTTTGATGGGAATGAGATGTTCAATGACACAAATACTTACTTTTTAGAGATAAAAAAAGGATTTTAGGAAAATACAGGCTTTTTCAAGAAATCCAATATGTTGTGCTGTTTGTGCATTTACTGGTTTGCAAATATTAAGGATGATAAGATAAATGTTCGAAAGCAACTGAGGAAAACTTTAAATAGAAATTAACTTGTTTCATAATTTTTTCCACTAGTAAATGGGGAGTTTAAGCATGTTACAGTTTTTCTCAGTCGCTTTGGAGAGTTTCTCAGATCAGAAATGAAATTCTCAAAACTACTTGTTCAAACTCTACATTATTTAGTCATTTGTGTTCATCATGAGAACATTTCTTGTTGCTTTGATCAAATTGTGAATGCTTTGGTACATCATTTAATCGATTGTGTACAATTGTCTGCTGTTTCCTACATTATCAGTTGTTAATGTCATGTTGATCAAAATGTATTATACTAGTTTCACCTAAATGGTCTTAACCCTCAAAACATTTAGGCATCAGTTCATTGCATAAGTCATTAAGTGCAAAATGGTTAAACCAGTTGTCAAAATTTGTCAAGCTCTTATTTTTCACAGTTCTATTAAACTTTTTTGGTAAATGTGTCTTGAATTGATGAATTGTGCAGATGAACCTTGAATGTCACTAATTTAGGGGCTTGTTCACATTTAGATCAACCAATAATCAACTAGTTATCTAAAATAGGTCAAGGCTGAATCTCGTAAACCTTAACTGTAATTGGCGAGTATATATAAAAAAAATCAAAACAGATTTACAATTGTTAAAATCGGATAAACAACTAGGAAACGAACATGGTCGAGAGCCAAGAATAAGGATGAATGCTGGAAGGGTAAGGAGGCAAAATAGAGGAAGAGGAAAAAGAGGCCAGAGACATAGACACATTTCAGATGAAATTAGAGCCACTATTGTGGACCATGTTGTCAATCATGGCCTCACAATGGTATTGCAAGGGATGATATCTGTTGTATGTGGATGAAAATCTGTGGCCCAACAGACTGAGACGTCAGGGGGTAGAGACAGATTGCTCTGTATAGTGCGGCATGCACAGTTCTGCCTAAGAACTGTTTCCTATGTTAGGAATTTTAATTTGTGTCTTTTTATTTTTTATCACAATGACGTTATATTGTAATTTTCTTTAGTCAGTCCACTAGTAAAGAAAAATGAAAAAGTGTGAATCCTGTCCAGTCTCTTACAATCAATATCCCACATACAGTAATGTGTAAATTTGTGCTGTTGAAATTCATAGTTGCCAATTCAGCCTTGTGCATTTTCAATACTTGTAATGCAAAGAATAGTTTACATCAGTAAATACTAAAATAAAGCATTGTCATATTGAAAAAATGACTAAACATTTTGACTATCTTGTTCGTAAACAATGATAAATGGACTTCTTATTTTGATGGCAATGATATGTTTATTGACACAAATATTTACTTTTGAGTGAAGTACTAATGATTTTGAGCAGAAAACAGGCTTTTGCAAGAAATCCAATGTATTGTGCTGTTTGTACACATTGTTTTGAGAATGCACTTACTGATTTGCAAATCTTATGGATGATTCGAGAAATGCATCAAAGCAACTGAGAAAAACTGTAATTACCTGTTCAACTTTGTTGAAAGCGTGTTTTTGAATGCTTATAAGGAGAAAAGTCAAGTCAAGTTAAGTCAAGTTTATTTCTATAGCGCTTTTCACAACATACAGCATACTTTTTTTGTCTCAAAAAGCTCATTATAGGCTTTTAGTTTGAGCAACAAGAGCTATTGTCTAACGGTAATTAAACTCATTGCTTCTGTATTGTTATGCATTAATAGGTATTATGTTAACTTTTTCCTTAATTTCATTTAAAAGCAAGTCCATTTAAACAACACATCCTCAGAGCCGAGTGAAGAATGGGCTGCCCACAGATCCAGGGGTAGGAACCACATCTTCATATATCTACAGTTTATTTGTATTAACTCATTAGCCATAACATCATAATATTAAAACCACCTGACTAATATTGTGTGGGGTCTCCTTGTGCCACCTAAACAGCTGTGATTTGTTGAGGTATTGACTTCACAGAAGCTCTAAAGTTGTGCTGTGTAATGTAGCATGAAGACATCAGGTGTATCCTTTATGAAACAAATTAGTTTGTCCATCATATCCCATAGATGCTCAGCTACACTGATATTTGGGATATGTAGGACAAGTTAACACATTTAACATTATCCTGGTGTATAAGGCCACTTGAAAGGAATACCGTTGGTATGAAAGATTGTACTTGATCTGCCTCAGTGTTATGGTAGGTTATACATTTTAAAGTAACATCCACATGAATACCAGGACCCAAAGTTTTGTACCAAAACATTAGCCAGAGCATTCAATGGCTGCACCAGTTTGCTTTGTTCCCAAAGTGCATGATGGTGTCATCTCTTCCCCACATAATTGATGTACATACTGTCCACATGATGTAAATGAAAATGAATAAAAAATTTATCAAGACCAGACCACCTTTCAAAGTTCTATGGTTCAGAATATATACTGTATATACCGTATGATATATGTATATGTGTGTGTGTGTGTGTGTGTGTGTGTGTGTGTGTGTGTGTGTGTGTGTGTGTGTGTGTGTGTGTGTGTGAGTGAATGAGAGAAAGACATTACATTTTCCAAACATTTTCATACACACATTATGGAAAATGTATAGATTTGAATATTTTGTGGCATACTTTTTAACAAATTATAATATGCAGCACTTTGTCGTTTTTCAGGGGCTGTAGATCCTTGTATGTTTCCATGTCTGAATAGGAATCATTGTCTCTATTCAGACACTTTTCAGGCTTTTGGATCACACTGCCAAGCAGGTACTGTACACCAAATCATAATTTGTTGAAAATTACTTTAGCTATTTAATGTTGGACTAACTGATAGTTCCATTATGACAAATTTATGTCATATACAATCACATTTATAATAAATAACATTTAATAACTAAATAATGGGGCAGAGAATGGTACTTGACATTTACATGTACTTAAAAGACCAAAAATACAAAATACTGTTTTTACTTTAGTAGATTTTGCCCTTGACTTCGTGTTTGAAAATATATGCAATGTTTCTGAACATGCAATTAAAGTTGCAAGTACTGTAGTTGCGAATACAGGCTTGGAGCGAGAGATGACATGCCGATCATGGGGGCAATACAATTATGAGACATTTGATGGCCTTTACTACTACTTCCCTGGCAAATGCAGCTATACTCTTCTGAAAGACTGTGAGGACAACCCAAAGTCAACTGTGTTAATACAGGTATATGCACATTCACAGAAACATGCCCAATATTGTTGAACAGGTACATTCTTTTTTGAGTGAGTTCATTTTTGTGGTAGCTGTATTAACTTTAAAATGTGACATATGATTTTGAAATACAAGATCGTTATTTTTTTTTGTTTGACTGTTTAGATGTAGCTGCAAATTATCTGTAACTGTAGTTAATTTGTATTTGAACATAGCAAAATCTGTGCTTGTGTGTGTGTGTGATAGCTTTAGGCTAATTTAGAGAAAATGATCTTATTAATAGAGTCATTTATGTCCATTCCAGTTTAATAGCGCAATTATGAGTAGGGCCAAAACAGCAAACAGTGTTGTCTTTGTTTTCTGAGATTCACTGATCGGAATTCAAAGTGCCCATCAGTGCAACTGCTTTTTTTCTGGACATTCTGTTGGCCAAATGCCAAGATCATTTGTCACTTAATTAAAGGGCTTGTCAACAGTAACATTGTCTTGGATGACTATAAGTCGGTTTCCTACAAAGAATTATTATATGTAGAAAAATATATTTTGTTGTGTGTTATTTTGTTTATACTTTTTAATGCTGTCTTTTGCAGGTCCATAACGATCCAGAATGCAATTCTAATCCATACTCCTGCAGGCGATCAGTAAGCCTATTCTTGCCATGGGAAGGTGAGATTAGGTTACAAGGATTTAATGTCACATTCAAAGGCCAAAGGTAAGAAAAATTTAGAATTTATATATATATATATATATATATATATATATATATATATATATATATATATATATATATATATACACACAGTGTTGTGCTCATTACTAAAAAATCGTAACTAGTTACAGTTACTCGTTACTTCATTCAAAAAGTAACTGTTACTTTGTTGATTACTTACACCAAAAAGTAATGCGTTACTGTTAAAAGTAACTTTTTAGTTACTTTTTCAAAGAACCTTCTTTAATGTTCCTATTAATGCCCTTTTATGTGTTATGATCTATACAAACACAAAACTGACTTAAACACAAAGTAATTTTTAAACACTATTTTATTTAAGTCAGAGCAGCACAAACTGAATATATCACAAGGATTTCTGAAATGAATAACAAAACAAGCTGAATAATATTCACAATCAAAAACTAAAGTGGATCTGCTGTTGTGTTGAGCTCTTAAAAATGTTCCTTTCACAGCTGCAGTATAAAAACTATCAACAATGTAGAACAGAACACCGGGTTAGCTTCTAGCTACTAGCTCCTCAGGCATGGAGGTCCTGGAGCAGCTTCAACAGATTGGAGTTGCTGTTTATCACAGTAGATACGACCTTCGAACCAGACAGACACAGCTTACATTTGACATTTGAACGTTTTTGTCTTTATACTTAACTAAAGTGAAATAATGAGCATATTTCCACTTTGAGAAACTCGTCTTGCTCTCGCCTCAACTCGCCATTACTGCCGCACAGACCTGAATAAACGGAGACACGCCCACAGTGCGTCTTCTTCGTGTTTACAGTGGTTTATCCACCAATCCTACAGTGCGTCTTCTTCCTGTTTACAGTGGTTTATCCACCAATCCTACAATGCGACGCTGCTGTAAGCAAGTTAGGCTGTAGTCTACACTTCAGCTGGAATTAATTAATTTAAAAAAGTTACAGTATTAGTTACTGTCAAAAGTAACGCGTTACCGGTAAAGCAATACTAGTACAGATTTACTGTCCTCTAAAAAAACAACTCAACATACAGACATTATTGTAAAAATGGCTGTACAAAAGTGAGTACACCCGAAGTGAACATGTCAAAACTGTGTCCAAAGTGCCAATATTTAATCAATATATTGAGGATGCCCACAGGTGTTCAATAGGGTTCAGGTCTGGAGACATACTTGGCCACTCCATCATCTTTACCTTCAGCTTTCTCAGCAAGGCAGTTGTCATCTTGGCGGTGTGTTTTGGGTCATTAGTATGTTAGAAAACTGCCATTCGGCCCAGTTTCTGAAGGGAGGGCATCATGTTCCTTTCAGGAAGTCGAGCTGCATCAGAACGCTCTGGAAACGTCACTGCATTGTCCATGTGCTCTGAGTAATGAGTCTAATAAGTCAAAATTGAAGACAGGCTGTCACCGGTGGAGTGTATACGACCAGCGAGTATATGCGCACCTGGAGAAAAGCCGACTTCAGCTTATGTTTGTTCATGAAGAGCTCTGTGTGAAAATGTAGTGTTTGTGTGTCTGTTTTGTCAAAAGAATGAAGGCATTCAAGAAAACCAAGCACACGTTTTAGCCGTGTGCTTCTCCCTGTCCTCATTTTATTACGGGAAGGGATACACACAGCCTGTGTGTGTGTGGCTCCCGGCGGGTGCTCTTCTTCCTCCTCTGGTTGGTCTGGCTCCCGTTCGGCTTCGAAGGCACGACTCTTAGCGATGTCTTCCCCATCATGAGAGCGCACAGCTCCGCCTCGCTTCCTCTTCCCTAAAACCCCCGAACATTACCCACAAAGCCCCTGTGCACTACCTTGGCGTTGGGGGGTACGCCTCAGCAGGTCAGGCTGCTGGATGTCTGCACACCATGTCAGTACTGCAGAGTGTCCTAGAGTTCCTGGTTGGGACCTGGCTGTCCTGTTGGAGGTTCTGTCCGAGCCCCCCATTCAAGCCTTTGGCCGAGACTTTGTGGAGGCACTTGTCTATCAAGACCGCTTTCTTGCTGGCCACCTGCTCTCAGAGGATAGTAGGTGATTTGCAGGCCCTCTCTGTGGCTCCCTCTTTCCTGGAGTTTAATCCAGGCATGACCAGTGCCTTCCTGGTGCCCCAAGGTGGCCTCAGTTGTCCCATAACCTGTCAGGCTCCAGGCATTCAACCCTCCTCCATTCCTGACCCCAGACCAGGAGAGACTGGACTCCAAGTGCTGAACTGTTATGTCCACAGGACGAGTCCCTGGAGAAAGTCAGAACAACTGTTCATCTGCTACGGCCCTCCTCAATTTGGGGTCAGAGCTTACTCGACCCAGAGTGTGGCAGCCTCTAAGGCTTGGTCCCTCCAAGACCTCTGTAATGCTGCGGGGTGGTCCACCTCGCTCACCTTTGCCAGGTTTTACAATCTTGATCCCTTAGCCACTCCTGGCACCTCTGTCCTTTGACTCAGTTGTGCCCATTCACACTACACTGGTCGACGTGGTGGTATTGGACTCTCGTTCCCAAAGCGATCCGACGCAACTCAAGTTCCTGAAAGGGAATGTCTTCAGGTTACGTATATAACCCTATTTCCCTGAGGGAACGAGATGCTGCATCTCTAGCCACACCTCCAGCGCTTCCTTCACAGTTACAGAAGCTTTATACTCCCTAGTCATGACGTCACCCCGCTGGTGACAACCTGTCTTTAATTTTGACTTATTAGACTCATTACTCAGAGCATGGACAACGCAGTCGCGTTCCCAAAGCATTCCGATGCAGTGTGTTATTCCCTCAGGGAACTAGGGTTACATACGTAACCTAAAGACTTTTCCCTCAATGACAGAAGAGGGTGACAGGAAGAGAAGGATATGGATTATTAAGTGTCCTTATTGTTGTATGAAAGTTAATGCCACTGTGCAGTTTGAACTCCGGCAAGACTCGCTATGGCAGCATAACTAAAAGGGAGAACCAGAAGGTAATACAGACATGAGGGATCTCTGGGATAAGAGACGACCCACCACACCACCGTCAACAAACCTGAGCGAACGTGTGAATGTGAGGGGCAACAGCATACAAATATCCCAGTTCACCAAACACTCTATATCCATGTTCCCTCCAGATCTGAGCCTTTGCCTAAGAAAAAAAATCTACTGATCAAAGGTTTGATTAAATAAATGTGTTTTCAACCTCAACTTGAACACTGAGACTGTGTCTGAGTCCCGAACACTGGTTGGAAGGCTGTTCCATAACTGTGGGGCTTTTTTAAGAGAAAGATCTGCCCCCTGCTGTAGTCTTCATTATTTTAGGAACCAACAGATAGCCTGCACCTTTTGATCTAAGTAGGCATGGAGGATCATACTGGTATAGAAGTTCACTCAGATACTGCGGTGCGAGACCGTTACGTGCTTTATATGTCAGTAGTAGTATTTTATAATCAATGTGAGATTTGATTGGGAGCCAGTGTAGACTGATTAAAACAGGGGTGATGTGGTCATATTTCCTAGATCTAGTGAGGACTCTTGCTGCTGCATTCTGAACTAATTGAAGCTTATTTATGCACTTATTTGCACATCCAGACAGTAAAGCGTTAAAGTAGTCTAATTTAGAAGTAACAAAAGCATGAACTAGTTTTTCTGCATCCTGTAACGACATCATATTTCTAATTTTAGCAATATTTCTAAGGTGAAAGAAGGCGATCCTGGTAAAATTATTCATATTCATATTCATATTATTATATTTATCATTATATAATGTCATATTGATGTGTATTTGTATATGCACAATTCCAGTATTGTGTATATATGGTTTAATATTGGGTTACTGAATCAAATACTTCACAATGCAGTATCAATATCCAAGGTTGTTTTGCTCTTAAGTAAATTTAGCTTTTAACTGAAAAACTAGAAAGTCTATATATATATATATATATATATATATATATATATATATATATATATATATATATATATAAATATACAGTGACAGAGTATTGTTCTGGCTTTAATTACTACACTTTGGACATTGTAATTAACACTGACATACTAAAGCTGAATGTTTAGCGTGTCATTTATCTGTGTGTTTAAGGTATTTCAGAGAAGCAAATACACAAGAATGTACAGTATGTAAGATCACCAGAATTAAATTCACTGGTTCATATAATTCTAACAATATACATTTTTACTCCTCTAGTATTCAGCTCCCTTATAACATTCATGATATTGAGCTGGAGAGGATCTCTGACTACATCCTGGTATCACTCCGTGAAGTTTTCACCCTGGCATGGCATGGCCTTAACAGCTCCATCTATATTAAGATGAATCCAGAATTTGTAGGTCGCACTTGTGGACTATGTGGGAACTTCAATGCAGATGTTCATGATGACCTGAAAACCAGCTATGGTAAGGTATTTTTTTAATAGGTAATATTTTATGAATTAATATAAAGTGTCATCTTCAAACTGTCACATCAGATTTAGGTAGTGCTATCTGAATGGTTCATGTGTTTTAGGAATCTGAAATACATATCATTCACTCATGCTCACATTCAGGGTTGGGCAAAGATACATCAAAATGTATTTTAAAATAAAATACCAAATATCTTGACTTTAGGTGTATCAAAATAAACTACAAAATACATTTCTACTTTGAAAATACAAAAAAAATACTTTTACAAGGGAGCATGACATTTATTCACAAACCTTCTATTAGTTGGCCTATGTATTCTTTCCTTCACCACTACACTGACTTAGTTGATAAAGTAAACAATGTTTAATAGCAAAAGCTTTTCTCTGGCCGAGTCACGCAATAAATCTGACACATGCAATCAGTTAACAGATCAAATATTAACATACTTTCCCCTGTGATCTCCCAGATGAAGGTTAGTTTTAAAGTAATCAACACTAAACAGTTTGCAAATGACTCATAATTGTATCCTAATTTAGTTACTTGGTGTTTGGTAACAAAGGGCTACTTTACATCAGCAACATAAATTTAATGACAAACAAGTCATTCATAAGAAGACTACTGATTAATATTTAGATTTTTAATCATAAATATAGTAATAATGTGTCAGGCAGTCATTCATACAATGGTATGCAAAATAGAGATCTTACGAAACAGCTACTTCAATTCGGGTACAATATTCGGCAATCAAATATTTATTTATTAATCATTGAACGCATTGAACATTAGATCAATGAAATTGCCGAACGGGTTCAGGTGAACCAATGAAACTCTTTATATTAAATCGTTTGACGTTTGACCTGGCGCTCACTCGGACTGTCTACAGGAAATGCAAATTATTCGTCACGCTGAAAACAACCAGGCATGAAAAAAACGCACTTCACCTGTGTTCTGAGCTGCACGGCATCGGGAGAAAAGCTTCACAGATGGTGATTTTTAAACGCACGGCGATGCCAAAAGATAAACTCCCGAGATAAATTGTTGTGAAAGGAAGGAGGAAGACAGTGAACAATGACTTTCTTGGTAGGCTACTGTTTAGATACAAGCCATGTAACAGACACTGTCTTTTGCAAAAGCCTGTGTAAAGTTCATTAGTTTCAATGTAGGCACCTGCGGCTTATAGACAGGTGCGGCGTATTTATGTTCAAAATAAAAATCTTTGTACAATTCAGTGGGTGAGGCTTATATTTGGCTGCGCTTAATAGTCCGGAAATTATGGTATGTATACCAGTGGGTTACAGTTGGGGAAAAAGTATTTAGTCAGCCACCAATTGTGCAAGTACTCTTACTTAAAAAGATGAAAGAGGCCTGCAATTTTCATCATAGGTACACTTCAACTATGAGAGACAAAATGAGAAATAAAAATCCAGAAAATCACATTGTCTGATTTTTAAAGAATTAATTTGCAAATTATGGTGGAAAATAAGTATCTGGTCAATAACAAAAGTTCATCTAAATACTTTGTTATATACCCTTTGTTGGCAATGACAGAGATCAAACGTTTTCTGTAAGTCTCCACAAGGTTTTTACACACTGTTGCTGGTAGTTTGGCCCATTCCTCCATGCAGATCTCCACTAAAGCAATGATGTTTTGGGGCTGTCGCTGGGCAACACAGATTTTCAACTCCCTCCAAGGATTTTCTATGGGGTTAAGATCTGGAGACTGGCTAGGCCACTCCAGGACCTTGAAATGCTTCATATGAAGCCACTCCTTCGTTGCCCGGGCGGTGTGTTTGGGATCATTGTCATGCTGAAAGACCCAGCCACGTTTCATCTTAAATGCCCTTGCTGATGGAAGGAGGTTTTCACTCAAAATATCACGATACATGGCCTCATTCATTCTTTCCTTTACACGGATCAGTTGTCCTGGTCCCTTTGCAGAAAAACAGCCCCAAACCATGATGTTTCCACCCTCATGCTTCACAGTAGGTATGGTGTTCTGTGGATGCAACTCAGCATTTTTTCTCCTTCAAACACGACAAGTTGAGTTTTTACCAAGTAATTCTATTTTCGTTTCATCTGACCATATGACATTCTCCCAATCCTCTTCTGGCTCCTTAGCAAACTTCAGACGGGCCTGGACATGTACTGGCTTAAGCAGGGGGACACGTCTGGCACTGCAGGATTTGAGTCCCTGGCGGCATAGTGTGTTACTGATGGTACCCTTTGTAACTTTGGTCCCAGCTCTCTGCAGGTCATTTACTAGGTCCACCCGTGTGGTTCTGGGATTTTTGCTCACCGTTCTTGTGATCATTTTGACCCCCATGGGATGAGATCTTGCATGGAGCCCCAAATCGAGGGAGATTATCAGTGGCCTTGTATGTCTTCCCTTTTCTAATAATTGCTCCCACAGTTTATTTCTTCACACCAAACTGCTTACCTATTGCAGATTAAGTCTTGCCAGCCTGGTGCAGGTCTACAATTTTGTTTCTAGTGTCCTTTGACAGCTCTTTGGTCTTGGCCATAGTGTAGTTTGGAGTCTGACTGTTTGAGGTTGTGGACAGGTGCCTTTTATACTAATAATGAGTACAACAGGTGCCATTAATACAGGTAACAAGTGGAGGACAGAGGAGCCTCTTAAAGAAGAAGTTACAGGTCTGTGAGAGTGTACCTTGAAGTGTACCTTCAACTATAAAAATTACAGGCCTCTCTCATTTTTTTAAGTGGGAGAACTTGCACAATTGGTGGCTGACAAAATACTTTTTTGCCCCACTGTACTTTGTCTTCTATTGTTGCAAGAAGTAGAGGAAAATTCTGTTTGAAAATTGGACAAGAATTAGGTGATATTGTTTTGCCAATCATTATGTTTTTGCTGTTTAGTGAGAAATGTTGGTTTACTGTGCTTTTTTGCTTTTCTGAATTGAGTTCAGCTTGAACCAGTCTAATTTTCTGGTTTAGTGCAATAATAATAATGCCTTAGTTTTTATGCTGTAATTGGTTTTAAATATTAATAATTGTGATTTTGTTGGTCCAGGTATATTCACAGATAATCTTGCCATGTTTGGGAACAGTTGGATGGAGGAGGAGCCAGAGCTAACATGTCCGATGGTGCCTTCTCTCTATTCGTTTCCCTGTTCTGCACAACAACCCCATAATCTACTGGTACTGGATACACCTATATATGCGAACTATTACTGTATATAGTAAATGCACTTGTAATGAAGGACTTTTTAATGCAGGAAGTGGAGGAGATGTGTACATCTTTACTGAAAGAGCCATTTAAATCCTGCCATGAATTTGTCAGTCCATATTCATACATGGCCAGCTGCTCCAGTGACCTCTGCCTGTAAGTAGATCAGATCAATGACACTGATATTCACACTATAATAGAAAATACAAAAACAGACTTCCAGACTTTTTCTAAATACTCCACCTCTTTATAGCTTTTTCAACTATATGTTGAAAAAGCTATAAAAAGCTTTTTCATTACTATTTTAGCTACTATTCTTCTCGCCTGACCAAGATCTTGGTCAATTTGTATGATGTTCCAGCAACATTTATTTATTGTCTACAATTGTCTGCTGTTTTAAGTCATTTGTGCAACATGGAGCATGCTGAACAAGTATCCCTTATCTATGCCCATCCATGTTCAGTTTAATTAAGAGCAACTTAACTATGTGTAATACTCAGTAGTTGTGAAGACATGCTCACATACGTATACCCAGGAGAGTATCATCTGGCAAGGTAAAGGTGAACTCAGTTGATAATGCTAAAAAACATATGTCGTCAACTGTGGATCCCTTTGTTGGAGCCAGACATCCTATGCAGGCAGGGCCCACTAGCCCACAACTTGGCTTTTCTTCTGCTCTACAGCTTAGTATTGATCTATGCTAAAGATATTTGGTGCATAGACAGTATTAATTGAATTACCTTTTTTGTGATTCCATTGGTTAGGTCTGGTTTAAGTGGTGATATGGTTTGCCAAGTGTTCACTGAGTATTCCAGAGCATGTGCTCATGCTGGACACCCATTACACAACTGGAGAGCACATTTTCCTCAATGTGGTATGTAACACAAACAATACTTGCTGACTAATGTTGAGTGATAGATATTAACAATAAAATAACAATATTATGGTACTGAATCTTGTATTAAATAAATTATTCTTGTGACAGTATACATGTGTGTTTTGTTAAATGCATGGTGTTCTTTTTATTAATTATTTGAATCATTGAAATGTGAAATTATTAAGTTTCATTTTGGTTTGTGCAGGGATTCAATGTCCTGCAATGCTCATTCACAGAGAGTGTATCAAATGCTGTCCTGTGCACTGCAATACTGAGCACATCTGCATTGACAGTAAACTACAGTGTTTGGATGGCTGCTACTGTCCAAATGGTAAATAAGAAATTCTGCATTTTTATTATACTTATGATTCAAGATATAATCATGACTATATGAATTTCTTGACTTTAAAAAAGTTTTTTTTTTTTCTTTTTTTTTTTTTTTTTACATCTATTCAAAATGCATACATGCACTACCTCCACTAATTAGTAAATCGAATATTTTTGACATTGAGCTGAAGCCTGGTCATCCAGTTTTTGCTGCTCATCTTGTGATATGGCCTATATTTCTCAATAGTTTTGCCTTCAAAGTGTTTGTGAAACACTTGTTTTACAATGTTGCTGAATAATTTCCCTATTTTCACAGTTAAAAATGTCTTGCTTTTTTCAGTAGACAATTTATATTCTTATGTGAAACCCAGGGAAATGTTTAACCAATAAATATAATACTGTACATATGGGCAACAAGTAGAATCTGTCACCCAAAAATGGCTTTAATCCAATTTAAATGTTTAAAATGTCTCTAGGTTACTTATGTAGTAACCCCAGTTCCCTGAAGGAACAAGACACCGTGTCAACCGGCGGTATGACGTTACGAACAGGAAGCTATAAAATGTGTGTTGGGCGTTCCCAAAGTGCTGTTGATGCAGCACCTTGTTCCTTTAGGGATCTAGGGTTACATACGTAACCTAGAGATGTTCTCCTTCAGGAACTCAAGCATCATCAATGCTTTAAAAACAAGAGTCCCATCACACCACACTGACCAGTCTCTGCCTAGTGTGGATGGGCACAGCTAGACTGCAGGAAGGAGGAGCCAAGAGTGACTTTAAGGTCAAGGTTGTAAAACCTAACAAAGGGCTCAAAGGAGGGCTTAGACAGAGCCTCCAGCACAACGGCTGAGTCCCACAGAGCCTCAGCCTTTGGCTGTGGCCCAGGAAACGTGTCACCAATGCATGTCCAGGAGGAGACGGGCTCCATCTCTGTGAACTCTCTCCAGAACTCCCGGGAGCAGTGCGATGGGGGAAAGGTGTACAGGCACAGCTTCTGTCACGTCTGTACCATGGTATCCAACTGGATGAGTGAGGGAAAACCAGAGGGGACAGTGCAATGTCTCTTGAGTCGCAAACAGATTTACATGTGCTCTGTAAAACCTCCGCCATATATGCTCCACCACCTCAGGGTGGAGCCTCCATTCCCTGGGCCTCGGCCCTTGCCTCGAGAGGGCGTCAGCTCCCTGATTTGTACACAGGAGGATCTGCCATGCCAGCCTGACTAAGGGGCGAGATCACAGACCCCCCTGATGGTTGATTAAATTCAATTAAATTTATTTTTATTTGTATAGCGCTTTTAACAATGAACATTGTCTCAAAGCAGCTTTACACAGATAATGTGGTGATTGATATAAGAGCCCACCGATGTGTTGTCCGTACAGACCAATACATGGCTGTCCCTCAAGTCTGGGTAAATGTGCTTCAGCTCCAGAAGCATGGCCAGCATCTCCAGGCAGTTTTTGTGCCAAGTGAGATGGAGCCCACTCATGACCGCTCCCTACCCCATGTCATAGCATCAAGTGACGACATGGAGCTCCAAGGTCTTGAGACAGGAACACCGGTTCTTTCCACGAAAGGCTTGAAAGCTAACAGGGCCTCTAAGAGAACCTTACTGGTGCGGAGCGGGTTGCCCTTCTGGGAGAGCCCTCTGTCTGTTAGCCACCACTAGAGAAGTCTCATTTTTCACTCTATTGACTGCCTTGAGTATAAACTCGATACTCCTAAGTAAGTGGTTTTCTGTACTGGAGAAAGCACACTCTTCTTGGTGTTTAGCTCCTTCATGCAGGCGAGACTGACATCTTGATGCCAGACTGCCAGAAGCTCTGATCAAGCTAATGTCAACCAATCGTCGATATAGTTCAGAATGCGGATGCCCCAGAGTCTCAGCGGGGTCAGAGCTGCATTCATACACTTTGTGACGGTGCGGGGTGAGAGCACAAGGCCGAATGGAAGCAAACCTTAGGAACTTCCTGTAAACCGGAAGGATGGATATTTGGAGGGGTGGAGACGACCCGAAATGAATTGAGTAGCCCTTCTATACAGTGCACAGGACCCACTGAGACACGTCTGGCTTTTTAAGGTAGTCTCTCGAGACTGGTCTCTGGCCCACTCAGAGTGGCTGGAGCAATGCCCTGCAGCCATTGGGGCCAAACAGGCCAGAAGAGACAGATGCCTTTCTGTGGCTACTAAGGATGGCATGGACCGACCTACAGCCTTAGCCATTTCTTTTGGTGGCCCTGAAAGCTAGATCGGCTGCACAATGTGCCTCTTTAACCCCTCATCCATCTCCCGCAGCAGGTCAGCATGGTATTCCTGCAACACACCAATGGTGTGGAGACAACCAGCAGCCTGACCCCCGGCTATGTAAGCCTTGCACCCCAAAGCCGAAGTCTATTGCAAGGGCTTGGTGGGCAGAGCCAGACTGAACCAGTGTGGATTTATTCATTGATAGAGACATTTGTATGTCGCTCTGGATTAGGGAATTTGCTAAATGCTGAAAATGTACATGTATAAGAAAATCAAACCTAAAACCTGAAGTTCACCTGGGGTTCAGGGCTTGTTGTTCTTCAATCTTCCACTTCATGTCATTATGGAAAAAGTGTTAGAAAATGTAAAAATTCATAAATTAAGTGGGCCACAATTTTAGCAGTATTTGTGCTCTTCAAACAAATACTAAAACTGTTGCACTTGATTTGAGTTTGTTTATCTGTTTAGCTCCCTTAAAACCTGTAAATTGTTACACTGCAGTGTGAAGCTGTTTCACAAAAAACAAATACAGTATGCCACTATTAACACCTTGTACTGTAAAGCATGGGGTACACTGCTATCATTTAGGCTTGTGTTGTAGTACATAGAAGTACATGGGAAACTTGCAGTCATTAAAACATGATGAATCCCACGAATTGACTTGATTTGGAAACGCATTGTATAAATGGAAAACCACAGCAAAAAGTGTACATACATTTTTATTTATACGTGTCTATATATTTGTTTGTCTTTTGGCAGATCTAATCTATGAAAATGGCATCTGTGTGAAGCTGTCAGACTGTCCTTGTGAACACCGGGGAATGCTGTACCCTTCAGGACACACTATACAGGAGGAGTGCAACAACTGGTTATACACAACTTTGAATTTTAACTCTTTTTTTTTTTCTTTTTTTTCTTTTTTTTCCCTCCTTTTTTTTTGGGGGGGGGGGTATGGGCGGTGAATTGTAATGTATGTAACTAGCATTATTGCCATTGACTCTGTGTCTCTATCTCTTTTAGCACATGTGCTGGGGGTGTGTGGAACTGCACTGAGCAGAGTTGTCCAGGTTTATGCTCTATATGTCTTTAACACTACCCCTTTTTTTTATTAAATTCATCTCATTCAGTCTCTATTGATTTTACTTTTACTTTTACTCTTTATTTCACAATTTGAGACTATTGTCCTTTGGTCATGATTGTCAGTGGTATAGCATTGTGGTGATGTGGGAATTTTAGTTATTTTTTTTATGGTATGGTGGATTTAATTCGTGGAGGTAACCAGTGTAACTAGTTACAGTTACTAGTTACTTCATTAAAAAAAAATATCACAAGGATTTCTGAAATAAATAACAAAACAAGATGAATAATATATCAGAATCAAAAACGAAAAATGACTTCTGCATCATAAAAGCTGTTGTGTTGAGCCCTTAAAAATGTTCCTTTCACAGCTTAAGTATGAAAACTATCAACAATGTACAAAATAAAACCAGGTTAGCTTCTAGCTTCATCGAGGCATGTAGTTTCTGGAGGTGCTTCGAAAGATTGAAGTTGCTGCTAGTAGATACGACCTTCAAACCAGAAAGACACAGCTTATATTTGACTAAAAAGTTTTTGTCTTTATGCTCAACTAAAGTGAAATAATAAACATATTTCAACTTTGAGAAACTCGTCTTGCTCTCGCCTCGCCTCGCCATTAATGCCGCACATACTTGAATAAACAGAAACACACCCACAGTGTGTCTTCTTTGTGTTTACAGTGATTGGCATCCACCAATCCTATAAATGCGTCGCTGCTGTAAACAGGTTAGACTGAGGGCTACACTTCAGCCAAAATTAATTCATTTAAAAATAGTAACAGACACCGCACCATATGGTAATGGTAACGGAGTTACTTTATTAAAAAAGTAATGCATTACAGTATTAGTTACTGTCAAAGTACTAGTAACGTGTTATTGCCCAACACTGGAGGTAACATATCACAGAACAAACAGAATGGTTTAGCCACCTCAGACATCGCAAACTCTAACTGTTGTGGTGGGAAATATTATTAACCAATTTCAACATTCCTTTAAAAGATTTTAGACAGTGTAATTGGAGTAGCTAGGTCAAATTTAATGTCATTGTCAGAATACAAGTATAAAGACAAATACAGAGCTTTCTTGATGGGAGCTGTGCAAATAGTTAATAGTGTGGAAGAGAGGTGTATTCCTTTAGCTTGCCAAAAGCAATGCTTTTGATAAATTGTCCATAATGTTTGGCAGCTGTGTTCCAATAATATTTTGGGCAGTTTTCATTACCTGCTGTAGTGCAGTTGTTGTACAATGCTGTATTTCAGTTTGTTAGGATGCCTTCATTGCTACCTTAATATTCTGCAAGCTAGATCTGGCTTTTTAAACTAACATGCAATCCATTCCATTTTATTAGCTTCATACTGAGGTATCAGCAAGTAAAAGTTGACTAGATAAAGTTTTTTGTGTGCATTTAATGTTTATTTTATTTTAAGTCCACATTACAACCGTCTAATCATTTGAAAGTTTAAATATGACACTTGAATATCTCATTGTCATGTCCAAGATTTTTTCAATTCTGCTAATGGTTCAGTAAATATATTTACATTAACTCTTACAGCTATTTGAATAGTAATATACACGTCTCATATCCATATCTTGTATATTGTGCTGACATGGGATGAGTAGTGTGAGGAGTGCATTATATAAGCGGTCCTCAACCTTTTTTGCACCACGGACTGGTTTAATGTCAGACAATATTTTCACAGACCGACCTTTAAGGTGTGGCGGATAAATATAACAAAATAAAAAAATTCGACCGGCATGCAAACTGGTATTTTCTAAATACAATAATAAACGTGAATTCACTGTGTTGTTTTTAGTTAATTTTGCTCACTTGGGGGTTTTAATTAAGCGGGAATGTATTATGTGTTAGCGGCCGCAGCAGCCCCTTTAAGAAGGTAGCAAATGTAGGTAAGATATGTGACCAAGGCAAGCATCTTAACATGAATCAAGAGTGAGTCATAAACAGATGTGGCAGATAGTTTTCCAAAATAAAACATCGTTCAGAATCAGATAATAAATAAAACGGAACTAATGTAAGTTATGTATTCTTTCTGTGCGGCCCGGTACCAATTCACCCATGGACCAGTGCCAGTCTGCGGCCCAGGGGTTGGGGACCACTGCATTATATGATGTTCCTCTCAGTCACTTGCTTTCTTTAACAGAGTTACTATGTATTTCGTAAAAGATTTGTTTTATCTACATTATAAAATATTTTTAATATTAAGTTATTATTGAAAACAGGATAACTGGAAGATGTTTTTGCATTTCTTGGAGAGAGGTGGAAAGTAATGTGGCTACTAAATATTTTATGTGTGTTATATGTTGCAGGAGAGTGTTCGGTTACAGGAGACATGTATTTTCAGTCTTTTGATGGACGTGTTTACACCTTCCCAGCTACATGTCGTTATGTTTTAGCCAAAAGCAGAAACCCAGGCGGGTTTATTGTAACCATCCAGAATACACCATGTGGACCTGTAAGTGCCTTGACACTGTTAAATTAATAAATGTATAAAATGCTGTTAATTTCGCTTTAAGTAATGTACATATATCAAAGTCATCACAAATGTTTGTAAAGCATCCTGATGGTGTGAATTCCAGATATTAAAATCACTCCAAACTGTTAATTCTTTTTTAAACCCTTATTTCATGTATCAGTGAAGGATGATTTATTATTATTATTTTTTTACTGCAGATAAGAACTGCTCTTTTACTGTACTGAATGTGAGGATTACTCAAACTCAAAACATGTTCTGCAAAGAAGCAGTCAATGTGTTGTCATATACAAACAAAGCCAGAGAAGAGAAGCTTCCAGTAAACTGGGGCAAAATTATGAATATGTAGAATTCTATTTATGTTCTATTTTTTATTTACACAGAGTCCTCCTGTGTTAACAGTCATATTCTTGGATTTGTTGTCATTTAAAGAGAAATTGTTGTTTTGAATCCTTGCCACCTCCCTGTTATATATCATCAACCCCAATGATCACTACAATGTTTAAAGTATTTTATTTGTATATCACTTTTAACCATCAACATCCTCTGATTGTGCTGATAAGAATAGCAATAACATTATTATAAAAAATAAAATGACTTCACAGCTATACTGATTACCTTTAAATGACTTTTAAAATCATAATAAGGAAGATAAGCTTGACTATTGTCTTGTAAAAAAAACAACCCGTGATTTCCTGCCCAATATTTTTATAGGCTCTTTCATAGCTCTTTGTTGAAGATTAGGCAGTAAACAGTTTGAAATGCAGTGTTGACGGGGCTGACGACAGTATAACTCACTGTGCATGGAGCATCTTGGTATACAAGGTCCATCTCTCTCTCTCTGGAATCTCTCTCTGAAATTCATTATGCTTATCTCTGACAACTGTGCCAACTTTTCAAAGAACTTGTAGTGGAGGGAAAGCGAGAGGAACAGAGAGAGAAGCATTTCACTAAACTGCTTGCTGAGAGATCTGTTGCAGACTACTCCTTTGGTAGTGTCTGTTGCCTCATGAATGAAGCAATTCACCCTCAGAGTGGGTCATCTCCATGTAAACAGCATACACAACTTTAAATTTCCTCACAATCTGTGGTGATCTCTTATGAATAAATGCCCAGTTTCTGAGCTGCATAGTTACTGAATTACTGAGGCTTTTGATATTTTACCTGTTTAGCTATTCTTTGTTAGTAAATATAATGCCTATATATATATATATATATATATATATATATATATATATATATATATATATATATATATATATATATATATATATATATATATATATATAGTGTGTGTGTGTGTGTGTGTGTGTGTGTGTGTGTGTGTGTGTGTGTGTGTGTGTTGTGTACTTCAGAATCTGGATGGGACTTGTATTCAGTCAGTGAGCCTGCTCCTAAATGAGGACCCTCGCACTGAGGTCATGCTCAGCCACAGTGGGGAGGTGTACATGGCAAGCCAGATCCGTATTACTTTGCCATATTTTGATGGTAACACATTGTTGTTTCTATTACAGACAATAATAATAAAAAATATATAATTATAATATATAATTAATAATAAACAAATAAACAAATAAATATCTGATTATCATTCCTCAACAAGTGCTAAACTTGTGCATTGTGTTAAACTTGAATGGGTGCATTTTTATCTTTTTACATAGAGATGTTTCAGATCCAGGAGCTGTCATCCATGTTTGTTCAGGTAAAGTCAGCACAGGGATTACGACTACAGTACAACTGGAAAGAGTTCCGACTGTACTTGCAGCTTGGAGAACTCTGGAGGGATGACACAGTGGGATTATGTGGTACCTTTAATGGCAACATACAGGATGACTTTCTGTGAGTATATTACACATATCTCTATCATCAAATTCCACTTCATTTTTAAATTCCAAATTTGCTTGCCACATTTGAACCCTTTTTAGCATTTTTTCACCTTAAATTGTTGACAGGTAGATTCTGCACTTGGTAAAATGACCTAAATTCCCTATTTGAAGACTACTGTGGAACTTATGGTTTCTAGCTATGTTTTGTGTTTGTGTTTTATTTGTCTACTGTATGCATGCCTGCATTTTAGTGCGCCATCAGGTATGATCGAAAGCTCTCCAAACTTGTTTGGGAATGCTTGGCGCTTGTCATCAGCCTGCATGCCACGGCCAACTTTGCCCCAGCTGAATCCATGTGATACTCATCAGCAAGCTGGTAAAATACACATTTAGAGAAATGATAATCTAGGTGTTTTTTAATTTATGGTTGATAATGGGCCTTGCTATCTGTTTCAAACTGATCGATTCCTGGCATAGTCATAACTAGCTCACGCTTTTTTCATAAGTAAATGAGTAAATAGTTTGAGCATTGTTAGCGCAGAGATTTTCTCTGCTAGGTGTAGGCACACACAATGTTGACAGCTTGCTTTTGCAAAGTTGTTAAGTTTATATATTTACATCTGGTGTAAACTTATTTTTAACCTGGTGTACATTTTATTTTTAAATCATATTGCCCTATAAAAGATTAAGATATCAAAAATGTACTTGGAAGACAGGAATGGATTAAATAAACATTTTAAGGCATGGCCCACAGCCTAATTTGTGGTTCATATATGGTTCTTATTCATATGTATGGTTCATATGTGCCTGCAAACATATTCTGTTTGGATTTAGCATCCTATGCCATCGAGAAGTGTGACATATTGATGCAGAAGGTATTTGCTGTGTGTCATGAGTATGTGAGTCCCATGGCCTTCCAGCTGCAGTGCCATGCAGATGTATGCAGATGTGGAACCCCATGTCTCTGTTCTGCTCTTGCCCATTACACACGCACCTGTAGGAAATACAATATCATTATTGAGTTCCGCACACACGTGCCTGAATGTGGTAAGTATATGTAAAGTATATGTAAATGGCTTTTTTTAGCTCCTAAACTTCTTGACCTTGCAGTCCCATTCTGAAACCTGTGTGTGTTGTGCAGCTGTTGCATGCCCACCAACAATGGAATACGCTGTGTGTGTATCATCTTGTGAACGGCACTGCCTCTTTCTGTCACTCCCACAGTTTTGTGGAGATGAGTGTGAGGAGGGTTGTGTGTGTCCTCAAGGAACGTACTACAGCATGCAAACACACACCTGTGTTAAAAGGTACAGTGACCTACACCCAGCACTATATGTCATAACCAAAATCCCGATGTAGTCTAATCTGTGTGTCACAGTGAATTGGCACTCTTATATCACAGTGCTCATGCTGAAAGTATACTACCGCCATACACAGTCATAAATGTGTGTGTGTGTGTGTGTGTGTGTGTGTGTGTGTGTGTGTGTGTGTGTGTGTGTGTGTGTGTGTGTAGGTGTGTGTGTGTGTGTGTGTGTGTGTGTGTGTGTGTGTGTGTGTGTGTGTGTGTGTGAATAGGAGATCTGGGAGAGGATTTCATTTTAGAAGTGCTTAGCATTTTTTCCCCATTTTTATTGGGGGTTTAAAATACATTTAATAAAATACACAAATCTATACATGGGATAACTTTTTTCTATGTCCAAACAACTGGTGTGGATGTTCAATTCATTTCATTACATTTTTATTCGTTTTTTATTTAGTTTTGTCTCAAAGCAGCTTTACACAGATAACATGGTAATAAAGAATGAATAAGAATATTCTTTATAACTGTAAGTTTGTCCATAATGAGCAAGCTGGCGGTGACTGTTGCAAGGAAAATCTCCCTGAGATTGCAAAAGAAAAAAAATCTTGAGATTAACCAGATTCAAAAGGTAAACTATCCTCATCTGGATTGCACTAAATGTCCATTTATTACAGCTAAATGATGTTGAGGTGTCTCCTTTGAAAATGTTGATGGAGAAGTATAGAGAAGATCAGAAGGAGTTGCATTGTGTGTTTGTGGATTTAGAGAAAGTGTACGACTGTGTCAGAGAAGTATGTGAGGGTGGTGCAGGACAAGTGTGAGGACAGTATGACAGCAGTGAAGTGTGCAGTAGGAACGACAGCCTGGTTCAAGGTGGGGGCTTAACTGCATCAAGGATCGGCTCTGAGCCCTTTCCTGTTTGCATTGGTGATGGACAGGTTGATGCAGGAGTCTCCATGGACTATGTTGTTTACAGATGATATTGTGATTTGTGGTGAGAGTAGAGTGTAGAGGTGTAGGTACGAGCTGGAGAGAAGGGGAATAAAACTCAGTAGGAGTAAGACAGAGAATGCTGAGGATGGAGCCACCAGGAAGGAGGAAAAAAGGAATGTGTTGAGGGAAGACATGTCAAGTCAAGTCAAGTCAAGTTTATTTGTATAGCGCTTTTCACAACAGACATTGTCTCAAAGCAGCTTTACAGAAAACAACAGTGAAGGTGAATGGTGTGCGTTTGTCCCTGATGAGCAAGCCGTGGCGACAGTGGCAAGGAAAAACTCCCTTAGATGATATGAGGAAGAAACCTTGAGAGGAACCAGACTCAAAGGGGAACCCATCCTCATATGGGTGACATCAAGAGTTTGGTCATAAATCTTTCAACAATACAGAACAATTTGTGATCATCATAGATCCAGCATCAGCTTCTCCATGCCAGGGCCTTTAAACACTCGGCATCTACTTCTCCATGATCATCCATAGGTCCATAATCTTCACGAGGTGGGACGTGACTGGAGCTGGCCAAACCTCAGGATGCCTCGGGATGGGGAGAGAAAGAGAAGCAGTGGAGAGGAATTAGCGTAGCTGCTGTTCATGATATTAACAGCACAAGTTGATAATGTGCATGTAATCATATATTCTGGAGCACAAGGTTGTGATGTGATGTGTGTGATGTGTGTTATGTGTAGGCTTTGCTAAAAAGATATGTTTTTAATCTACACTTAAACTGGGAGAGTGTATCTGAACCCCGAACACTGTCAGGAATACTATTCCAGAGTTTAGGAGCTAAATGTGAAAATGCTCTACCTCCTTTAGTGGACTTTGCTATTCTAGGAACTACTAGAAGCCCAGAGTTTTGAGATCTCAGGGAGCGTGACGGATTGTAGCGTGTTAAAAGACTGGATAGATACATGGGAGCCAAACCATTTAGTGCTTTATAAGTGAGTAGCAGTAGTTTGTAGTCTATTCGAAACTTAATAGGAAGCCAATGTAGGGACGATAAGATTGGGGTTATATGATCGTATTTTCTTGACCGAGTAAGAACTCTTGCTGCGGCATTCTGAACTAACTGAAGCTTGTTTATTAATGATGCAGGACATCCACCTAGTAATGCATTACAGTAGTCTATTCTAGAGGTCATAAACGCATGGACGAGCTTCTCTGCATCAGATATAGATAACATATTTCTTAGCTTAGAAATATTTCTAAGGTGAAAGAAGGCTGTTTTTGTAACTTGATTGATGTGATTTTTAAAAGATAAGTTGCTGTATAAAATAACTCCCAGGTCTTTTACCGTTGAACTAGTAGTTACAGAACAACCGTCTAAATGCAGGCTGAGATGCTGGAGCTTCTGTGTACTATTTTTTGGGCCGATGAGCAAAATCTCCGTTTTATCAGAATTTAATAGCAGAAAGTTATGGGTCATCCAATCTCTTATTTCTTCAACACACTCAGTTATGCGAGCTAATTGAGCTGTATCGCCTGGTTTGGATGAAATATATAGCTGGGTATCATCAGCATAACAATGGAAGCTAATTCTATGCCTTCTAATAATATTTCCTAATGGAAGCATGTATATTGTAAAAAGCAGGGGTCCTAGAACTGACCCTTGTGGCACGCCATAATTTACTAGCATTATCCTGGATAGCTCTCCATTTAAATCTACGAAATGGTAACGATTGGACAGGTAGGATTTAAACCAGCTTAATGCCTGTCCCTGAATACCGATGTAATTCTGTAAGCGATCGAGGAGAAGATCATGATCTATAGTGTCGAACGCAGCACTAAGATCTAGTAAAACTAATAGGGAGATGTAGCCTTGGTCTGAAGCTAAAAACAGGTCGTTAGTGATTTTAACTAGAGCAGTTTCTGTGCTATGATGGGGCCTAAAACCTGACTGAAACTCTTCAAAGATATTGTTCTCCTGCAAGTGGTTACATAACTGGGCAGCGACAATCTTTTCTAAAATCTTAGACATAAATGGGAGATTTGAAATTGGTCTGTAATTCGATAGCGTGCTTGGATCCAGATTAGGTTTTTTAATGAGGGGCTTAATAACTGCTAACTTGAGGGATTTAGGGACATGACCTAACGATAGTGAGGAGTTAATAATATTGAGAAGAGGCTCACCAGCTGTATATAACACTTCCTTCAGTAGTTTAGTGGGAATTGGATCTAACTGACATGTTGTTGATTTAGCTTTCATAATAGCATCATACAGCTCTTCCTGTCCTATACATGTAAAACAGTGTAGTTGTGGGGTTGTAAGTACGATTGTGTCGGGAGATGCTGTCAGAGGTTGAACTGCCACAATTGTTTTTCTAATGTTATCTATTTTTTCAGTGAAGAAATTCATAAAGTCTTCACTACTAAACTGTGATGGAACACATTTTTCAGATCCCTGATTTGTTGTTAATTTAGCGACTGTACTGAAAAGGAACCTGGGGTTGTTTTTGTTATTTTCTGTGAGTTTGCTCAGGTGTTTAGCTCTAGCAGCGTTTAGCGCCTGTCTGTAGCTAAGCATACTGTCTTTATACGCAATTCTAAATACCTCCAATTTAGTTTTCCTCCATTTTCTCTCCAGATTACGTGTTGTTCTCTTTAGGGCATGCGTATGACTATTATACCAAGGTGCAGGTGCTTGTTCTCGAACCTTTTTTAACCGGATGGGGGCAACAGTGTCTAAAGTGCTAGTGAGGATAAGGTCTATGTTGTTCGCCATCTCATCAAGATGATCAGCAGTTATGGGTTTAATGTGAAACTGAGATAAATCAGGCAGGTTATTTATGAATCTGTCCTTAGTGGTTGGAATAATAGTCCTACCAAGTCGATACCGTGGTGAAACACGGTTAATCTGCTCTACCGGTAGTGTGTACAGTAGGAGATAATGGTCTGTGATGTCATCACTCTGGGGTAAAATATCTATATCAGTGACGTCTGCTCCGTGGGATATTATTAGGTCTAGTGTGTGGTTAAAACGGTGGGTTGGTCTGGTGACGTTTTGTTTAACTCCAAAAGAGTTTAGTAAATCGACAAACGATAATCCTAGGGCATCGTTTGCATCATCTACATGAATATTAAAATCTCCTACAAGCAGCACTTTATCAAAGCTGATCAAGAGGTCTGAGAGAAAACAAGCAAACTCATGAAGAAAATCAGCGTAGGGCCGGTATATGCAGGTATTTAGTTCGAAAAAGGCAGATGTAGAGGACAGGGTAGTGTGAAGACTACCCTAAAGAAATGGTCCGCTGTGGAGAGCCCTAACAGGAGCAGCCGCAAGAAAAAACGATGTAGAGGTGTGCAGTTATGGTGATCAAATGTAACTTGTAGTCCTGAGTCAGTGTAGCAGACTGTTGACATTAAGTACAGTCCAAATCCATCCTAAAAGCTTCTGTGTTGCTCCGTAATTTTATGGATCCAAAACCATCCTCAGCTGCACAGAGTCCAATTGAAGAGAGCACCATCCAGCAGCAGACCGGGATGAAGTGGTCAGATCTAAGGAGAGGAGAGGAGAGGAGAGGAGCAGGAACACTGGTTTTCGCTACCTCTGGAGCATGTTTTATGAGAGCGAGAGCGAGAGAGAGAGAGAGAGAGAGAGAGAGAGAGAGAGAGAGAGAGAGAGAGAGAGAGAGAGAGAGATATGGATTATTAAGTATTCTTATTGTTGTATAAAAGTTGAGTACACTGTGTAGTTGGGGACTCTCTGCTATGGCAGCATAACTATAAGGGAGAGCCAGAAGGTAACACAGACATGAAGGATCTCTGGAATAAGAGACAACACACCACACCACCGTCAACAAACCTGAGTAAATGTGTGAGAGTGAGGGAACGACAGCATACAAATATTCCAGTTCACTGAACACTCTATATACATGTTCCCTCCAGATCTGCTCCTTTACCTAAAAAAAATCTACTGATAAAAGACTTCATTAAATAAATATGTTTACTAACAATAATATGGAATTACAATAATAACAATAATTGGAAGGTTGTTCGATAACTGTGGGGCTTTATAAGAGAAATATCTGCTTTATACATCAGTAGTAGTATTTTATAATCATTGCAATATTTAATTGGAAGCAGTGTAGACTGATTACAACTTGGGTGATGTGATGATATTTTCTAGATCTGGTAAGGACTCTTGCTGCTGCATTCTAGATTTTATGCACTTGCTCAAACACCCAGGCAGTAAAGCATTACAGTAGTCTAATCTAGATGTAACAAAAGCATGTACTAGTTTTTCTGCATCCTGTATTGACATTTTATTTGAGCAATTTTCTAATGTGGAAGAAGACTATCCTGCTAATTCCATGTTATTCACATGAGCCTCAAAGGAAAGACAAGAGTCAATAATCAAACCAAGGTCTTTGTCTGCTGTACACACTGAGACAAAAAGATCAGAGATGCTACGTAATCGGAAAGTTAACTTTCAGTTGCATGTGTTCTTAGTAAAAGTACTTCTCGTCTTATCCGAGTTGAGCAAAAGGAAGTTATTAAGCATCCACTATCTAATGCCCTTTACACTCCTCAACATTGTTAAACTGATCTCTCTCATCTGGCTTTGCTGAAACGTACAACTGTGTATTGTCAGCATAGCAATGCAAGCTAATATCATGTTTATATATAATTTCACACAGTGGCAGCATATATAAAGAGAGAAGCAGGGGGCTTAAAACAGATCCTTGCGGAATGTCAAACTTTACCTCAGGATGTGTGGAGGATTTACCATTTACATCAAGATTAATTGACGGATAACGATCAGTCAAATAATACCTTAGCAGAGAGAGAAAGCTGTTCCCTTTATTCCAACAACATTTTCTAGTCTAGCAAGAAGGATATTTTAATCTACAGTGTCAAAAGCTACACTAAGATCAAGCAACACAAGTAAGGAGCAACACAGTCCTGATCAGAGGCCAATAACAGGTCATTTACCACTTTAAATAGCGCTGTCTCTGTGATATGATGAGGCCCAAATCCTGACTGATATATTTTAAAAATGTTATTCCTAAGTAGATGTGAGCATAACTGCTGTGCTACAACCTTTTCTAAAATCTTGAAGATAAGGGGAAGTTTGATATTAGGTTTGATATAACCAAGCTCATATGTTGCAATCAGTGCTTTTTTTTTACTATAAAATATACAGTTTATTATGTCAATTATGCAGTGTCACCCAGATTTTATTCTAGTTCTTTTAAAGTTTGGAGTTTATTCTTTCCATCTTTGCCTCTGGTTTGCTCATTCAGGATGAATTTATAAATTTTATGTTTATATGCAGAATGTATATGTTATTCTTGTTCAAATGTCCATTGTAAAAAAGTGTTATTCTATGAATTGGATTTAACTGGGCTATTTGCTTCTCAGTCATTTATTATGGAAATGAAAATGTACCACATTGTATGGTATAGGTTTGATGTGACTGCTTTCAAAAGCAGATGGAGGATTCTGAAGTACAATCACAATTCCAAAAACAGCCAGGACACTGTGAAATGTAAATAAAACCAGAATGCAATTATATGCAAATTTCAAAAACATATTATATTTACAACAGAAAATGTTTAAACTAAGAAAATTTATAATTTGAATGTGACTTAAGGTAATTTTCTATTTTATAAAAAAAAGAAAAAGCAATAAAAGACTGGAACAGTAAGCATTAATGAAAAGAAACAGCTGAAGTAACATTTTGCAATTAACTAGGTTAACTGGCAACAGGTAATTTGGCAATTGGCAATATGGAGTATAAAAAGAGTATCTTAGAAAGGCAGAATAAAGATGGGCAGCGGATCACAAATCTGGAAAAAAAAAAACTGTCTACAAATTGTGGAACAATTTTAGAATAACTTTTTCTCAATATAAAATTATAAAGACACTGAATATCTCATCATTTACATTATATAATATCATCAAAAGTTTCTGAGACTCTGGAGAACTCTCTCCCCCAAGGGGCAAGAGCAAAAATTTATATTGAATACCTGTGATCTTCAGTCCTTTAGGCAGCACTGCATTAAAAACCAGATATGATTCTGTAATGGAAATTATTGCATGGGACCAGAAACACCATCATTCAACTGAAATGATGAAATGAAATCAGTCATCATTCAAATCATTCAGAAATCAATGCTTGTGAACACAGTTTCCATGTCATCCACAAATGCTGGTTAATTGTCTATCATTCCAAGAAGATATGTAAACATATGTTCATATGTGTACATGATCCAGAAATGCCCCCATCTTCTCTGAGCCAAAGCTCATTTATTATGGACCAATGCAAAGTGGAAAACTGTTCTGTGTACAGAAAGTCTTACACTTGAAATTCTTTTGGAAACCATGGACATCGCATCCTCCATACTTGGCGCTTTCTGTGTTCTACTGTAAATAAAATATGGGTTTATGTGAATGACAAATCATGGTGTTCTCATTAAATTTACATTAGATACATTTACATTAGAAACAAAGAAAGCATCTAAACTTGTTTGTAGGTTGTTAACGTTATCTGCTCAGATTCAGCCAAATGCTTGAAAACTTAATGGGGTGACTGGTTTGTCAATTTCCAAAAAATTACATATCTAACTATATATTCTAATTTAATTAATTAATTCTTATTAAACTATGTATTACTTGTATAATAACATTTTTAATGTAATTCACATGTGTTGTGTAGGAGTGAATGCCCATGCTCTTTCCAGGGAGCTGATTACTCTCCTGGAGATGGGATTCTGACATCATCTGATATGCAGTAAGAACTTTATATATATATATATATATATATATATATATATATATATATATATATATATATATATATATATATATATATTTTTTTTTTTTTTTTTTTTTTTTTTTTTTGTAAGGTTTTCTGCATAAATCTGTCATAAAATGAGATCTGATTTTCAAGTCGAGAGTATTGGCAAATATAATGTGCTGAAATAATAACACAAAAAAAAATTTAATCTTTCCTATCTTTAGTGAGATCAACCATAAAAACCTCAGTGTTACTGGAAAAAGTCTAAGAACCCTTTAGTTAATGACCTCAAAAAAGTTAACTGGAGTCAAGTGTTTTCATGCCTGGAGTCCTGTTTAAGAAAATTAGTTAGGAGGTGTGGACAAGTGCTATTTAGTGCAAATGACACTTTAGGATTGTGGCTACTTTACTAAGAAGTGGGCCACAAGAGCACAACGAAAACTCATCTATGAGGTAAAGAAACAACCCTAAGTGGCAGGCAAAGTTTGTAAGGTATCATTGGAACTGGCTAACATCTGTGTTCATGAGTCTATAGTAAGTAAAACATTAAACAAGCAGGTTTTCTATGGCAGGAAACCACTAAGGAAGCTTACTAAAAAGCACATTGCTGCACACCTGAAATTTGTGAAAGAGCACACTGAAACTTCACAGCGGTATTGCCAAAATGTTTTGTAAACTTATAAACTTAAGATTGAACTGGAAAAAAACACGCAGCACTACATCTGGCGTAAAAAGGGCACTGCATATCTTCATCAAAACATCATCATAACTGTAAAGTAGTATCATGATTTTTATCTGCTTTTCTGCATCGGGGCCTGGCCAACTTGCAGTCATTGAGGGTAAGATGAATTGCCAAGTGTATAAAGAATTCTTCTGGATAATGTTAGAATGTCTGTACATCAGCTGAAACTATGTAGAAGTTCCATGATGAAACAGGACAATGACCCAAAACACTGGAGCAAGTCCACAACAGAATGACTTGAAGAGAGCCATACACATGATATGTCCAAAGAATAGGACAGAGCTAAAGCAGTGCTGCAAGGAAGAATAGACTAACATTCCTCCTAAACAATGTGCAGGTCTGATCTGCAGCTACTGGTTGAGGTTATTGCTGCCAAGGGGGGATCGGGTTCACTTACTTTTTCCACTACTATATGGGATGTTGAATGAGTGTGTTCGAAAAAGACATGAAAGATTAGAATTTACTTTGCGTTATTATTTAGGCACATTATATTTATCAGTACTTTGTCCCCTGGTGGTCTAGTGGTTAAGATGCAGCGCTCTCACCGCTGCGACCCAGGTTCGCTCCCCGGTCAGGGAACCATCCCCAGCCACTCTCAGTGCCAGTCCCAAGCCCGGATAAATTGGGGAGGGTTGCGTTAGGAAGGGCATCCAGCGTAAAAAAAACATGTGCCAAATCAAACGTGCGGAGGATCCGCTGTGGCGACCCCTAACGGGAGAAGCCGAAAGAAAGTTTATATTTATCAGTACTTTGGATTTAGCTGCAGATCAGATTTGATAACAAATTAATGCAAAAAAAATAAAAAAAAATGTAATGAAATTGCAAAGAGTTCACATACTTTTTATTGCCACTGTATGCACAGTACCAGTAATAAGTTTGGAAACACCTGTGATTCTGATGAGAAAAATGCAATGAGCTGTTATTGAAGTGAAATGTAGCTATTTTTGTGTAATCTATATTATAAAACATATTCTAGGTTGTTAAACACATTTTTGTTTACTGGATAACTCCAGTGGACAATGTGGAAAAAAAAAAAAATAAAAAAAAAAAATAAAATAAAATAAATAATAAAAAAAAAAAAAAAAAATATATATATATATATATATATATATATATATATATATATATATATATATATATATATATATATATATATATATAAGCTAATTTGCCTGTCAATGTATAACAAAATTAACAATTTATGCTCATTTTGTATTTAGAATTTGTCAGGATGGAAGATTTATCTCACAAAGTATTATTACTGGTGAGTGTTTTTAATTATGGTTCAGACGATTTTGGTGCATATTTGGTGCATTGTGTGTCATGTGAATGTGTATGTATGCAGTTTAAAGGAAATATTTACATATAAATATATTTCTATATTCATATTTCTCTATTCATATTTATCTAATATGATAATACTGTACTCTTAATTTATCAGGTTTTTTTGTGCAGAGATTTAGAAGAATTCATAATATACTGATGTTTTTACTATTAAAATGTTAGCATCACAAAATTTTTTTGTTATTAAATGATTTCCCAAGTACAGTACTTTATTCCTGTATGTCTACATTGGTATGTATGTGTGTCCGCTTTCTTCAGATAAACTGTGCCCTCCAGGGCAAGTTTATGAGGATTGTGGTGGACTGTCAGCGCATAAAGGTTTGGCTTGTGTCCAAACTTGTGAGTCATACCTGCTTAACCTAACCTGCTCCAACTATGAGCCCTGTGTGCCTGGCTGCATCTGTCCACCTGAGTAAGTATGAGTTTTTATACTCCTATTATTCGTATCCTATTATTAGTCTAATATTATTCATTCAATTTAGTTATATTGCTATTTTGCTTAAAATCAAGGAACATGATAACCTAACATGATTTTCTGGATTTACATTTGCAATCTGGCAAATAGAAACTTTCAATCTTGAAATAAGATATATGATGGAATGAAAATTTGTGTGATTAATAGGTTGCAGTTTGTGTGACTCTGCTGTCAGATGTATCAACATTTGTCGATGGCATAAATCACACAATATTGAAAACATTTTTGGCATTTTGGTCTGAGTTGACATGATTGCATCATATAACTGGTACTCATTTGTTTTAAAATGTGTGTTCTTAGATGCTTTTCTGTTCACCAAGAATGGTTATGTAAGTTGCCATAGCTTTTCTTTCAAATTAAGCCTGAGTTCAAACCTGATCCATTCTCCTCCGACCAGAAGGTGTCTACAAGAAGATTCCTCCTTTCTTTTTGCACAGTCTTGTGTAACCTCTGTGTGTGAAACTTTCAAGGAATTAGCAGTTTATGAAATTTAAAGTTTGAGTCCTGTTCACTGGCAACAATCACACCATGATCAAACTTACTGAGTTTTCCAATTCTGATGTTTAATGCAAACATTAACTGTAGTTTCTTAGTCATATCTGCATAATTTTATGTTTCAGCCACATAATAGGCTGGTTGGATAATTACACAAATAAGCAGGTGTTTGGTGCCTGTCTATGAATTAAACTTAAAAGAATACAATTTTGGATTTAAAAATCCATTTATTCTTTTTAAACAAACTGTTCTTGTGATGTTGGACTGCTGTACAGCAAAACATTTCTGATATTCTGCATGTACAGCAAAACATACTTCTGATACCTGCCAAAATCATTTAAAAAAACAAATGACAAAATCATTTAAAAATAAACAGAACAGGCCAAACTTATTACTGTAATTTCCAGACTATTAAACGCACCCAAATATAAGCCGCACCCACTGAATTTGACAAAGATTTTTATTTTGAACATAAATACGCCGCACCTGTCTATATGCTGCAGGTGTCTACACTGAAACTAATGAACTTTACACAGGCGTTAACAAAGCCTGTTACACGGCTTGTATCTAAACAGTAGCCTACCAAGAAAGTCATTGTTCACTGTCTTCCTCCTTCCTTTTACAACATTTCTCTCAGGAGTTTATCTTTTGGCATCGTCGTGCGTTTAAAAATCACCACCGATGAATCTGTTCTCCCGATGCCGTGCAGCTCAAAACACAGGTGAAGTGCGGTTGTTTTCAGCGTGACGAATGATTTGCATTTCCTGTAGACAGTCCGAGTGAGAGGCAGATCAAACGTCAGATGAACCTCATCCATATTTATGATGTGGTGCGGCCCGATTCAGTGGGAGCGCATCTGATTTAATATAAAGAATTTCATTGGTTCACCTGAACCCGTTCAGCAATTTCGTTGGTCTAATATTACAGGGCTCAGTTTTTTGGCTTGAAGCTTGTGAAACCCAGGAAACACATTTCCATCTCCATCCTTTATTGCTCTAACTTGCAGCACATCCTTCCCAGCTCAGTCCCTCTGCCTGGCCATTTGGTATAAATCCTTTTCTCCTTTCTTAGTGTCCAACTTCACATACAGCTTCTCATATGCCTTTTCTTTGGCTTTCGCCACTTTCCCTCTTCACCTGCTGCTGCATCTCGTTGTTCTCCCCCCTACTTTTCTCATCTCTCTGCTGATCCCAATTCTGTTTTGCCAACCTCTTTCTCCTTATGCTTTCCTGCACTTCCTCATTCCACCACCACGTCTCTTTGTCTTCCTTTTTTATTTTTAGATGTCACATCAAGAGCCTTTTTAGCTGTCTCCCTCATCACTCCTGCAGTAGTTGCCTATTCATTAAAGCCCTTGTCACCACCACCGAGCTCCTGACTGACCTCTTCCCAGAACCTTACACTACAGTCTTCCTCCTTCAGTTTCCACCATCTAATTCTTCTTTTAGTCCTCTCTCTTCTCCTCTTCTTCTTCTCCTCCAAAATCATCCTACAGACCACCAGCCGATGCTGTCTAGCTACACTGTCTCCTGCCAACACCTTACAGTCTCCAATCTCCATTAGGTTGCATGTCCTACATAGAATATAGTTCACCTGTGTGCACCTTTCTCCACTCTTACACTCTGCACCACTCCATCGAACTCACTACAGAATATTTGATTCTCCTCCATCTCACCAACCCACTTGTGGAGCATAAGCACTAAGGACAGTTATCATCACCCCTTCAACTTCCAGCTTCATGTTCATCACCCTATCAGAAACTCTCCTCACCTCCACTACACTCTAACTAAACTCTTCCTTCAGGATCACCCTTACACAATTTCTTATTCCTTTCCACACCATGAAAGAACAGTTTAAACCCACCTGCAATGTTCCTGGCTTTATTCCCTTTCCACATGGTCTCCTGAACACACAGCATATCTACCTTTCTCCTTTCCATCATCATATCAGCTACCGCTCTCTCTTAATCAGTCATAGTACCAACATTTAAAGTACCAACTATAACTTCCAACTCACTCTCCTACACTTTTCCTTTCTCTGCTGTCTTTGTAGACGTCTTCCTTCCTTCTCCTCCTTCAGCCAACAGTAGCTCAATTTCCACCGGTACCCTGTTGGCTAACAATACCTGTGGCGGTCATTGGTAACCCGGGCCTCGACCAATCCAGTATGAATTTCTGATTCATAATCTGCATATTTGATTGCCCTTCCTAACGCAACTCTCTCCATTTATCCGGGCTTGGGAACGGCACTAAGAGTGCACTGGTTTGTGCAACCCAAATGGCTGGTTTATAATAATTTTGTAAATGAATATGTGAAAAGAAAGAAGCTTTTGGTAAATATTTTTACCTGTGTGAATTAATAAGTGTGAATCCAGCACCCCACCCACCCCTATGACAGATTAAGTTTCACTTTCCATGATCCATGACCGACATAGGAGCATCTTGACGACATAGATTTAAATATTTAACAATGTCTGGTATATTCTGTAAACGTATTTTCTGTTTTAATTCAATTCTGTTAATTAATGTTTGATTGTTTTTCAGTGCATTGATGTTATGCTGTACTTAGACTGAATTGAATGTTAAATTAGATAATTTACCTTCAACTCTAAATTTTTTTTTAGATTTTTTATCTTTTTTATTTCACCTTATTTAGCTTGCTGGTATCCAACAAAGATAAAATCTATTTTGCTGTTTTACCCATACTTAGCAGTGTTGCTTACACAATGAATGCTGAAATCTTAAGAGGCCAAAGAGGCCAAAAATCTAGAACAGTTTAGAAAGGTAGACATGCTGCTTAAAATTCATCATTTCTGTAGGGAAGAATGAGGACACAGTGAGCAGGAAAGTGTGTTGGGACTGTTCACAAGGAGGGCTGTGATATTTAAGATCGCTCTTGTGTCTGGGAGTGTGTGTGTGTGTGATTCACTTACTTCTGACTTATTGACCTTTAAATGGAAACCAATCCTAGTTACGCCATGGGAATGGAATCTTAAAGCTGCGTTTTGTCATGGGTATTCCTGCAAGTGTACTGCTTGGCATCTGGACTAATTTAAAGCAAAATGTCAGGTAGTTCTTGATGACGAAAACATGTTTTTCTCTAAAACCTAGCTTGATAATTCACACCTGTAAAACTCAAAAAGTATGCTAATTGGCATGGAGAAACTTTAAATCTTACAATTTAATGTTTTTTATACTAATAATTGAGGTCATAAAAGTTCTATCTGATAATTCAATGATCTTTTTGATTTTAGGTTTGTAAATTTAGTTGGTTTTATTTTTATTAATTTAAAATAAATGACTAATAATTAATATCATATAATAATAAATAATTAATAAAATAAATCATAATAATAAATGAAAAATTAAACCATTGCTATTAGAAGAAAATGTTCTTCAGAGGAAAAATATTTTTGCTGTAGTATGTGGAAATCCCTTTGAGTGGCTGCACACCAAGGGGGCACTATTTGTCATGATACTGCAAATAGTTCACATGCAAGTAAGAGGTTTTCAGCATCCATTTGCTTTTGGTAATGAAATGCAAGTAGATTTTTTGCAAATAGAGATTTCCTGTACTAATAAAAGAGGGTATTAATATGAAACATGGGAAATAGCTGGATTAAATGACTGATAATCTGCCCATATACATTCTCATTGCCTCTTAACAAATGATCACATTATCATTACATTAAACATCCTTTTAATTATGGCATTTTTTATTTTAGGGCTTTGCTAGTATAGCTGGGTTTTGAACTCATGTCCTTAAGATCCAAAGTGCAATGCCTTAACCACTTAGCTGGTTATGGCAGGTATTGTTTTTTTATAAAGATAAAGACTGGGTAAAATGTATTATTTAGAAGCAATCAAATGTACTTTAAGTCACATGTTGCCTTTAAATGCCAACTGCTTTAAATGTTTACATCGTTGAGTCAATTGATATTAGAGTATGTGCATTATAGTGATATAAACAGTTATATTTTGCTAACCAAAGAAGTGAAATTCTATTTTGAAATGCTATAATAACCAATTAAAGATGAGATTTATAATCAAGCAAAGAAAACAAGGGTACAAAGTATTGCACATCTTTCATGAACAGGAATTGTAAGTTGTAACTGATTGATATCTTAATGGGCCAGGAATGAACTAATAGGAATGTACCGCTACTCTTGAATGTTATGAGTTTGCTGATGATTGATGTCTGCCACAAATGGCACACAAAGGCCAGATGAGTTATGTTAGGTGCAACTAATGGTTAATCAATTAATGACTCATCAATCCAATTAAATAGAATTTGTGTAGCTCAATGGATATTGTCACAAGAAGCTTTAAATTGAGACTTTCGTTCTTACAGTAACCAATTTTGTGGCCGGGGTCACTGAGTCTGAGCATCCAGAGCATAAACTTTAAATACAAATGCTTGCCAAATGTGAAATAATTTCTTCACCTTATTTCAGGTATACTTTAAATATGTATCTTAGAGAAACTATGCCAATAATTATTTAAAAGTGTTATATTTATACTTCCCATACTGAAATCTAATGTATAGCAATATATGCAAAGCACATATATGGCCTATATGTTCATGTTTGGATTTCACAGATATACAAATATGTCAGATACTTGTAAATATATGCCACATATATTTCAGAATATTACAAAAATGTGTAAAGGATGTTTATCCTTGTATTTATAATATAACACACACACACACACACACACACACACACACACACACACTATCATTTGTTTGCAATTACAAAGGTCAAACGTTTCCTGTAGTTTTTCACCAGGTTTGCACACACTGCAGGAGGGATTTTGGCCCACTCCTCCACACAGATCTTCTCTAGATCAGTCAGGTTTCTGGCCTGTCACTGAGAAACACGGAGTTTAAGCTTCCTCCAAAGATTCTCTATTGGGTTTAGGTCTGGAGACTGGCTAGGCCACGCCAGAACCTTGATATGCTTCTTACAGAGCCACTCCTTGGTTATCCTGGCTGTGTGCTTCGGGTCATTGTCATGTTGGAAGACCCAGCTTCGACCCATCTTCAATGCTCTAACTGAGGGAAGGAGGTTGTTCCCCAAAATCTCGCAATACATGGCCCCGGTCATCCTCTCCTTAATACAGTGCAGTCGCCCTGTCCCATGTGCAGAAAAACACCCCCAAAGCATGATGCTACCACCCCCATGCTTCACAGTAGGGATGGTGTTCTTGGGATGGTACTCATCATTCTTCTTCCTCCAAACACGTTTAGTGGAATTATGACCCAAAAGTTCTATTTTGGTCTCATCTGACCACATGACTTTCTCCCATGACTCCTCTGGATCATCCAAATGGTCATTGGCAAACTTAAGACGTGCCTGGACATGTGCTGGTTTAAGCAGGGGAACCTTCCATGCCATGCACTGTTTTACAAACAGTAACCTTGGAAACGGTGGTCCCAGCTCTTTTTAGGTCATTGACCAGCTCCTCCCGTGTAGTTCTGGGCTGATTTCTCACCTTCCTTAGGATCATTGAGAACCCATGAGGTGAGATCTTGCATGGAGCCCCAATCCGAGGGAGATTGACAGTCATGTTTAGCTTCTTCCATTTTCTAATGATTGCTCCAACAGTGGACCTTTTTTTACCAAGCTGCTTGGCAATTTCCCCGTAGCCCTTTCCAGCCTTGTGGAGGTGTACAATTTTGTCTCTAGTGTCTTTGGACAGCTCTTTGGTCTTGGCCATGTTAGTAGTTGGAGTCTTACTGATTGTATGGGGTGGACAGGTGTCTTTATGCAGCTAACAACCTCAAACAGGTGCATCTAATTTAGGATAATAAATGTAGTGGAGGTGGACATTTTAAAGACTAACAGGTCTTAGAGGGTCAGAATTCTAGCTAATAGACAGGTGTTCAAATACTTATTTGCAGCTGTATCATACAAATAAATAGTTTAAAAAATCACATTGTGATATCTGGATTTTTTTTTTTTACATTTACGGCATTTGGCAGACGCCCTTACCCAGAGCGATTTACAACTGAGCAGGGGAGGGTTTTTAGGGCTTTTGCTCAAGGGCCCAGCAGTGGCAGCGGGATTTGAACCTGTGATTTTCTGAGCCAAAGCCCAATGCCTCCCTTTTTAGATTATGTCTCTCACAGTGGACATGCACCTACGATGACAATTTCAGACCCCTCCATGATTTCTAAGTGGGAGAACTTGCAAAATAGCAGGGTGTTCAAATACTTATTTTCCTCACTGTATATATATATATATATATATATATATATATATATATATATATATATATATATATATATATATATATATATATATATAGAAACTCTGCTTGGTTTATGTATTCATTCATGGTTTATATCGGATGCTGAATACAGACTACTGGCACCTGCTGGTATGAAAGAGTTATGTTCACTCACGCAAGCGTAAAACGTACACGCGGGTTTGGTGTGTCAGACGCGCCTGCCTAATAAACAGCCTAATTTGCAGCACAATCGTTCGATGCAAAATGTCCAATGAATTAAACAATGGCAAAAATCGGGCTGACCGCTAATATATGTAAATATATATATATATATAAATATATATATATATATATATATATATATATATATATATATATATATATATATATATATATATATATATATATATGTGTATGTATATGTGTGAACCTGTGTGAACAGGGATCAACAAGTAACCAAATCTAATATTAAAAGTAACAAAACTGTAACATTGCAACATTAAACAATATTAACAGTGAGATACGACTGCATTAACAGTGAGATACGACTGCATCCTGATCTGGAACTTAAAACACTCTACAAGTCAAAAGTGTTGAAATAATATCACTCTCAAAACTCACATATCTAAAAATAAAGAAAGACAAACAAAGAGACATCAATCTTTTTATAAAGAAATTACATAAGTAAAGTTTAATAAAAAAAAAAAAAAGAATAAATAAAAAACATACCGTAACTGACCGAAGTAAAAAAATGCAAAAATGTGAAAGATGTAACACAGATGATTTTTCTGAAATAGTAAAAATGGATAATATTGTATTTTTTTTGTAATAAGGTTACAGCTCGGCATAAAAAAAGCATGCTTCACTTGTTTAAACAATTTGTTTAAACATGAAATCAAACCTTTATATGTAGATAACTTTTTCATATACAGTTGACAAAGTTATGCAAAGTTTTGGCATATTTGCAAAGGATATTTCTAGCAAAGTGACATGAGCATCGAGATGATAAATCATACACACATAATTTGTTTAAATATTATGCATTGAAGGTGACTGTATATCTTACAATGATTCAAGTTTCAAATATTTGCTAACAAATTTGATTAAATGAAAAATCCTATAAATGTTTACATTTAGGGAATATATATATATATATTTGTTCGAGGGTTATATTTGCATATTAGCAATGAAAACTGTATGCCGAGACGACAAAGCTGATTATAAAAACATAAATACAGTGAGTCAACAGTACATCTTAAAATAACCAGGTGGTTTTGGTGGAATTCTTTAGTCAGAGAAGGATCCAGAATGTCCTTAGTGTTTTCCAAGCATTGCTCCTCTGGTCCGTATTTCTCCCAGTCGACCAAGTATTGGAGTCGCTCTCTCCTACGTCGTGACCTCAGGATGGATCATACAATGTATGTGGGTGCTCCATTTATGTCCAAATGACGAGGGGGGGTTTGCTTGGGTCATTGTCACTTGAGTGAGTGCGCACGGGTTTGAGGAGGAAGACATGAAAAGAAGGTGATTAGGGGTTAAGTGACACGGTTGATTTGGTGCATCTTGAATGGCCTGATAAAATGTGGGCTTCCTGGAAAAATTTTGTTTCCTGCATGGTAGCTTTAGTTTTATGTTACGTGTCGATAACCAAACCTTCTGGTCAGGTTGGGGGGGGGGGGGGGTGTCACCTTTGTTGATTGGCTTGTAGTTCTTAGTGTTGGACGGCTCTTTGTAGACATGCATGACCCCTTTCCCAGACGTCTCTACTCCGATGGAACCAATCATTCACTCTGGAACGTCTGAGGGCTTCCCTAATCACGGTAATAGAGGCGGTTGGTAACCTAAGACACACTGAAAAGGGGTGAGGTTAGTGGATGAGTGGTTCAGGGAATTTTAGGAGTACTCAGCCCACAATGCCGTGTGGTAACTTTAAGAGTAGCTTGGCTGTTTCCATAGATGTAGGTAGACCTCTGAGAGGTATGAATCTACAGGACTTCAATAACCGGTCCACCAGTATGGCAGTGTGTCCCTGTGAGTTGCTGTTCCTACTTAAATGAAAGCAGTTCCTGGTTCCCCACATCATAATCATTGCATTCCACTGGGGTCAACTATTCCGAGTGAAGTTTGTATTGGGAACTGTTACAGTTGAATAGTCCCATGAGCAAATTTTACATTAATGTCTATGTGACATTAGTTTCACATAGTAAATAATTCTATAACTCAACATCAGGTATTATGTTATTATTATATTATATTATGTTGTACTGTAATGTATCATGAATGGTGTTACACAATATGTAACAGTATATATCTTTCACATGTATAGAAACATTAGATGGTTAGATAGAGATTAGATTTTTTTTAAATCTACGTTTGTCATATTATTATATATATATATATATATATATATATATATATATGTCTCAAGCAAACAAAAGAACAACAAATATATGTTCATTTGCCTATGGGATGTAATAAATAATCAATATACGTATTTATTCTATTTGAATTCTGTGTGTTCTCCAGTCTGTGTATAGCTGTACAAGTTAAGTCCATAGGTTTACCTAGGTCTAAATATTTATCAGATTTTAATTTTATTTTATATGTTGCTGTATTGTAAAAGCGTAAAGAGAGAAAGAAAATGTGTTTATGAGAGACATTGATATAGAGTATTGAGTAATGCTTGAAGATCCATGCTTTTGATGGGTGCTTTGAAGACTGTAAGTGATCTAGCTTGTTGGCTGGTGGAGAAAGGGAGCTGTTAGCACTTTTCTATCAGAAGTCTAGGTTCTCACAGTGCTCACAGACACTGCACCAGAACTTTCACTGTCATGTCCCATTCAGTGCCTTGAGAGCAGCAAAAATGATTCAGCTTGCAAGATTACAAGATCTTTATCTCCAGAGATTTGAGACAGCTCTCTGTCTCTCTCTCTCCCTCTGTGTGTGTGTGTGTGTGGGGAATGGGTGGCACTGCTTACCAGATCACCAGTTGACTCAGATGATCAAATCTGAACATTTAAATGTTCTCTGCAATATGATGTGGCATGTCTAATGTGCAAATGTATTCTTTAGGCTTTTAAAACATGGTGATGAATGTTTTGAGCCTGCTGCATGCCCATGTTCTTGGAAGGGTAAAGAATATTACCCAGGTGATAGAGTATCCTCACCTTGCCACCAGTGGTGAGTCACTTACTTGCAACCAAGATTAACATACTCACTTTATTCAACTGAAACTTCCAAATTCAAATGTAGACAACAGTCCTATTTTATTATTTTATAATCCACATGAAACACTACAGACAACCCATCATTAATAAACAACCTATGTAAATTAGAGAACAAATGTCTAACTGTGCATATTATGTTTTAGCGTGTGTCAGCATGGTTCATTCCAGTGTGAATTTCGTCGGTGTCCATCGATGTGTACTGTATATGGAGACCGGCATTATCGTACATTTGATGGTTTGCAATTTGACTATATTGGAGACTGTAAAGTTTACCTGTTAAAGGTATGAGATCTGGTCAGCTTGTATAATTTCTGTATTGATTGTTTTTGTTATCCTTTCTTTATAACTTGTCTCTATCAAGTGCATATGTGTTTTTTTTAGATTTCAGCTAATATAACAATGAGTGTTACAGCAGAGAATGTGGATTGCTTTGAAAATGGTGTGATCTGCAGAAAAACTCTTCTCATTTCCATTGGACAGTCCATTATTGTTTTTGATAATGAAAGTGGCAGACCTGTGAGTTTTCTCATTATTTAATTGTTTTTTTTATATTTACATTTTGCAATACCATTTATTCTGTATTCAACTAGAATGTGGTACACATGATTTTTTTTTTATAGATAAGGATGTTTAATATTGTGGAATACTGTCTTTGTTAACAACTTAATTTTTATAAATAGCTACTAATTTCAAACCAGTTAACTACATAACTAGTTAGCTGGTAACTTGAGCAATTGTGTTCGCTAAAAGATGTGTAAAAAATTTTTTATCTATCTATCTATCTCTCATTATCATGCTATATCATTTTAAGTCTAAAGCACTGAATATATTTGATGAGTCAGTCTGGACAGTCTGATTTAAGCTACACTACAACGATTTTCTTACATACAATACATATTGAAATAATGAAAGTACTGCTACTGAAGATTCAGTTAACAAAATAAATTATTCATGAAAAATCTTAGAATCTTGAGATCTTTTTTCTCTTATTTTTGCCAGCTGAATGCATGTTTTTCTTACGACAAATTGGAGGTTTGCAAGTGATTAAATATGTTTGTCCATTTACCTGTGTGCAGAATCCATCCAGTGTGATCGACAGAGAAAATGTGTATATTTTAAATGCGGGCTACTTTACCATTATCCATCTCGTACAGTATGAGATTTCAGTGCTCTGGGACAGAAAAACCACCATCCATATACAAGCTGGACCTCGGTGGCAGGTCTCACATGCATATACATCACTTACACACTGGTACACAGACACACAAACATTTCTAAACAAACACACAAAAACATAAATTTGAACTGTGCAAATGTTTTGTGTAAACTTCAGGGTAAACTCTCTGGTCTCTGTGGAAATTTTGATCTGAAGACAGTTAATGAAATGAAAACCCCAGATAATATGGAGTTATCAACACCACAGGAGTTTGGCAACAGCTGGACAGCAGCAGAGGTAAGTGACCTACATATATACACAATACACACCAACATGTGTTACTTAAACTGGAAAAAAATAAATAAATCTATCTACTAATCAAATTAATTTGAAACTGTATCACAAAGAAAGCTAGAGCTGACTATGCTGCTTTGCCACATAATGAAACTAAAAAAAGATGATAGCGTTACTAAGTGCTGTGGGTAGGCAGATGACAAAATATATTTCTGTGTTAACTTCACCAATGCTGAGAATTAAGTACCAGACCATGTTTTTTTTTATAAATGCTAAAAGACTAAAAAGATTTTAAAAAAAGAAGAAAATTAATAAAGAAGCAAAATTGGTAAAACATGGGAAAAATATGGCAGAGCTAACAACATTAAATACCATGCTGGTATAACAGTGTAACATTAAAACTGTCATGGTGTGAGCGAAACAAAAGGCAGAAGCCGGAGTACAGCTCGCTTGGGTTTTAATGGCATGCGTGAGAGAGAGAGAGAGAGAGAGAGAGAGAGATACACACGCACAGACACGCGCACACACGCACACGGCAGTCCTTCGGTTGAGAGAGATAGTCCGAGTAGCGCATTGGGAGAAGCGTAGCTGACCCGAGATGTACAGGGAGGGGACGCGCAGCCGGTATGGGATTCTGGAGTCCGAATGAAACGGATGAGCGGAGTCCTGTATGAAAACCGGACCGCGAAAACATGCAGTATGGGAAGTCCAACGTAAACAATAACGAACGGAAAGTGAATGTGAGTGAGGGGTTTATGTAGGAGCGGGGGTGGCGTGATGATAAGCTTCAGGTGTGCCTCGTTAAACCTGGCGCTTCAGAGAGAGTGGAGGCATGAGTGATGATGAGCTCCAGGTGTGCGTGGTTAAACCTGGAGCTCTATGGAGCGCGGAGGCATAGAGAGCCACCAAAGGGGGCGTGGCAGGTGGATCCCTGACAAAAACAAACATTACAAAGCTTACAAAGAACAACAAAAAAATCTGTACATAACAACATATCATACTTTGCCACATCTTTTATGTGTGCTACACTGAATCTAAATTGAGAAATTAATAAAAATAAAAAAAAGCCATTTTAACAGCATATTATTTTTATTAGAATGGTGTTAGTTATTAAAATCTTTTTGAATTTATGTAGTTTATGTTTTACTTATGTATGCATAAAAATTATAGCATTACAGAGCGGTAAGCGTTTTAATGATGGTGCAGCTTTTTTTTTTTACAGCTGTTATCAACTGAATTGGGTGTTAAAGTTGGCTATTTGTTTATTTATTTATTTTTATTTTTGGGTTAAATTGGTGTTTACTGTGTTGTCATTTATTTTTAATGTTTTAAATAATTTTGTTGCATTTTTCTAGCATCTGTTTAAGTTGCTATTTTATTTAGAGTGGGGTGAAAAAACACACTTATGCACATTCCTGATTACACATTTGCAGCAATTCCTAGTGATTTGAAAAATGTAACTAAAGGCAAACTAATTATGAGGCGCTTCCATGCGCACAAAGTGCAGACAGATGAGACAGATGAAGCATAAAGTGAAATCCAATAATGGCACATCTAAACCATGATGATTTTTTGTTTAGAGATTTTTTCAAAGAAAATGTGGCATGCAAAGACACTTTCCCTGCTGAAAATAAAAAATGACTCATAAGTTCATTCAGAAACTTTTAGCCTTTGGCAGAGATATAAAGAGTAATAATTTGAGTCTCTAGTAATGAATAAATCTACACTGGTACGCAAGATTACAAACTTGATATAAATATAACCCTAGAATTTTACAAACTTGGAAAGTGCTAATTTTAGTGTTTCAGGAAGAGGTAGGTCTTCAGTCGTTGCTTGAATATAGTCAGGGACTCCACTGTACGGACATCTAGGGGAAGTTCATTCCACCACCTTGGTGCCAAAACAGAGTAGAGCCTTGAAGTGTACTTACAGTGAGGAAAATAAGTATTTGAACACCCTGCTATTTTGCAAGTTCTCCCACTTAGAAATCATGGAGGGGTCTGAAATTGTAATCATAGGTGCATGTCCACTGTGAGAGACATAATCTAAAAAAAAAAAATCCAGAAATCACAATATATGATTTTTTAACTATTTATTTGTATGATACAGCTGCAAATAAGTATTTGAACACCTGAGAAAGTCAATGTTAATATTTGGTACAGTAGCCTTTGTTTGCAATTACAGAGGTCAAATGTTTCCTGAAGTTTTTCACCAGGTTTGCACACACTGCAGGAGGGATTTTGGCCCACTCCTCCACACAGATCTTCTCTAGATCAGTCAGGTTTCTGGCCTGTCGCTGAGAAACAAGGAGTTTGAGCTCCCTCCAAAGATTCTCTATTGGGTTTAGGTCTGGAGACTGGCTAGGCCATGCCAGAACCTTGATATGCTTCTTACAGAGCCACTCCTTGGTTATCCTGGCTGTGTGCTTCGGGTCATTGTCATGTTGGAAGACCCAGCTTCGACCCATCTTCAATGCTCTAACTGAGGGAAGGAGGTTGTTCCCCAAAATCTCGCAATACATGGCCCCGGTCATCCTCTCCTTAATACAGTGCAGTCGCCCTGTCCCATGTGCAGAAAAACACCCCCAAAGCATGATGCTACCACCCCCATGCTTCACAGTAGGGATGGTGTTCTTGGGATGGTACTCATCATTCTTCTTCCTCCAAACACGTTTAGTGGAATTATGATTCAAAAGTTCTATTTTGGTCTCATCTGACCACATGACTTTCTCCCATGACTCCTCTGGATCATCCAAATGGTCATTGGCAAACTTAAGACGTGCCTGGACATGTGCTGGTTTAAGCAGGGGAACCTTCCGTGCCATGCATGATTTCAAACCATGACGTCTTAGTGTATTACCAAAAGTAACCTTGGAAACAGTGGTCCCAGCTCTTTTCAGGTCATTGACCAGCTCCTCCCGTGTAGTTCTGGGCTGATTTCTTGAGACCCCACGCGGTGAGATCTTGCATGGAGCCCCAGTCCGAGGGAGATTGACAGTCATGTTTAGCTTCTTCCATTTTCTAATGATTGCTCCAACAGTGGACCTTTGTTCACCAAGCTGCTTGGCAATTTCCCCATAGCCCTTTCCAGCCTTGTGGAGGTGTCCAATTTTGTCTCTAGTGTCTTTGGACAGCTCTTTGGTCTTGGCCATGTTAGTAGTTGGATTCTTACTGATTGTATGGGGTGGACAGGTGTCTTTATGCAGCTGACGACCTCAAACAGGTGCATCTAATTTAGGATAATAAATGTAGTGGAGGTGGACATTTTAAAGGCAGACTAACAGGGTTTTGAGGGTCAGAATTCTAGCTGATAGACAGGTGTTCAAATACTTATTTGCAGCTGTATCATACAAATAAAAAGTTTAAAAATCATATATTGTGATTTCTGGATTTTTTTTTTTTAGATTGTCTCTCACAGTGGACATGCACCTACGATGACAATTTCAGACCCCTCCATGATTTCTAAGTGGGAGAACTTGCAAAATAGCAGGGTGTTCAAGTACTTATTTTCCTCACTGTACCTCTCATTCTGAGAGAAGGTGGTACCAGTCGAGCAGTGCTGGAGGATCACAGACAGCGTGGTGCAGTGTGAGATGTGATTAGGTCACTGAGGTAAGGTGGTGCTGGTCCATCTTTGGCCTTGTAGGGAAAGCATCAGTGTTTTGAATCTGATACGTGCAGCTACTGGAAGCCAGTGAAAGGAGCGCAGCAGTGGGGTGGTGTGGGAGAACTTGGGCTGATTGAACAAGCCATGCAGCTGCGTTTTGGTTCATTTGCAGTGGACGGATAGCGTTTAGGGGAAGACGTGCCAGCAGAGAGTTGCAGTAGTCGAGTCTTGAAATCACAAGAGACTGAACAAGCACCTGGGCAGCCTGTGTGGACAGAAATGGTCGAATCCTTCGGATGTTGTAGAGAAGAAATCTACAAGAACGAGACACATTAGCAACATGTGGGAAGCAGGACAATTCATTGTCCATAGTTACCCCAAGGTTACGAGCAGTGGCCGAAGGGGAGAGCAGAGAGTCATGAAGTGTTATTTAGAGATCTTGACCTGGAGATTAATCGACTGGGATGACCAGCAGTTATGTTTTGCTGGGGTTGAGTTTTAGTTGGTGAGCACTCATCCATGAAGATATGTCTGTCAAGCATGCCGAAATCTGAGCGGAAGCTGTGGTATCTGATGGAGGGAAAGAAAAGATTAGTTGAGTGTCATCTGCATAGCAGTGATAAGAAAACCCATGTGAGGATATGACTTCACCAATGGAGTGGGTATAGAGGTGGGTATAACGAGCCTTGTGGAACACCAGTGGTGAGTCTGCACGGGACAGATGAGGATCCCCTCCATGTTACCTGGTATGAACGACCTTCCAGGTAGGAAGCAAACCATTCCCATTCTGTTCCGTGGATACCGAGGCTCTTGAGGGTTGTCAAAAAAAGTGTCTTGTGGTTGACTGTGTCAAATGCTGCTGAAAGGTCCAGAAAGATAAGTACAGATGACAGCTTGGCTGACCGAGCAGCATGCAGTTTCTCAGAAACAGCCAAAAGGGCCGTCTCTGTGGAATGTGCCGCTTTGAACCCAGACTGGTTCGGATCATGGAGGTTGTTCTATGAGAGATAGACAGACAGTTGGTTAAAAACAGTGCATTCCAGAGGTTTAGAAAGAAAGGAGAGAAGTGATACCGGCCTGTAGTTGTTGATGTCTAATGTTTCCAGAGCAGGTTTCTTCAAAATGGAAATGACCCTTGCTTGCTTGAAGGTAGTTGGTACATAGGTAGATGATTGTGGAGATGAAGGGCAGGAGAGTGATTGGATCCAGAGGACAGGTGGTGGGATTGCAAGATTGGATGACTTGCAGTATCTCATCTTCTGTTAAGGTTAAGAAGCTTGACAGAGACGTAGTGGGTTTTCGGCTGTGTTGTGTAGTCATTGTTGCTGAGGAAGTGAAGGTCTGGCAGATTTTCTTAATCTTCTCATAATAGAAGGAGGCAAAGTCATTAGCAGTCAGGGAGGAAGGAGCAGGTGCAGCAGGGGGGTTCAGTAGTGAAGAGAAAATGATGTGGAGCTTACAAGGATCTTGGCAGAAGTCACCTCCAAAGAAAATTTGTTCAGGAGTGTGCGGTAAGATGCGAGGTCTACATCGAGTTGTGATTTTTTTTCCACTTCCTTTCTGCAGATCTGAGCTCTCGTCGATTGTTGCGCAAAACGTCTGACAGCCACGGTGTGGGACAAGAAGTCTTTTTGGGTTTTGTATTCAAGGGGCAAAGGAGGTCCATGGTTGAGAAAAGAGATGAGAGGAAGGAGTCAGTAGCAACGTCCAAGGGTAGAGAGGAAAAGAAGTCAGGGTCAGGAAGAGATGAAAGAGTACAGGAAGCTACAGAGGAGGGAAAGATGGAGTGAAGGTTAGGATGGATAAGAGAGACATGTAAATTATTTTTCGGTTGAATAGGAAGAGTGATTGAAAAGGAAACCAGGTGATGAACAGAGATTGGAAGTGGAGTGGCAGTCATGTCTGTAGCTGGAGTAAGGCGGGTGAAAACCAGGTCCAGGACATTTCCTCCCTTGTGTGTTGGAGGGCAGCTGTTAAATGTCAAGGAGAAGGTATTTAGAAAAGGCAAGAGGCAAGAAGACTGAAGTTTGTCGGCTGGGAGGTTGAAGTCACCAAGAACTGTCAGAGGGGTGCTGTCAGAGAGGGAAGTACTGAAGAGTGTGTCCATCTCTTCTAGGAAGTCTCCAAGGGGACCAGGAGGGCAGTAGATGACAATGATTGGAGAGGTAACTGAAACTGCATGGAATTCAAAAGAAGACTTGGTTAGATGAGACAAAGGGAGAGGTGTGAAACACCATCTCCGTGATAAAAGTAGACCTGTACTACCACCTCTACTGGTTTCTCTTGGTGAGTGAGAGAAAGCATAGGCAGAAGACAGAGCAGCTGGTGTAGCAGTGTTCTGTGGGGGTATCCAGGTTTCAGTAAGTGCCAGAAAGTCAAAGGTGTAGTGGGAAGCCAAGCCTGCGATAAAGTCAGCTTTCCTTACAGCAGACTGGCAATTCCACAGCCCACCTGCCACCACTGTTTGAGATTGAGACAACAGGGGAGGGTATATAAGGTTACTGGCAATGTGACATCTGTTCTGTGGATGAGAATGTCTGTGTCTGTAAGAGATGACTACAGAGATGGGTTTGAGGCACATGACTGATCTCCCAATTTGACATCAATGTGTTTTAAAAAGAAAAAAGTACAAATAAGAAATTCTAAGTAAACACTAAGCGTAACTGGCTTTAGGGGGCTACCTACTTTGTCTGTAGCGGAGCACCTTTAATATAAGTGAGTAAGCCCTGCCCACAATTCACACCTCAAGTGAGACTGAAACTACCCTTAATTAATCACCTAACCAAACTAATAAGCACAGTCCAACACTCTAGAATCAACTGAATTAAATAGATATACAAAGTTAGAATCCTACCTTACCAGAAGAGAGTAGATTCAAGATAGAGCTAGATTGGCCATACCATTATGCTCAAATCTAATGCAACATCAGCAGATCTACTCTAAAATATAACAGCTTTCATTCATTTTATATGCTACTTAAATCTTGACACTGGTAATAGTATTAGCCTAATTGTGCAGTGACAATTTTCCCCCAGTCGCCACAACCCTGGTGCTAACCAATTTAGCAATGTCACACAGTGATGCAATGCAATAGTACAATTATGTAATCTAAAGATATAAATATTGTTAGCTGACCTCAACAGGTCAGTCACCTTTTGCAAACACGGCTCACACTGCATTATAAAGCTGTTGCCTTTCTTGCACTTGAAGTTAAAGCTGGTCACTTAAATATGGCCTGGGGTTTGTTTCATAAGAATTTATTGGCATTTTGCTTTCAACTGGGTCTGCATCACTGGTGTCCAGGGTTGCCCCTAGGGTTTCTGGGTCCCGTGGCTCATTTGCACACTGGGCCCCAAGGTCCTATCCCCCAGTTATCTTATTTTTTTCATTAAGAGACAATAACGATTAAATTGTTAAACTGAAACAACTTAAAAAAAAAGAAATTATGCATAATGTATATAGTAAAGCAATTGATATCATTGTTTGGTCTCTCTCACACAAAGGCAACTGAAACACTGTCTGGATAATTATAATTATAATTAGAGTGATAATAAGATAATTGGAGTGAATGTGTTTCACACAACAGCAGCTACAAAACGAAATGCGGACATTAGCTTTTACAGTGACCGGATAATTGAATCAGTTATTTAAACTTGAGAACCAAATCAGTTTTATTTGTGAATTATTCAGGCTGGTTTTATTAACAAGTTTATCGAATGCATTAAAACGAAGTGATTCAAACAATTTAATAATACAACAATCGAATTATTATTACTACAACAAATTCATAAACTTGCAGCGTAATTTTTGATTTATTTTAAACGGAAAGCTGTTTCAAGGCTTTTAAAAATTTAAAACTTCTCTAGTTTAGTTGCCATTTGGTGATTTTTCATCTTTTCTGAAGTTTAATGCTGTTCCATTACTATTGCTCGATTGCATGGGAAAAAAAAAATCTTGAAAATACTTTTTCAACTTTCAGTGGATAAACATCACGGTGAGTGACTGATAGCAGGTTTTTTTTTAAACTTCACTGACTTCCCTGTCTCCTCTTTTTAATGTTTTTCCTTTCCCCGTTTTACATTCTGATTTTTTCTACACCATTCTTGTGTTATAATATTTTGCGTCGCACCTGATGTGCAACGAGTCAGAACCCTGCGTAGTAGTTTCTGGGGTTTGATTCGGTTTAATTTCGTTTTTTGGTAAAACTTATTTTCCTGAAGATTTGATATTCTTTTGAGCTGCATTGCATTAGTCATAGTTAGTTAGCGAGTGTACATTGGATGTAGACTTGAAATCAGAGAGCATTATGGGTACAAACAATTGAGCGAATGAAGTTGCAGAAATTCAGACAGCACTACAAAATAGCCGATAACATATATAGTGTAATATATGAAAGAAGAGACTCTCACTGCATCAGTAACTACACAGATACGTCTTTTAAATTAAGAAACATGCAACATAAAATTAGTATTTTTCTGTCCGTCCTTTCGATCAAACTGCGATCATTGAAGCGGGTAATGCTGTTTTTGGAGTTGTTTAATCATCCTGTCATGCAGCAAAGAACGGAGGCGAAACCCAGAGAGTGGGAGAGATATATCCGTGGTACGCCCTGGAGGGGCGAGGTCCACATAGTCCAAGAGCAAATGCACGGGAGGAAAAGGGGTAATCCGGGGTGCGCTTTGGGAGGAAGCATGTATACAGTATATATACAACCATGCACAAACAATAATGGACGGTGAGAGAGTGAAAGTGAGGGGTTTATATGGGAACCGGGAATGAGTAGTAGATGAGTCCCAGGTGTGTGTGATTAGGCCGGGAGCGTTTGAAAAAGCGGAGGCATGACAGCCGCCGAAGGGGGGATGGCAGGTGGATTCCTGACACATCCCTTATTTTAATTCAGTTAAACTTTTCTAAGGCAGTGGCTGTATGACAGTTTCCTTCATTGATTCTGCTTGTAAACAGCAGTATTTGTTAGTGTCTGAATTCACTCATACTAGTAAACTAAGTAAAATAATAGTGTGTGATTTCAGACCCAATCTGTGTCAACTCTAAACGCTGTTAATTCAGAGTATACTGTATACTGTTTATATTTAGAAAACAACAAAATTGCATAGTTTTATAGGGGATTTTACTATTTTAATAATAAAAAATCAGCATTCTAATGTCATAATGTAGGGGGTTTATGTGTTTGTTTTGTTTTGTTTTGTTTTTTATACAGCAATTATTATAATTAATATAACCATACCAGGACACATAGGTACATTTCTATCACTAGGGATGCATAAATCTTTTAGATTTACAAAAAAGAAGATAGAAAAATGTACCAATGTTCAGAGGTATATTGCTGTACTCTGCTAGGGTACAACTGGAAAGCATTTGTGCTTTTTTAGATGCATTTCTGTACCCTGATTTTTTGTGTACATTACAGAGTAGGCAGGTTTGAAAAATGCTATAAAATTAATAATGCTTTTAGAAATAAAAGGGATAATAGTTTATCAGTTAGAAAAATAGGAAGTAAATGAACAGAAGAAAAATCCAAATAAATAAGTTATGACCACTTTTGCCTAAAAAACAGCATCCATTATTTAGCATCATTGTTTAGGGTAAATTCCAAACATCTTATAGAACTAACCAGATTTCTTACGTGAATGTAAGCTTTCTCTCTTTATGTAATTTTAGACAAATACAATGATGTTGAAATCAGGACTGTGTGAGCCAAAAGTATTACTTCCAGGACTTCTTGTTGTTCTCTACGCTGAAGATAGTTCTCAATCACATTGGCTGTATGTTTGGGGCCATTGTCTCGCTGCAGAATAAATTTGGGGCCAATCAGTTTCTCTGATGGTATTGCTTGATGGATAAGTATTTGCGTATATTTCTCAGCATTGAGGACAAGATTAATCCTGACCAAATTTCTAACTCCATTTGCAGAAATGCAGCCCCAAACTAGCAGGAAACCTCCACCATGCTTTACTGTTGCCTGCAGACACAAATTTTTGTCCCACTCTCTAGCCCTTCAGCAAACAACTAGCCCTTGCTAAATATTTCAGATTTTGATTTAAGAGTCTAAGACACCTGCTGCCATTTTTCTGCACCCTATTTCCTATGTTTTCACGCAATAGTTGAGTCTCTTTGACTTGTTTCCATGTTGGAGGTATGGCTTTTTGGTTGCAGGTCTTCCATGAAGACCACTTCTGGCCATATTTCTCCAGACAGTATATAGATGTTCTTGGATACCACTGGTGTCTTCCAGTTCCTAGCTGATGGCACTGCTTAACATCTTAGAATAGTTAAGGGAAGTAAGTGTGATTTGTCTATCATAAGCATTATCAAGTTTCCTTGGCCGATCACTGCATTTACAGTCCTCAAAATTGCCCATCTTTTTGGTTCTTTAAAATAGCTTGAACCAGACATTTTGAAAACCTAGTCTGCTTTGAAATCTTTGCCTGGGAGAATCCTTGCTGATGGAGAAAAAATTAACACTTTTTTTTTTTTTAAAGCATTCTCACTTGACAGCATTTTTAAACAATTGCAGAGTAACTTGGTTAGTGTTTGCTGCCTGTTCAAGCCTTTGTTTTATATTTATTTTTTTCCTGGTCTTTCAAAATGGGCAAGCATAAAGATTTGAGTTGAACAAGGTCCAAATTGTGATGTCTAGACGACTGGGCCAGAGCATCTCCAAAACTGCAGCTCTTGTGTGATGTTCCCAGTCTGCAGTGGTCAGTGTGACCACGTCTTTTCAACGTGGTCCAAGGAATGAACAGTGGTGAACCCGCGACAGGGTCATGACCGGCCGAGGCTCATTGACGCACATGTGGCGCGAAGGATGCCACGTGTGGTCCGATCCAACAGACGATCTGCTGTAGCTCAAATTGATAAAGAAGTTAAAAATGTTATTGCTCAATAGGACTGTATTAGTAGCAAAAGGGGGACCAACACAATATTAGGCAGGTGGCTATAAAGTTATGCCTGATCGTTGTATAACATTATGATTTCGACAAGGAATGGCATATCTAGATAAATATCACCATACATATCCAATTTATAAAGGTGATTGCTGAGACTAACAATATAGATCTGTTTTCATATACTTTTCAGTATTTTAGATAATAACAATGTATGATTTTGGTAAGATTTTAACATAGAATAAATGTAAATATAAATTGAGTTACATTGATTATTTATTATTTTGTATTGTTATTTTAAATTCATAGTAATAAATATTTAATATTTTCTGTGTTTTTGTCTGTTTGCATATTTGTGTATGTAGTGTATTAAAAGTCCTGATATAAGACATCCATGCACTTTGAATCCAATCCGTGAACCTTTTGCCAAAAGGCAGTGTGGGATTCTCCTGAGCGAACTATTCCAAGCGTGCCATCTGGTGGTGAGTTGTATAATCAACAGTATTAAGAATTGGAGAGCAGTATAATAACAGAACTAGGGTAACTGTTACTTTTGTCCATGCATAAGTTTGATTGTACTTGTGCATGAGTGTATAGTGCCTTGGTAGGTATTTTGTTTGTTGATGATGGTGTTTGTTTGATGATGGTGTCTTAATGTTCATGATTCCTAAATATGTTTTACTGAAATATATCAGATATGAAAGTTTTAGAGCATACAGTGGTTCAATAAAACATTATAAAAAAGAATTGAACATAAATCATATTCACATGTTATTTATTAAAGTGTGTACGCAAACATACACATGAATTAGACAGAAATCTCATTAACTGCTGGAACTGAATTTCCTGGCAATTGAATGTTTGTGTAACTGTGTGTGACACTTTGTAGGTGGATGTGACATGGTTTTATATGAACTGCCTGGCAGATACATGCAGCTGCAGTCATGGTGGTGACTGTGAATGTTTCTGTACAAGTCTGGCGACATACGCTCACAGTTGCTGCCAGCAGGGAATTCCTATTGACTGGCGCTCGCCCTCCCTATGCCGTAAGTGACCATCTGCAAAAATTACATGGATAAGCACAGTGTAGTACTGTTTGAAGTGAAGAAGGGATAATCTTTATCATGTTCTCTTAAGTTATTTACTATGAAAAGGGGGTGGTGGTGGCGGCTTAACAGTTTTTGGGTTACTAATGAGGTCAGGGTTTTGACAAGCTGGAATATGGAAGAAGAAGAATTTTACTGTGCTCAATGTATATTTAACAATTAAAGGCTGTTGGAACTGATTAGTATAAGTAAGGGTAATTATTTTGCTGTCTTTTCTTTTACAGCATATGACTGTGAATACTACAATAAAGGTATGCATATAATGTTTCACAAAATTACACAATTTCTCATGAATGTGTGGAAAGGCAGCTGGGTTAGTAGGTAGTTGGTTGCATGTGTGGGTGCTTGACAGTCTGTGTGAGTGTGTTTTGTACCTGCACACTTATTATCTTTATACAGTTCTAGGTAAAGGCCCATTTAAGTTGCTGACCTATAGAGAGAAAAATTTGCTATTGGCAGCCAATAGGACAAGTGGATTGGTCTTTCTGAAGAGGCTAGTATCCAGCACTGATGGTGTTGTGACACAATTCATGATGACTCCAGGAATCAGTAAATCTCGACCACATGGTAACACGCACATGTTCATACATACATATATACATATTGTACATACAGTCTGGTGACACATGTGAGAAATAAATTAAAGCTCTTTTATCACTGCTACTGGTTTTTGTTTTGGTTTGGATTTTTTTTCCTTTAATGTTGTCCAAACTATATACTATACACTATATTGAAAAAAGTTTGTGGACACCTGATCATTAGTATGGTAAGTGTTTTTTGAGCATCACATTCCACATTTAGTCCCAATATGATCTTATAATTCCCTCCACTCTTCTGAAAAGATGTTTCTTTAGAATTTGGAGTTTGCTTGTGGACATTTGTGTTCATCAGCCACAGGGGTGTTACAAAATTCAGGTACTGATGTAGATGAGGAGGCCTGGGGTGCAGTCAGTGTTCCAATTCATCACAAAGGTGTTCATGAGATCAGAGCTCTTTAGCAGGCAACTGAAGATCTTCCTCTCCAATCAATGTAATCCAGATCTTCATGGAGCTCATTTTGTGCACAGGGGCATTGCCATGCTGGAACAGGTTTGGGTTTCCAAGTTTAAGTGAACACAAAATTTTATTATACCGCATCTAAAGACGTCCTGTACAATTGAGTGCCTCCAGCTTTGTGGTAACATTTCGGAGAAGAACCACATATAGCACGAAAGGTCAGGTGACATAATACTTTTGTCCATATAGTGTATTTATGTCATTTTTATTACATTTTTTATGTTTTCTTCTTTATTTAACTGTCATTAACTCAAAGTGTAGCAGATGTAACATCACATACGGCTGGGTGAAATTAGATGTTATTCATTTTTAATGAATAAACAATATAAATAAAGTTTTTTGAATCTGTATAACACAGTATCCCACCTTTTGAATACAAACTTTTCAGCAATATTTAAACTGATTTAATGTTTTTGTACTTTTTTGTTCTAGATTCATCATTAGTATCATTTGAAGCAGCAGACAGGCCAAATTATTTCCTCTTTGCAGAGCCCAGTGGCCACTTACGACTGCACAAGTGGGAAGACAGTAGGCAATTTTCGGATGCAGCAACATTTATACTGCATAGGGACACTTGGATCACTGGTTTCGATTCACTAGAGTCGCTTAAGTGGCCTGGATACTTTCTACACTACATGCTGTATAAATTGCAAATTCTGAAATACAGTCACTCAGCACAATATCGCAGAGCCACTCTCTTTAAACTGGCTGGTGAGTTAGTATCACATAAACAGTTTTTCATTAATGCACACTAGTTCATTCTTATGCTGAATATTGTTTCTGACAGGCAGCACTTCAGGCTACCCAATAAGTCCTCGGTGCCAATGGCGTTATGAATCTTGCATAAAACCGTGTTTTAGGACATGTAGCAATCCAGCAGCTATGAATTGCGTCACCAACCTAAAGTGAGAACACACAATCACCTTGTACCTTTAAATGTTTTAAAGTGTTAACTTTAAAACATATATTTCACTTTATATGTTGTAAAGTATGTAAGTCTGGTGTCACCCGTTGTTTTATTTACTTTGCAGAGTTGAGGGATGTCTGCCCCAGTGTCCACCTCATATGGTTTTGGATGAGATGACTCAAAGATGTGTCTATTTGGAGGACTGTAAGATATAATGTTATTTACTGCTATTTTATTGCTAACCCCCTTACTAAAAAACGTTAGTAATACCAGTATTAATTTGCCCATAAAATTGGTGTTTAGCATTTAACAAATGTATTTGAAAAGGTTGCTTTACTTGCCAGTAGTTATGAAGCTGGCTGTATGTTTCAATTCATTGATAAGTAAAGTTTTATTCAATTATTTAATGTGTTATGTTTGTATTCAGGTATTGAACCTCCGGTTAAACTGCCAGACTTCAGTTTAACAACTACTGCTGTCACTGAATCCACTTTGGCTACAACAACTGTTTTGACCATTGCATCAACAGATGCAACTGTCTCGACCATTGCATCAACAAACGCAACTGTCTCGACCATTGCATCAACAAACGCAACTGTCTCAACCATTGCATCAACAGAGGCAACTGTCTCAACCATTGCATCAACAGACGCAAGTGTCCCGACAATTGCATCAACAGAGGAAACTGTCCCAACAATTGCATCAACAGACGCAACTGTCTCGACTATTGCATCAACAGACGCAACTGCCTCGACCATTGCAATAACAGAGGCAACTGTCTTGACCATTGCATCAACAGACGCAACTGTCTCTACCATTGCATCAGCAGAGACAACTGTCTCTGCCATTGCATCAACAGAGGCAACTGTCTCTACTATTGCATCAACAGAGGCAACTGTCTCTATCATTGCATCAACAGAGGCACACAATAATACCATTAGTTATACTAAGTCTTCTCTTCCAGAACCAAGCAGTACAGCTTCTACAAATGTTACTACACACAGTTCAACCATGTTGTCAATGCCTAGCACTACCTCTACTACACCAATGTCAGATGAATCAATGAAGACATCTTTGTTTCCTTCTAAGTTGCTGGGTTCTACTACTAAAACCATTTCTGTGCCATTTACCAAAGTGTTAACACCAAATATCACAATGAATGCAACTTTAAGAACAACAGCAACACCATCATTATCTATTAGTACAAGTACCTCTGTAGCCTCTAGCATGGATTTATCAACTACCTTAGCCAAATTAATCACTAGGATAAGTTCTCCCCCCTCTATACTAGCATTTACTACAGAAGGTACCAAGAAGACCACATTACAAACTCTCAAAGTACCCCCTGGTACAACCAGCATTGAACTTTCAAAAACTTTCACAGTTAAAAGTTCAACACCTCCTGAGATTTTACAAACCAGTACTCACACTGAACCATTTTCTGCTGAAACCTTTACATTAACAAAGTCACTTGCATTAGACTTAACTACATCTGTAACCTCAGCACATCCTAGTGTATCGGTCCCATTACAGACGCTTATTGTCATGCCACCTACAACAACTCCAAGACATTTCACAGAGTTAATCACATCAGTCAGTGATTTCAGCACACTAAAACCAACTATAATGAGTGGTACAAAAGAACCTTCAGTGGCACACACCAAATCCAAAACTTTGCCTACTTCTTTGGTTGTGGTGAAAACATCTACAACTCATCTCCCTGAGAGACAACCTAGAGAGACAACACAAACTGTGTCAAAGCAACCGCTGACTACCAAACCTAAATCAGACATAAACACCCCAACCCAAATCACAACTGTGCCTTCTATGGTCTCTACAGTCAGGGCAGTAAAAACCACAGCAACTACAACCTTGCAACCAATATCTATTCTCTATACTCCTCACGAATCCTGGTTACCGGGTGTCCAACCTACTGATGAGACACACATAACCACATATTTGGGAATGAGCCAAACCTCCACTACAGGAACCAAATCCACTGATTCCATCTCACCAATTCTATCTGAAAGCACAACTAAAGTTGTAGTGCCCACTCTGACAAGCCTCCTAATTCCATCTCTAACCACACACACTACAGTTCGTCCTTCAGCTATAGCACATGTAATACCAACATTACCACCTTCACAGATTTTGCCCACGCACATGACAACCACAAAAACTCAAATGGTGAGCAATGGTACTTTACCTAAAGCTACCAAAGAAAGTTCCACAGAGGTGCATTTTGGTCCCCTTTCTTACTCATCTTCATCCTCTGCTCATGTCTTAGAGAAAATCAGCACATTGAAGACACAAACTTCTATTTCAACTTCCACATCACCAGCTGAAAAAGCAAGAAAAACAACAGTTCAAGCTTATACACCAATGGTTATGTCAGCATCCACAGTTTTACCTCCAGCACAGATGACGGGTATAGCTGGAACATCCAAAACAGTTGAGTCTTACCCAAGAACAGAGACTGTGTTCACTTCTTACTTATCCAGTGACAGCTCTGTGCCAACTCAATTTCTTCCACACACTGACAAATATGAACCTTCTACTAATAAATCAATGCAAGCATGGTTTCTTACAACATCCACATCCAGACACAGAATGACCTCATCCACAGAGAGAGTGCCAACAATAGTAACTCCAAAAATAATCTCAACTGTTTCACCAACTACAGATAAAACATCCAGGAAAACCATAACAACACACATACCTCTTCAAATAGTCACTGAAAAGTCAACAATTACAACCACGGACAAAATGTTAGCTACCACTGTTTCTCTGGAGAGAACAAGGCCTGTTTCTCAAACAAGCTCTTCAATTCCATTGATATTTTCAACCATTTCTAGTACAAAGGCACCACTGCAAAAGACTGAAAATAGAACTGCTATGGGCCCTACTACAACCACTGCTATCATGGCATCACCTTCTACAACTCCAGCTCCTGTAAGAACAGTCTCCTTTACAACCTCCCCATCAGAACTGGTTGATGAGATGCTATCAAAACATTTAACAACAGACGAGATACCATCCCCAGATATGTCCAAAACTCTCAGCCCAGCTTTACGCATGACAACCACCACTTCCTACATAACACAGACAAAACACTGGATAGCCCCAACAGAGAAGTTTCATTTAACACCTACATTTTTGCCCACTTCAGGAAAGGATGGTAGTCCGAGCAAAGTCTGTATTGTGAGTAAAACAACTTTTTTCAAATTGACATAACATTAGTGTATAATTTAATATCATAATATATAATATTTATCATTAAATTTAAATAATTTTGTTAATAACAAGGTCATTTCAACAAAAAAAATCCATCTATAATGCAAAGTGAAATAACAGCTTCATTTGTAAGTACTGTTTTATATTGCTTTAACATAACTTTTTGGTGTGTTGTCATTGTCATATGTGTCACTGTAGCCACCATACTCTGTGATGGTAGATGAGTGCACTAAGCTCATTTGTGTGAATGGTCAGCTGGTCTTTTTTAATAAGTCCCAGAGCTGCCCCTATGACTCCAGCCCTCCCAGCTGTGGTCTACTTGGCTTTGCTGTGCTGGTCAATGGAGACAAATGTTGCCCAAAGTGGAAGTGTCCATGTAAGTTTATACACGGCTATACACATAAGTAGAAGAGTACCTAGATACTGATGACCGTGTTGCATGCTGTTTTGAAGGGTACATTTTTAACATAAATTTTTGTGTGTAGGTCGCTGTTCAGTGTTTCCAGACATAAATGTTATTACATTTGATGGGAACAGTGTAGCCCTTTACAAAGCAGCATCATACGTGGTGGCACAACTCATGAATGAGACTGTTACCATCCTGGTGCAGGAGTGCAACAGCTTGGACAGCACAGTGAGCTATACAATTTATATGCTTTTTACAATTATTTTACAGTTATAATTAATATAAAAGCATCTGAAAAGGTAAAACTTTCCACACATCTCCCCAACCATCAGCTACCAACCTTGCAACAACTATTCTTCTCAAAATACAGATGTATTTAATTTTAAACCTGATTATTCCTCCACAGGTTCTGAAATGGAAAACAACTCATATATCAAGTCAGGAAATGAAGACCTATAAAGGAATAAAAATAAACATTAAAATAATAATATAATTAAATATGCAAAGTTTGATAAAAAAATATTTAATTACGTTAAATTAAATGTATTTTTGAAAAAATTAAACCCTGAGGAAGGAATAAACTGGGAAAATGTATCAAAATGTATGTCACAATTCTAAATGGAGTTGCTTAGTTTACAAATTTACAAAGAAATTCATAATCTCTACATTTGTTTTATTCACAAAATAATTCGAATGAAATGTGTATTTACAGTTGAATTGCACATAGCTAATTAGCTATTTGCATTTCTCTGTGAAAAATATTACTTCTATTTAAATATATCCTATTTCAAACAGCTTAGCACAACACTAACTGTCTGTTAATGCATACCTATGCACAATTAATTTGCTTATTTTACTTTTTTATATATAATTATTAAATATTTGATTGGTTCTCTTTCACTGGTTCTCTACAGCTTGTCTGGAACTTTACTAACTTGTGTCTGGCAGCTCTAAACATTACGCATGATTCCAACCATGTGCTCATTAATCGCTTGCAGAGACGGGTGAGTGCTGGTTGATTGGTTGACTCACAAGTATTCATTGATCATTAAATATTGAATTAAATATTGCATTTTCTGACCATTTCACTGAATTATTTAGCATTGATATTCAATTAGCATTGAAATTTAAACACACTATTATAAAACTACTTGATTTCTTTCATCTTTCCTTGTTGGTTTAAAATGCTTTACCAAATAAAAATCTTGCAAATTACAAAAGTCCAGTGTGCATCTGCAGATTATGATTTATCTAACTGATTTTTCCACTACAGGTGATTTCAGTATATAAGTAACTGTGTTAGGTTAAGTAACTGACTATGGCGTACATAAATTTGCACTGTTTATAAATGTTTACTCCAACATAGTCTCACACCAGACTTACGCTATAAATTATGCCCAACTGAATTGTAATATGATTGATTATATATATATTTTAGATTTCTAGATACTTGAAACTGTATGTTGAGTACTGATTCATTAATCTTGCTCTCTTACCATGATACTGAACAAGACAAAACACTTGAAACTGTAAAAAGAAATTAATTAGAGAATTGTTTTTTTATAGGTATATTTGAACTCAAGGTATGCAATGCCACGTTTAAAAAAGTATGGTTTTGAGGTTCTGGATACAGGAAACATGTATTTGATCTGGACTCCAGCTGGTTTGAAGATACAATGGTTCCACAGCACAGGCATGATGGTGATTGAAACAGAGATTTATAGCAATAAGGTCTCCACCATGGGATTGTGTGGTATGCAGCAATCTCATTAAAAATATATATTAATGCTATTATTACTTTAAATTATATTGCAATATACTGTAATTTGTACGTATGTTTGTCTATGTAGAACTCCTTCCTATTCTGGTTTTCTCTGACATTATACACTAAAGTGTGTCTAGAAAAATGTGTATGTCTTGTGTCATGTTTACTGTATAATCTTCAGATGCTGAGCAGGATAAAGCAGTTAAGGAAAAGGAATGAATCGCTCTCTCTCTTTCTCTCTCTCTCTCTCTCTCTCTCTCTCTCTCTCTCTCTCTCTGTTTCATACAGGATGTTGTGATGGTAACTCACTAAATGATTTGATCTTACCTAATGGTACTGTAGTGGCTGATGGTGAAGACCCTGCTGTATTTATTGATAGCTGGCAGATTCCAAACACCACAAGTTATGTTAGCCAGAACCGGAGGAGGGAGGTTAATTGCTCTACCAGCGACTGTTCTGAATGCCTCAACATGCTCAACAACCTCACGTTCAGTGCCTGTCATACTTATGTATGCAAAATGCACAACTTTAAGCCTTTGAACCTTTATAACCACTGAAAGTTAAATTTCTTGTTATAATATGCCTCTGCGTTTCTGTGTGTTTGTGTGTATGTGTGTGAAGGTTCCACCAGCTACATTTTGTGAAATATGGGTACGAGATGCAGAGTATGTAAATAACCCTTGTGTGGCTCTTGCTGTATATGTTGCCTCCTGCTACAAATTTAACATTTGTATTGAGTGGAGAAGTCCGGACTACTGCCGTAAGTTTAAACTTACAAACACAAAGTGAAAGGAAACCCAAATGTGACAGAAAGAAAGAAACCAAAATAATTACTTTTGGTAGTTTTGAAAGAGTTATGCTGAAGTTTCTAAAACCCTTTCACCAAACTGTAAGAACGTCTGTGAAAACATTTACAAAATGCAGTATGATAAAAATTTTATGAATACTGTGGAATGCTAGTGGGTTCCTCGTTCAATGTGTAGGCTGGCCATGATATTTTGCTTTGTTTTGCTTTGTTTAGGCATTAAAACTAAAATAATATTTAGTGGTATAATTTAAATGAAAAACTATTGCATTTATAAATTCTGCAATTTGTCTCATCTGTTCTTTGTAGCATTTATGTGTCCTGGGACATTGCAATACCAGGCATGTCTGTCAGCTTGCACAGCTCCTTCGTGTCCTAATAAGGACTTTGAGTTTGACACTTTTGAGTGTTCAGGCATATCTGAGGGATGCGTGTGTCCAGAGGGGACGTTACTTCACCTACCATACTCTGCACTCTGCATCTCACCTGTCAAGTGTGGTATGTTTTTTTTTATTATTTATTTGTATAGCAGTTTCAACAATGGACATTTTCCCAAGCAGTTTTCTCCCTTTTTTTCTATTTCTCTCTGCATTGTAAAAAATAAATTAGGCTTAATGTTTTAACAACAAAGGAAGGGTAAACTTTATGATGTCAATGTTATAAGCAATTTTGTGGATTTAACTTTCTTTTACTTTTAATTGTGCAACAAACAAACAAATAGCCACAACAAAGTATACATACATAAACCTCTGTGACATTCTGTGATTACCTTCCTCTAATGACAGGATGTGTTTAATACTGGAAATGTATATATTTCTGCAGCCTGTACTGATAGTTCTGGAGTCCCCCGTGCCTTGGGCGAGGTATGGAGGGCGTCAGTGGATGGATGTTGTATGTATCAATGTGAGACTGATGGCATTGTGCCAGTAGAGTTTGAGTGCAGTGAAATTCCCCAGCCAGTCTGCACACGAGCAGGGGAGATTAGCATTAGCCTGGCAGATGACAACAGCTGCTGCCCCCAAAGAGTCTGTGGTCAGTTACATGCATTTTTATAATATTTCAAATACAGTTTCTAAAGACTAAATAATAAAATGTATCTAGACCAATTTAAAAAAAAAACACACAGGGACTAAAAAGTAAAATTTGCTTTCAGCCCAAAATATCCATCAATATTTTTTAAGAGAACTAGTTGATCTGACATTGGTTTATCTGATGACATACACTTTTCTTCATCAGTGAAATTCAAGATTCATCTGCACAATTTATAAATGTATACATTTAAATAGAAATGTGAAGAAGATAAGCTTGACAGATGATGAAAACTGGTTTAACCATTTTACATACAATGACTTGTGCAATGAACTGATGAATGAACTGTTTTGGGGGTTAAAACTATTTAGTTGAGAACCAGTATAATGCAGGTTAATCAACATGACATAAACAATGGATTATGTAGGTAACAGGAGACAATTGTACACAATCAGTTAGATGAATGTACCAAAGCATTTGCAATTTGTTCTCAAATCAATACTACATTTCTTTTATGATGCACATAACTAACTGTCCGCATGATTGGTTGAACAAGTAGTTTTGAGAATTTTTATATAATTTTATTTTATCTGAGAAATGCTCCAAATGAACTGAGACAAATTATGAGTGTTTCTCAGATCAGAAAATAAATGTTCTACTTGTTTACCCTCCACATCATTAAATTCATCATTTTCATCATTTCATCATCAAATTACGAATCCTTTGGTGCATTCATTAAATTGATTGTCTACAAATGTAAGTTTTTTTGTCTACAGTTGTTTGTCATGTTGATCAAAATATATTATACTAGTTTCACCTGAATAGTCTAATAGACTCCCAAAACATCTCAGCACCAGTTCCCTGCATAAGTCTTTGAATGCAAAATTGTTCAACCATTTGTGATAATCTGTGAAGCTTAAATTTCTAATATTTTTTTTTTGTAAATGTGTCTTGAATTGATAAATTGATCTGCAGATAAATAGTGAATGTCACTAATAAAGACGAGTGTATGGCATCAGATCAACCGATTATCAAATATTTTTCTAAAATAGGTGATTCTCGTAAACCGTCAATTGTCGAGCAGATATAAGTCAGAGCAAAACACATAATTACAGTTTCTGAAAATGGATAAAAAACCAGGAAATTAACAAACTCTAGAACAGTACAGTAGAAGTGTAAATCCTGTTCGGTCTCTTGCAATCAATATAATCAAATATGCAATAAAAAAAATTTGTACTGTTGAAATTCATAGAAGAAATTGAGTTCAATTCATTTTAATTTGTATAGCACTTTTAACAATGGACATTGTCTCAAAGCAGCTTTACACAGAAAATTCAGCCCTGAATCACTGGAATCTAAACTGTAGTATATATAAGGAAATAAGATGAAACTGACAACATGACAATATGACTAAACATTGTGGCAATCTTGTTTGTGAACAATGAAAAAACTCATTCTGATGGCAATGAGTTCATTGACAAAAAATAGGATTCCCAAAAAGGATTTTTGGAAAAGCACAGGCTTTTGCAAGTAATCCAATGTGTTGTGCTGGTTGTACAAATTGTTAAGAGAATGCAATTTCTGGTTTACAAATATTAAGGATGATTTGAGAAATGCTCCAAAGCAGCTGAGAAAAACTGTTAAATATGGACACTAATATGCAATCTGATTCATTTTACCTGCAGGGTTTTTGTGGATGCATTATGCAATGCAAAAGGTTTTAGGTTACTGAAAAACTGATATAGTAACAAAAATGACAATGCAAATCTCTTGAATATAAGACATTTCAAAGGGATAGAAATTTACATCTTAGTCAGTTCATTTTGAGAGGAATTGTCTTTCATTTTTTTACTGTGTAGTAAATATTATATAAGCTGTAATATCATCATGATGAGTTTTGACATAAGCCTATTGTAAATTCTGTATAAAAGATTTATGAAATATTTCTGATTTTGCCACTATGTACAATTCAGATAAAGAGTTACCATATTTTCGAAGCATGTAACCAGAATGTCTTCAAACTGTTATAAATAAGTAAGAACTTACTTGTGGTTTTTGATTTTTCAGTGTGTAATCAGAGTGCATGTGAAACCAATCTGATGGACTGTAAATTTGGACAGAAGATGGTATCATATTTTAGACAAGACTCATGCTGTCCAGCATACACCTGTGGTGAGATTAGCATAATACATATGGTTGTGTGTGTGTGTGTGTGTGTGTGTGGATGCAAATACAGTAACAGTACTTTCTCTGTAGAGTGTGATCCTGACCAGTGTGTGCTAGATTTTCCTGTGTGTCGAGAGGATCAGACACTAATTGCAACTCGCACAGAAGGAAGCTGCTGTCTGGCACACATTTGCAGTGAGTCATTGTTCTGGATATGTTACTTTTTAAACCAGAGGCAGAGAACATATGACAATTGGAAGGTACGTCATCATTCTCCAAAAAATGTTGATGTTTATTCTTTGGTTTGTGTGTTTACCACAGTGTGTGATATATGTTCAGAGGTGGTTCCAGAGTGTGTAGATGGAGAACTACTTACTGTGGATTCAAACAGTACAGATCGTTGCTGCCCAATATATCACTGCTGTAAGTAATTTCTCCCACCTTACACTTTGTTAGACACTGACACAGAACACAGTATATAAAAATAGATGTGCTTAGTTATTAGTATGTGTGTGCACAGTGTGTGAGCCTTCCAGATGTTCAGTCACCACATGTCCAGAGGGAATGGTTGCTGTCTCTACTAGGGTTCTAGGGCAATGCTGTCCATTACAGGAATGCAGTAAGTAATGTATTTATTCTAATCATATACAGTGTGTGTGTGTGTATGTGTGTGTGTGTGTGTGTGTGTGTGTGTGTGTGTGTGTGTGTGTGTGTGTGTGTGTGTGCGTGAAAGACTGTTACAGGCAAATTTTAAGAGATTTTTCACAGTTGGCACAATTGGCTCAAGCTCTGTGCATTTGTGCATGGGAAAACATGACTGTGTATTAGTAAGAAATATGATAGTGTATGCAAAAACCTTTATAGCATATAAGAGAAAAATTGTGTGTGTGGGGGGGGGGGGGTATGTGTGGGTGTGCATGTATTTGTTACAGGCACACAACTATAAGTATGTGATAACCCAATAGTCAATATTTTTTATTTCAGAATGTGCATGTGAGAGAATCTCTCAGCCTAATTGTGCCCTGGTAAGACAATGTATCCCACTTATTATGTGGGTTTACTTGCTGTTTTATTGACCTAATTGTTCTTATATTCTCATTGCTTAAATTTGCTAGTTCTCTCGCCCAAGGAAAAGCAACTTTTTTTTTGTAATTCTTAAGGGACAGACTATTCTTTTTACTGCCTAATATACTACTTAAAAGAAGCTAAAACAATTATTTTGGGTGCAATATAATTTCTCACTTTGTTATCCATCTATACTTGGTAAGAAAAAAAAAGGTTTTCTTAAAGTTTATCTCTCAAGGGTTTCGGGCTTAGTGAGTGTAAAGGCCAATTAATATATTTACATAATTTTCAAGCTTGTCAATTAATTCTGTAGGTGCCTCATGTCCTGTCCTGTACAGTATATGTAGACACTGTCATCACTGAATAGACTGCATAGATTCGGGTAGAAATAATTTTTTATAGGAATCCTTTCCATTAATGTTCGAAAAGCGCATAGTCTGCATAGTTCAGCATGCACTGTAAAAAAAATCCTGTAGAATTTAAGGTGTTTATAAACAAAATATTTATCCCCTGGTGGTCTAGTGGTTAGGATGCGGCGCTCTCACCGCTGCGGCCCGGTTCGATCCCCGGTCAGGGAACCAACCCCAGCCATTAGGGTTGCACAAGCCTTAGTGCCGGTCCCAAGCCCGGATAAATAGGGAGGGTTGCGTTAGGAAGGGCATCCAGCGTAAAAACATGTGCCAAATCAAACATGCGGATGAGCCGCTGTGGAGACCCCTAATGGGAGAGGCCGAAAGAAAGTTTTATAAACAAAATATTTATAATATTTAAGATATGTGAGCATATTAATACTATGCATGTATTTTAGTCCACGACAAAAAACGTATGGAATTATGCAACAACTTTAAACGTATCCATTAAATTGGTACTTCGAGTCACATCTCTTGCAGATAACAGCAGCACACATTCATGTGCAAATTAAACTAGTAAAGGGATTCTCACTGCATCAGTAACTACAGTACACAGTTACTGTCTTTATATAAAGCAACATGCAGCATAACATAAATATAAAAAAAATGTGACTTCAACACAGCTCTACTCTCCTACACAATAGTAACCCACAAAAAACGCAACAGAAATTTGACTGGTAGGTTTTACAGTGTTTTGCTCTTTTTTTCTTGATTTTACAATAAAATACTGGCAGCAGATTTGCCAGCAACCTACTGTTATTTTTTTGTTTGTTTTTTTTAATTTACAGAATATTACTGTTAAAATAAATTTTACAGTGTGTTTTTTTTATTTTTTATTTTACACATTTAAACCCGCATTTAAAAGAGCACTTGTGTGTCCACACAACAGAGTGTTAAAGTAACACTGAAGCAGTGTTGAAGTTAATGAGATAATGAAGTGACTAATTAAATGAGGATTGAGTGTTAGTGATAAACACCTGCGAACAAGCAGAATCTCTGAAGGTGAGAAAAACAAGAGCAAGTAACACAACTTACAGCCAAAGCCAAAGAATCAGTACGATGGCGATGAATTTAACTGAAAATAAAACACATAAAATATCGTATGATCTTAGCAGAGGAAACAACCTCCAAAACAGCATTACCAGTTTCACCTATTACTTACCAGTGTGACTTTATTTCTGTCATATGTATCATAGCCTCTTCTTCTTCTTCTTTTCGGCTGCTCCCATTAGAGGTCGCCACAACGGCTCACTCCATACTACTCTGTCCTCTACATCTGTCTCTTTCAAACCAACTACCTGCAAGTCTTTCCTCACCACATCCATAAACCTTCTCCTTTGTCTCCTCCTCTTTTCCTTCTTCCTGGTTGCTCCATCCTCAGCATTCTCCTACAGATGTACTTCATGTAAATGTCTAATGTTCTCCGCAAATGTCCAAACCATCTTAATCGAGCCTCTCTCACTTTGTCCCTATAACGTCCTACATGTGCTGTCCATCTAATAAACTAGTTTCTAATCCTGTCCATCCTGTCCATCATTCTAATCCAGCTCCACTGCCTGTCTTTTACTCAATGCCACTGTCTCTAAACTGTACAACATCGCAAATCTCACCACAGTTCTATGAACTTTCACTTTCACTCTTGCAGATACCCTTCTATCACAAATCACTCCTGCCACTCTTTTTCCACCCTGCCTGCACTCTTTTCTTCACTTCTCTGACACACTTTCCATTACTTTGCACTGTTGACCCCAGGTACCTGAACTCCTCCACCTTCTTCACCTCTTCTCCCTGCAACCACACCTGTCTTACTCCTACTGACTTTCATTCCCCTTCTCTCCAGTGCATACCTCCACCTCTCCAGGCTCTTCTCAATCTGCTCCCTACTCTCACCACAAATCACAATATCATCCACAAACATCATAGCCAACGGAGACTCCTGTCTGACCTTGTCTGTCAATCTATTTATCACCACAAGTAAGGGCTCAGAGCCAATCCTTGATGCAGTCCAACCTCAACTTGAACCACTCTGTTATTCCTACTGCACACTTCACTGCTGTCCTCATACATGTCCTCATACATGTCCTCAACACACTCTCCTCACTAGTCAACACATGTCCATCTCCATCCTTTATTGCTTTAACCTGCAGCACATCCTTCCGTGCTCGGTCCATCTGCCTCGCCAATCGGTAAAAAATTTCTGTCATATGTGTATAAAAGCGCTAATTAAACTTTAAGGTGTTGTACTTTCATTTAAATTACCATAATTAATTAGAAATCACAAAATCAAATATACGATTACGATACGAATTAGACGATGATTATAGCACCATCATTTGTTAACCAAAACCACTAAATTACAAATTCTCTTGATTTTTCTTGTCATAACAAATGTGATTAACAAACACAGTTACAACATGCAGAGAAAAACTACTGTTAAAGAGTCAAAGAGTCAAAGAGCCCAACTAAAGCAACCACTGATCTCAAAAATGGTGACGTCAAACAAAACCTTTGAAAAAAATATATAAACTCCTGTTAAGTTTTAAAAGAATGATGTGTAGAAATTTGACGGAAATAAACTAATAGGTGAAGCTGGTAATTCTGTTTTGGGAGTTGTTCTATCATCCTGTTTTAATTCAGTTGATTTAATCTAAGGTTGTAACTGTATGTAGTTTTGTTTCTTGTTCATTCCTTCAGTGATTCTGCTTGTTGACAGCAGTGTTCATCAGTGTCTGAATACACTCATTTGTTTTCTTTCACTCTGTCAAGTGCACTATACTAGTGAACTAATAGGGAATAGTTTTACAAATCAATAATGCAAACAGTATTACGTTTACTTGTATTTACATAAACAGTATTTAACTGTTAAATAAACAGTTTTTCATGTTTGATAATTTACAGGTTTTTATCTTCACTAATTCTTTTTTTTTTTTCACTGTTAAAACTACGAATTCATTTTACAGTGTAGTCTGATGTTAAAACGTGGAACTCTTACCCATCTCTACCTCTTTGTTTTAAAGGGTGAGAATTTGCAAATAGACAGATCATTTATGGTAGACTCAGAGAATCCCTGTGGCTGCAAACGCCATCACTGTGGTGAGAACAAATGACTGAAGCTAAAACTGTCACAACACAAATATAAATATATTAATTTATAAATAAATATAACCTTAATTATAGATGATTATTTCCTTAATGCCTATGTATTTAGTGAAAAGTGCAGTGTGTGTGGATGGAAAAAGGGGAGTAATGAGACCTGGACAAACTTTGATGGAGCACAGTGCCTTGGGAGTCTGTTATACTACACGATGCACACAAACATTTGACTCTGTCACAGGATTCTACCTCATAAAAGCAACCAGTATTAACTGTACTGCACAGTGTCAGCCAGTAAGTATTCATACAGATATGCAAACTCAGGCACACAAGCACAGAAAAACTCATTTGCACACATATATATATATATATATATATATATATATATATATATATATATATATATATATATATATATATATATATATATATATATATATATATGTAACAAGGACCAGAAACATATATTAAAAAATACTTATAAAGTACTTATCATATCTAAAATTCAATGCAGCTCCTGTTATCATACTGTTTCCAAATATTAATACCATTTATATGCATATACATATTTATACATTTTATGTGTTCTTTATCTCAGAATCAGGTTTATGTACCTCCTAAAGACCAGAGTGCCTGTTGTGGAGTGTGTAAGAATGTGTCTTGTATGTACCATAATGACAACGGATCTCTAGTTTTGCAAAAGGTAAAAACAATGATTTTGATGTTAGTTTTTTTTTCCGCCTCTATCACTGCTGCCTAACACTTACATTTTCAAACCAGGCTCATTACTATTTTGTTACAATATTTTTTCTTCTCACTGAACATCGTTTACAGTCTATTAACCCATTTCGTGTAATTGCGCGACTTTTTCAATCTACCATTGGTGTTTTCATTTCCTGGCTCTCACACTACACATGTAGGCTAGTTTACAAAGTTAACAATGCGCAAGGCAACATGGGTGAGACAGAGGAAGTCAGCGATAAAAACATGACTGAGAACAGAGACATTCCTTCTCACCTGGTCATTATTATCTTTTCTCTGCTTGTGTTCAATATAGTGTTTTTTCAGCCTGGATGCCTACATAATAAATTTGTTTTGTATTCATGTATTAATTAGGGCTGCCAAAATTACCGCACTAATAAGGCGTTAGGGCAAATTCATTTAAATGGCACTAATTGTATTTTTTCCTCTGCACGCCAAAACAAATTTGAATGATCTTTTTATTGTCTTTTTTAATTGTACAGAGAAGAGCAATACATTATTCAAATCTGGAGAGGGTCTTATTTTATTTGTATACACTCATAATAACAACAAAATGCTGTGTTTTTGTCAAATAAAGAAAACAGACAGGGGTGCTCTCTGCCATCTCTGTCTGTCATCTCTCTTCACAGACACATAAATAAAACAACCTGAATCTCAGTGAATACTTGCCTCACAGACATATAATACATAATATAATAAATATATGAATAGAAACTGATTTACATTGAAAACAAATATTCTCTTATTATGTAATTGTCAGGGATCCACCAGCCACACCCTCACCTATCACTCCCAGCAGCTCTCCCACTTACTAATCAGCTACACCTGGCCCTCATCAGTTCCCATGCTACATAACCCCCGTTCCTCCACCAGCTCATTGTCCGTTCTACAGCTTAGGCTAAGGAACACTGTCGGACTACCCAAGCTACTTAGTTAGTTTATCTCTGGTTACGGGACTCAGTGTGTTTTGTTCACATCAGTCTGATCACAGCTTTCACCAGGTTTAGTTAACCTGGAGTTTCATAGCGATTTTGCCGTTTTCTGCTTTGCCTTGTTATTCTTCATAAAAAAAAAAAAAAACCTTAGATAGAAGAGGTGCAGTTTCTCTAGTATCACCTAATTAACCATCCGTGTAGAAACATAGCAAAAGTTCCGTTTTGGGTCCTGATGAATTACGTAATTTAAAACAACGTAATTACATTAAAACATATATTTGAATATTTTTGAATATTTTGTCTTGCTATATGTTGACAATAGTTTCACTAATAATAAACATACATTTGCAAAAAGCAGCAATATTTGTCCATGCCAATGTTGATGAGTATTAAAAAAAATTAATAATATTTAAGGTACATTTAGAACAGATAAAAATGTGCAATTAAGTTGTAATTAATCATGAGTTCACACATGACAATCATGCTATTGAACGCGATTAAATAGTTTGATCAATTGACAGACCCAATATTAATATGACGGGAAGTGGAATTACTAGTGTGACACTAAAACAGGTAGTAGTATTGGCTACTTTTTACTTAAGTACATGTCAGGGCCCAATTATATTTACTTTAACTTGAGTAAAAAAGTATATAACTTTTACCAGAGTATTTTAAAACTGTATCTGTATGTCTACTTAAGTGAAGGATGTGTGTACTATTGCCACCTCTGGTGAATAGTTTTCATATCTGTTCCAGCCTGGGAAGAGCTGGGTGTCTGACTGCATGCATTACGACTGTACAGACACACAGTCTGGACCAGTACTGGTGTCCTATTCTTATAGCTGCCCTCCATTTAATGAAACCGAGTGCATAAAGGTAAACAAACACTCATATACTTTTTGCTGAAATTATATTATTGTTTGTATTCTGTTTATCATATGATGGTGCAAATAATTTATATCTTTTTATTCAACAATATTTTTTTTTATGTTCACACTCCTGAGGTATGCCGTGCCCTTCATTTAAAATTTGCACTTTTTGAGGCTGTGAAAAATGATCTTATATTATTATCTCGAATTGTCTTTATTGTTTAACAGTGCTAAGCTATCTTGTGTTTGCAAATGTAGATTATCTATGTGAGTAGAGCATTTTGTGTTTAGTTTTTTATCAAATGTTCAAGTTAAAGACATTAAATAAAAATTTTCACAGCCATATTTGCTAATTTTTAACAAGGGTGCCAATGTTAGTGGTGGGCATTGTATGCCCCAATGTAAGTTTAAAAAATCATGTAAAAGAATCTTTATTGTTCTGAAGTTATTTCCTATTTCTAGATTGGAGGCACAGTTATGACATACATGGATGGATGCTGCAAAACATGTGAGTTCTATAATTGTGTTATGGTTTTTATTTTAAGTTAGTTAAGACAAATTCTATTAGTTCAAATTCTCCTGGGTTTACATTTATTTTACTTTAAAAGAAACATACACCATTAGCTTATCTGCAAGAGAAATATCATAGTTAGTATACTTTAGTGTGATAGTCAACACAGAATTATTTCTGTAAAGCTACTGTGGAACAAATCTTTGTTATAAATGCTATACATATAAAAAAAATGAATAGAATTGAATCGAATGATCTGCATAGACACAATATGTTAACAATTTATAATAATTTTGCTAGATATTCTTTATTATTTTTAGTTCACTATTTCCAAAAATTATATGTTTGTCAACTGTAGTGGTAACATTTTATTTTAAGGATCAGAAATTAGCCAGTAATTAATGATTTATAACTGCTTTTGTTAATGGCTAGTTATTGATTTCAACTTTCTGCTAAAATCAGAATCAAAAAGAGCTTTATCGCCACATTTTTTAAAAGTAAAATGGAAATAAAATAAGCAAACCAGTTAGTTTTCGGAGTGCACAGGACAGACTCGATGATGGCACAGTAGAACTGTTTAAGCAGCCCCTGTGGCAGGTTGAACTTCCTTATCTGGCAAAGGAAGTATGTCCTCTGTAGGAGGATGTATGTGATGGAGTCGATGTGATTGTCCCACTTCGGGCTCTAAGAGATGATGGTGCCCAAAAACCTGAATGACTCCACTGCTGCCACAGTGCCACATGTGCCACATGATGGTGCCACATGATTGTGAGCAGGAGGTGTTTCTCCTGATATCCACATTCATCTCCACCGTTTTGAGCATGTCAAGCTCCAAGTTGTTATGACTGCACCAGACAGCCAGCTGCTGGACTGCGCTACTGTATGCAGAGTCATCACCATCATCAATAAGGCCGATGACTGTATTTTCATCTGCAAACATTAGGAGCTTGACAGAGGGGTCTGTGGAGGTGCAGTTGTTGATGTACAGGAAGAAGAGCAGTGGGGAGACTTATCCTGGTCTCACTAGCTGTTGCCTATCTGTTGCCTATCTGCTGGTGTTACACTAACAGGTATATATTGGAACAGAGTGCTGGGTTAGTTTGGTCTGGAGGAGTGTTGGGATGATGGTGTTGACGGCCGAACTTAAGTCCACAAACAGGATTTGTCCAGATGTTGCAGGATGAAGTGCAGTTCCATGTTTACCGCATTATTCACAGACCTGTTTGCTCAGTAAGCAAACTGCAAGGAGGTCCAGCAACGGTCCAGTGATGTCCTCCAGATAAGCCAACACCAGTCTCTAAAATGACACAGATGTTAGGGCAATGGGTCTGTAGTTGTTCAGTCTGGTAATTTTCGGTTTTTTCGTGATGGGGATGATGGTGGAATGTTCAAAGCAGGTAGGCACTTCACACAGTTTCAGTGATCTGTTAAAGATCTGTAAAAAGATAGACACCAGCTAGTCTGCACAGGTTCTTAGACAGTCTGGTGAAACTCCATCTGGTCCTGGTACTTTCCTTCTTTTTTGTTTCCTGAAAACCTGACGCACATCATCTTCACTGATCTAAAGTACATTAAAACATAGAACATATTGTTATTCTGGTGGGAATGCATACACACGGAAACTGATATAAGATGTTACAGAGTCTGTGAGCTCATCCAGATCAGAGACAGCAGCTTCAAAAACACTCCAATCAGTGTACTCAAAATAGGCTTGTAATGCCTGCTTTGTTTTATTGGTCCATCTTTTTACAGTCCTTACTACAGGATTTAAGGTTTTGCCTGTATGTAAGGAGAAGATGGACCAGACAGTGGTCAGAGAGTCTTAAAGCAGCTCTGTGGATTCAGCGATATGAATCCTTTATTGTGGTGTAGCAGTGGTCCAAAATGTGTGTTTTTTTTGTTGTTGTTGTTTGTTTTTTCTATAGCCCCATTACACTTGTTTTTGTCATAATGATGACCTTGTTAGCTAGGAATAAAAGGTACTAGTAGATTTTATAGGGGAAAATACAAACTTTATAAGTTGACTGTACACTGTGTGAATATGTAGCTAATAATTATAAATTAAATATAAAACATTTTCGATATAAAATATTTGTTCTTTTCCAATAAGAAAAGAGACATTAAATACTGCACTGAAGAATTCGGTCTTTATTGTTTTTTTAGTTCAACAAGAAAACAGATATCTTGTATAATCACAGTTAATATGCAAACAATTTATTTATGTTTTTAAATATAGCAATTTTAAACATAAATTCAAGGTAAAAGTACTCCTTAATGTCAATTTAACCGCCTTTGCACAGAAATGTCACTAAACAACAAGCCATTTTAACAAGAGCAAAAATATAAAAATGAAAACAAGAAAAAAATAAACAAATAATTACAAACATCTAGTAATATAGTGTCTTTCATCTAAAACATTGATTTAAAAAAGTAACGTTTACTGCACAGTAATTTCTTATTTCTTGAACAAAATCCAGCCGCATACTTCAATATTTGATCAAAATTGGCAACAAAAGCCTTCAAGCCTTCAGATCTTCAATGGATCTTTTAATTTCAGGATTAACAGTACTAGCAAAACTTTTTGTGAAAGCTAGAAATGTTTGCACAGTGAACTTAAACACCTGGGTGCTATAGGTCTTGGGATCTGGAGCCTGAAGCTCTGCTATTGGTGCTGCTGCAATAGTGCCTCTGTCAACACAGCGCATTCTCACCCCGCATCGTCAACACTGTGCTGATGGAATGCCTCTGACATGGTGCGAACTTTCCTGAATCTTTTGAGAATCTTTTGGTAGTGACTGACCTCTAGCCCTTTAACTTTGCATAAATAAAAAAGAAATATGTATTGTCAGTTAATTAATAAAAGAATAACATGAAGAAAAACAGTACACACAAAAATTATGTCAGATAAAACCAAAAGGCAATTAAATAATTTATTAAAATAATTTCAGGGGCAAAAAATAAAAGAAAGAAAATCTAATTCAGCAAGAAAATATTGTCCTTTATAGAAAAGATTTTGACTTGTTTATTACTTGTTATTTTGTACACTTTTTTTCTACTGTAAATGTGACAGTGTACACTTTTGCAAAACATGTTAAGCATGTATCTGGGTACAGTTATTTATAGTTCCCATGTCACAATGTGATTGGAAATCTAAGCAACATTGTTCTCTTCTTAAATTAATCTGCAGTATAATAATGGCCAGTCCCTGATTCGTGGTCATTTCCATAACATAGGGCATTTGTTTTTCACCACTAACCTGATTTGCACACATCCTATTTCTTAGGCCTTTATTGGTTATTCTCTTATTTTTCTATTTTAGCCCTTTTACACTTGTTTCTGTCATAAGGATGACCGTATTAGCTACAAATAAAAGGTATTAGCAGTATAGGGCTAGTATACACTTTATAGGTTTCCAGTACACTGTGTGAATGTGTAGCTTATATATAAATAATTTTTTATAACCTGTTGAGGCAATGTTAATTGTTAAAAGCACTATTAAAATAAAAAGTAACTGAATTAAATTGATTGTACTGTGCTGTGTGTGCAATATTTACAGTAGTAGTAGTAAATCTTGCACACACAGCATTGAAAATCATAATATTATACTAACATCTTGTCCTTTGGCTTTTTCAATAATCTTTTCTTGCATAAAATCACATAATTTTTCTAGCTTTTTAATCATTTTTCTTGCCACTTTATTTTCTTTTCAAGAAATTCAATCCTAATTTTCTTGGAATTTTTTTTTAGAAACAAAATATCCAAAAGCAATATTAGTAGGCTAACAATTAATACTGAACAGAAATATAAGTAGTTAATTGTATTTGTGCCATAGACAACATACAAATATCAGAACCCTGAAAGCTACAGCTTGTTAAAGAAAGTTATTTTTCCTCCAGATCATTAGGTGTTGTATCTTTAGAGATTTCCAGAATGGACTCCTGGTGCTTTCATTGTTGCTTTATCTTGCGTTATGGCTGTACAAAGGTCACATTAATTATTATATTATTATAATAATAATTTTTTTGGATGTTTAACTTGCTGAAAGCAATGAAATTAAATGAAATTTGTCTTAATCTCATTTTAATTGCCAATAGGTTGGCAAGTTACTGTAACACTTCTACAACTGTCAAACAATAATTTCTGCTAAATTTAATCTATCAACTTAAGTGTAAAATATTTATCTCTCATATCAGTCTACTGTCTCCTTATTCATGTATATTTTTAAATCAATACAAGTATTCAATAATTAGCAAATAACTTTTTTATTAAACCTGTGGTATTTTTGCCACTATTGGTTGCAAAGTTTAAATGTTAGCAAACTATCATTTGTTATAAGATATAGTTTAGTAATGTAATTGAACCACTACGTGGACATAACGATTTTTTACACAAACAACAATAGCAAAGCCTGAAATTTAGCCATGAAATTCATACCATTTCAATACTGGTTGTGCTGATAGTTTCTTAATGAAGATCTTGTAGTTCTTTTTAGTCAATTCTCAGTCAAATCCTGCTCGAATAATTGATTGATGCGTTTGATTGGTCAAGTTCTGCACAGCATGGATCAGAATTCAGCGAAGTTTCAATGCATCTCGTGCTACCAGTGAATCGTCATGGCTTCAAATTGTGATTCTTCTGTAGAGAACATTATTCAGACCATCAGCGAATACAAACAGAAAATTTGTTCACTGGTTGATGCAAGAATAGTTACTCCGGAAGTACATGTATTACCCATCAAACCACCACATCATGAAAGTTGAAGACTTTTACACTGAAAAGGAAACTGCATGGTAAGAAAACTACCCCATGCTCATTATTATTCACATGTGTGTTTTTCACTGAGAGCAGTGGCCTTTTTTATTTTTATTATGTTTATATTATATAAAATTATATTTAATGATAAAAAAACTACATAAATACTAAAGTTTATTATATTATTATATGTATAATAGTATACTATATGCACTATATGGAGGCTATTATATTCATATTTAAATGAAATTGCAGCTATAAGTAGGCATTTAGTAGGCATTTGTTTGTTCAGGTTAATGTTAAGAATGCAACCTTTTATTTGCTGCATTATTTTTTTTATTTGTTCAGATGTTATATAATATAAAATTATCTTCTTAATTCAGTATAACACCTGTCTTTAAACTATGCATTTGTTTTTAAAGTATTACATTTTTACATAATTGTCATGTTGTGGTGCTAGTATGATTATTTAAATTATGTTATTCTTTGCTAGGTGTGTCGAGATAAACGTCACAGGAAATCGGATAGCAAGAGCATCCGAACTTGGTCAATATTTTCCAAGTCTCATCTCAGCCTCCAGACATTGTTGCATTTCATTTACAGGTAACCTAGTCTTTTTTTAATATCTCAACTCTGTTTCTAAATAAGGTGTGCTTTAATAATGTTATACTAAGTATTTGTTATAATGTAATAATTATTGTAATTGTGTTGGGAGGTAACTATTTTGTAGAATATATCCCAAGCAGATAATATCATAACTTCCTTAATACTGAATTAAATATTGAGAAATGTGTAATGGTCCCGATGTATTATCTTATGTATTCTGTGTCTGCTTTTAAACTGTAGATTTTCAAAAGGACATGCTACAGAAAGACATCACTGGAAGTTCTTTAACACTGACTAAACTTGCTTATCGTCTGCATGGTGTCTGCAAATCTGCAGTTGAAGAATGAAGAGAAGATGAACTAAAAATTGGAAAAAATACATGAATTTATTTTGATTGATGAGAGCAAATTTGGCCACAAAGGAAAGCTATTAATTACATCAGGTCGCATTTTATAGTAAAGATGAACAATACAAGATACCCCAGCAGTTGAAATTTTGGAATCAAGGGAGGCAGAGCCACAAGAGGTCATGGATGTTTGGAATGCTTGGAGTGAACGAGGAGCGCAGAAGACCAGAGAGTTGTCAGTGAGTTCAACACCTCATGTCAATTCTCCAGAAGCATGTTAGACAAGAAAACCCTGTTGTCCCTGTTGTTGGGTGGAGAGTCTATAACTGTCTGAGAGATGCTGAAAATAAACATCAAACAGTAAACCATAAGGAAGTATTTGTTGATCCTCAGATAGGTGCTCCCACACAAAACATTGAGAGCTTTTGAGGAGTCTGCAACATTGTGAAGATTTTTGAGGAACCACACGGAAAGCATGCTGACAGACCACTTAAAATTAATCAAGTGCACTTACTGGCATGGTACCAAAGATAAAAATGACCACATGGATTTTGCATGACATTAGAAAGCAGTATCCTGCATGAAAAATCAGTTTTGTGACCATTTGTGTTAAAAACAAATTTGTACATATTTTTTTGGGAAACTGACTGAGATTATTCAAGTCAAGTCAAGTGTCTTGACAAGTTGTCTGCATCTGCAGTTTGTTTCCTCATTGAACCATAAAACAATAAAGACTGAATTCACACTTTATAAGTTTATAAGACTGAATCTTTAATGCGGGATTTAATGTCTCTTTTCTCATTTAAAAACAATACATTTTTACTTTAAAACTGGGAACACATTTTATATTTATTTCATAAACATTTACACAGTAAACTGGGAACTTATAAAGTGTGTATTTTCCCTATACAAGCTACTAGTACCTTTTATTCCTAGATTATTGTCATCGTTACGACAGAAACAAGTGTAAAGGGGTTAGAAGACAAAAATATATATTTATAATGGCCAATAAAGACCTTATAAATAGTTTGTAATAGCATAGAAGTCAATAACTAGTCATTAACAAAAGCGGTCATTAATTACTGACTAAGTTCTGATCCATAAAATAAAGTGTTTACATTGTAATTTAACCTTAAGTACCTTTACTGTTGTGTTGTTCGAGCTATGAAGAGTTTTATGGTTAGATGGGGCTCTATTTTTGTGGCAACATAAGCATATTGTTTTGGCTACAATTATGTACTTTTGCACTCTCTTGCATTTGTCACAAAATAGAACACTAAATCCAGGCCTAACCAGTTAAAAGGTACACCATCAAATATTAAGCCCCAAGATGACCCATCTAAATCCTGTTCCACAGTTTTTTATTTATGTCTGCCCATTTCAAGAAAAAAATTATGTATTATTAACCAATTAAAACAAAAACATGTGAAAGCAAACAGCTGTGAAAAAAAAATATAAAATCCACAGCACCAAAAGTGTTTGTAATGTGTTTATGTAACATCTCATTGTTAGAGGGAATGAGAACAGAACTAAAATAAGCTTAAAATTTTTCTCCAATTCTTGCATCACTTTTTGTTTTTTTTCCAGTAACACAAAAACACACCCAGTTTTGTGCTGTTCAGTTCCTTTCACATTGAGCTTTACTATCTTTTTAATTGTTATGTATCTCTAAAATACAGAACAATCAGTAACTAGTTTCTCTAAAGTTTGGAAACCTTTCGCTCACCTTTCCCAGTTCTATCCTCCATTTCTAAACTGGCACTCTGCCACATACCACCTCCACCCATCAATCATACCAGATAACTCATTGGCATCCTTCATGCAGTGGAGCCACTGGGTCGGGTGTGGTTTGAGCAAAGGGTAAAGGGTTAGGATCACCTATTTAATAGCTAGACACCTTTTCTTGAGTTTGAAAAAAGGTGTGAGAGTATGGGCTCTCCGCCCCCTTGATGCATCTGTCTTTAAAACAAAAAGAGACAGAAATCAGGAGAATGTAAAAGTGGTACACCACAGATTGCAGCCTGTACCTAAATGAAATCCTGTTGGTACACCCACCAGACCAGATCATCCTCTTTTTTGTGTGATCCTACAGAAATGTTGTACTTCCTTTTTGGTCATGGGTCTCAATCAGGCTGCAATTGGTGCTGTCTTATAAATTTAGGGACACCTTAGCTCATTAACCAAGGGGAAGATAAGATACCATACATCCATAATAATATAATCTAAATAGGCAGCGGGCGGCATATGCAGAGAGTCACTGGAATGTTACTAAGGTCCTGAATAACTCAAAACAAAAATTCACATTAAAATTTACAATAGGTGTAACCGAAAGAGAGAGGAGAGGGCTTTTTTAATTAGATATTGGGGTCAAGAGGATCTACCAATATCCTTTTGTCAAGTACATATTTCAATTCAAAGTGAACACCTTACTGTATATGAGACATCATATATGAGTAAAATGTAGACACTGTATTAAATTAAACACACAAACACACAACTGGATCAAACTGTTTGCCTTAGTTGCATTAGGCCACTGGACTGAACTACTGGGCGACTCCTTTATTACCCCCTAATTAAACATGGTCCTGAGCTCTTCCCAAACCAAAAATTCCATTAGCATGTGATGTTTGCAAGGAGAGGGGAAAACACTCTAAATGTAGTTTATATTTAAACATTCCTGAGGCAGAGCATGTCATCATTGACCAGCTATTAGCAAGTGCATGGATATTGTCATTGTCCTTAACAGCATCATCTCACATTCCAATCAGAAACCATAGAGGACTGTAGAGGTGCATGCACTTCTGAAGACCCAAAACTATGGTTTCAGGGCAGATGACAGAACAGCCCTAAAACAGCTTTTTTTAAAGAGCCAAACTGTACCAAGCCATCAAAGAGTTCAAGCTTACACATGCCCAGAGAATCCACAGCCATGTAAAGGACAGCAGTTGCACACAGTGCATGTGGCATGGCATCCAAGCCAAGACCAATTACAGGACAGCATCACCTACTTTTGACAGTAATAGCTTCCTTTCCAGATGAACTAAACAGCTTTTATGGTCAGTTTAAAATGCGGAACAATGTCACAGTGAGGAGAAACACCTCTTCTCTTAATGACAAGGTGCTGTGTATTGGCACAGCTAATGTGAGTTAACTATAAGCAGTGTCATCCTGTGGACAGCTGTGAGACCAGAAAACATTCCGGCCAGACTAGGTGCAGACCAGCTGGTTTTCCATCATCTTCAGCATCTATCTGAGCAGTGACATCATTCCAATGTGCTTAAAGGCTACCACCATATATTCTAACATGTATTATTGTAACCATTATGTAAGGATCCAGGTGCTGGTCACCCTGCCGACTCATGACTGTGCTCATGAAGTTTGCCGATAACAGAACCGTGGTGGGTGTCAGCATTAACAAGAATGACGAGTCAGCATACAATATATAGAGAAAGTGCAGCAGATGAAAACCTGTCTCGACATATATGTAGAAAAAAATTAAAGAGATTGACTTAATGAGGACATGGCGCACTCCCTGCTGAACATCAAAATCTTCTTTGGTTCCAAATTCCTTGGTGTTTGCCTGGTGGAGAACCTCAGCTGGAATGCCACTGTGTTAATTGTCTCACTGTCTGGTGTAACAGTATGGGCATTTTCATACCAAACTCCTTGGGGTGTCTGTGTGGTTCTCTACGAGATTAGTGTGACCAGGTAGGGGTGAGGACACATTGGAAAATTCTTGGCAACCTCCTTGATTTGGAACAGCAAAGGTGGTCTTCACAATGGGGTAGATTGGTAGACATTATACTTTGCCTACAACTCTGGTCCCTTTCTCTGTGTAATGGCCATTGCCTAAGATACAGGATTTCAATTGTTTAAGGACATTAAGGTGGTAAATCTGAAATGCCCCACCTTTGTCTATTTCCCTTATGTCATAGCCAACAGTCCTCTGTGCCTCAAATAGCCCCTACCACTTGGTGAGTGATTTAGAGCTCAAAGTGTTTAATAATATAATGCTATTCCAAAGAAAATCCCATAGCTGTGTGCCCCTGATATATATTTACGGGCCATTCTTGAGCCTAATGCAAATTCCCCTGTGTTATACGACCCAGAATGTGAATTTTTGCTCTCAGGCCATGAACATGAATTTCATTCTTGCTTTTAAAATGTCTCTCCTCCCAGTTTGCATGACACCAAGATGCAATGAGGTTTAAGCATGTATAACATTTAAATAAAATAGTGAAACCCCATGGAGGTTTGTAGGACCTCCTGAACTGGAAATAAGATGGGAAATTTATGAAGATCATTGTGGAGAAACTTACAAATCATATCTTTTGTGATTGAATTACAAACATTGATACAGTTTGCAGAGAGTGCATTTGAAAACAATGCAGAACAGTGCTTTTGCAACACTACAAGCTGAGAGGCAACACTTTCTTGTGTTGCGTTGTGTAGTCCACCAAAACTAACATAAAGCAACAACCTAATGAAGTTTAATTATTGGGTGATGTGATAATAGAAGGATAATAAAAGGGGTTGTGGTAAACCACCTGAAATAACAATTCTTGATGGCTTTTTTGCATTAATGACTGCCATTCTTTTGCTTGATTTGTGTGCCCTGTATCACTTAAACCATAAAACTAGTCTTTAAAATTGTAAACGTATTAATGGTGCAGAATTAGACTCAATTGACTAACCATCATTTACTTTCACTTGTTCAAAAGTATGCTTCTGTGTCTCTTGAAATGACTGCTTTATAAAGAAATCCCTAAGGGGAATTCCTGGTAAGGAGGGAGGTGCTAAACTGTTCCAATGTCCTACATTGAACCATGCATTAATGGTTTGTTGTCTAATTAAAGATTGAATCTACAAATGCATTTCATGTATACCATTGGTAATGTACTGTATACTATTAATCACTAGTATACAGAACATTCCCACCAAATCAGGGCTGACATTGGGGCATTGGGGTTCTGTACCATTGCCACACCTACTTTAAGCGGCACTGCCCCAAGGAGTAGGGGGAAGGAGTTTCAAGTGAATAAGAACTTTTTCCATGGTACATGAACAGAGAGAGAGAGAGAGAGAGAGAGAGAGAGAGAGAGAGAGAGAGAGAGAGAGAGAGAGAGAGAGAGAGAGAGAGAGAGAGAGAGAGAGAGAGAGAGAGAGAGAGAGAGAGAGAGAGAGAGAGAGAGAGAGAGAGAGAGAGAGAGAGAGAGGAATAGGCTCATCTGCCCCAGATTACACTATTAAGTGATCCATGATAGGCTCATCTGCCCCAGATTACACTATTAAGTGATCCATGCTAGTTTAGGAGGAGGTAGCTTAGTGGTTAAGACATTGGTCATTGGATTCAAAGGTTATGAGTTCAAATCCCAGTCACACCAAGCTGCCACCCCTTGGCCCCTTAACCCATAGCTGCTCAGTTGTATGAATGAGGTAATTGTAAGTTGCTCTGGATAAGGGTGTCTGCCAAATGCAGTAAATGTAAATCCACTACAAACTGAAATGAGTATTTGATGTAGCAACACCAAATGGTGGTACTGGATCCATACTACCACCCCCTGCAGAAATCATTCTTTTAGAAATCCATACAAACCCATTAACACAATAGCATTGTTTTACTATAACAACCAGTTAATTTTTTTCTTTGAACCCTTTGCAACCTTTGTAAGAGCTCATTTAAATGTTTATATAAGCAACTCCTAATAGAATAACACTAAAAACAATGCACTGTTCATGTTTCATGGCTTTTGTGAATGAAATATTACCATGAAAATAGAGCCTATTATGTTTAATAAGGGAAAAAAAAACATTTAACACAGATTCTTATGCATGTAGATTACTGTTTAATAATGGATCATTCCTGTGTGATATGATTATAACTGTTATATGATTGTATCAATCTCTTCAGGCACCGGACTTTCTATCTTCCCCTTCCCTGTTAAAACACTGAAACCCACCATTAGTACTAACTGTGACCGAGGTACCCAAAACATATATTAATTATTAAGGCTCACCATCACCATTGTTGATTTCCAACAATGTACTTCCCCATTAACATACAGGAAAATACATTTTATAAAAAAAAAAAAAGAGCCAATTGGTAAAATAAAGCACATTCCATTCTTTATGAAATTAGTCTAATCATAATACCCTCTTGATAATAATCTTTCCCCATTTTGCTCTGTTGGGCAGTGCATTGTTGATTGCCAACAATGTACTGTTGGTAGTGGCCAGTTGGCAAATGTTGTCTAATTATTTGCATGATTTCTAAAGCCTGATAATTATGTGTTGTGTTTATATTTGTGTAGTCTGTAGCTCTAGAGTGTGTCAATCTTTTGGGTGATATGGCACAGTGATGAGTCAGAATTTTCTATTAATTCGTTTGTTTAAAAAAAAAAATTCTCTTGATTCCTTGACCAAATAGCATTTATGACTCTGCCACATTACCCAAACCATTGCAGCACTTTATACCTTCAGACTGTAGTTATTCGTTTTACTTGTTCTAGTATAAATGTTTTATTTGTTAGTTTGTGGGCTAGTGGGCCATTTATTGTATTTGGTTTTACATTATATTGTAGAATAAATATTGTAGTATTTTTATGAAAATAGTTTAGTGTTAAATATTGTGCAGCCAAGTGGGGAAAGAATAATGTTCATATAAATGGTCAGCTTGTGTATGATTCTTAAAATCTGGTACCTCACTAAGAAATGTGGGTGGATGCAGTGGATCTTTCACTATATGCAGTGCATCTTTTAACAAATATGCGTTAAAATTATTTGCCTAATATTGGTAAGTCCCCATTATGCTGTTAAAACAGCTCTGATCATCAAAGTATGTTGCAAGTTAGTGACTCTATGGATCAAACTTATTTGCCCAGCACATCCCTCAGATGCTTGCTTGAACTGAGATCTGGGGAATTTGGAGCCAAATCAAAACTTCTTTGTCATGTTCCTTAAAACCGCTGGACATTTTTTGCAGTGTAGCAAGGAGAATTGTCCTGATAAAAAATGTTCCTACAATTAAGTAACACCATTGCCATAAAGGGGTGTATTAGTTTGCAACAATGTTTAGGTAGATGGAATTTGTCAAAGTAATGTCCACACAAATGCCAGGGTCTCCCAGCAAAACATTGCCCAGAGCATCACATTTCTTTTGCTGGCAGTGTACTTAGTATGTATATATAAATATTAACACAGTATTTAAACCGTTAATTAAAATGATTTAATGGATAAATGCTGTTTTTTTTACTGTTAAAAACAACAAATGACAAAAATAAAAAATTGTCAAACACAATGTCTGTGTTGATAGCTTAAGCATTACAACCTGCCAGATGCCCACCCCAAGCCATATGAACACGTTTTCAAAAAAAAAGCAACTTTTTAGAGTGTTCCAAGTATCAATTAGTAAGTACCTACTGCAAGTGATCCAAGGGAGGAAAACTGGCCCATTTTGCATATCACCAATAATGATTGAGGATGCAATCATGATGTAAATTAAGTGTAGGCTTTTAGGTTTAAGTCACAGGTTAAACCAAAAATATAGCATTTATATTTTTGGAATCAAAGCCATTTTTACTTAGTTTCTCTATTTTACAGACTCATAATGTAACTGGAACAATTACTGATTAACTGTTTAATTGAATTGTCTGATGTTTCCTGCTTCTTTCTTATTTTATGTCAAATAAAGATAAACATTTGAAGTTAATTTCAAATGCTAAATTTGCATTTGGTATTGTAGCTGTTCATGGGAACTTTCAGTATGCAGTCCACCAATGTGTTGATTGCAAATGATAAAGGCCAAATTAAATTAGAATAGAAAAATAAGTCAAGAACACTTGAGGTAAGTGCATGTGTCATAGAAATGTCTATTTGAATTTAAATAGAGGGTTTGCCACAAGATGCACACTACTACGAAAAATAAACTATTATTATTATTAGGTGTCCTTATTGTTATGTTATAGTTAAAGCTACAGTGCAGTATGATCAGGGTGCAAATAGGGACTCCAGTAAAACTAGCTATGACAGCATAACTTATATAGCTATGGATAGCTAAGGAAAAGTGGAGCCAAATGGGAACACAGACAGAGTGTTCGATGGGATAAGAAATTGCCCATCACACCACCATCAACAAACTTGAGTAAATGTGAGAGTGGAGGGACAACAGCATCCAAACATCAGCAAATTCATTTATGCAAGCAAAACACTCTATAACACGATCTCTCCAGATCTGCTCCATTAGCTAAGAGAAATCTATTCACAAAAGGCTTGACTAAACAAATGTGTTTCAAACTTAAACCTGAACCCTAAGACTGTGTCTGAGTCCTAAACACTAATTGGAATTGGAAGGCTGTTCCTTAATTTTGGGGCTTTGTGAAAGTGAACAGATACTATAATAAATGGCTATAATTTCAAAATTGTTAAAGCAATATTGTTAAACCTCTTGAATTAAAACAAAAGTCTAGACTTCTAAATTACATCTTGATTGCTTTTTTTCAAACTCGTGGGCAAAATATAAAAAATATAAAAATGTGTTTGTGAGTGCACAAACACATTTTGTGATGTGTGTGTGTTTTTTGTGTGTGTGTGTGTGTGTGTGTGTGTGTGTGTGTGTGTGTGTGTGTGTGTGTGTGTGTGTGTGTGTGTGTGTGTGTGTGTGTGTGTGTGTGTGTGTGTCTGTGTATCCATGTACCACCACTCTTTTGAAATCTTTATCAACTTTTTTTATATAGTATCTATAATGTGCAAGTGTGTCACATTTTTGCACACATCCTCTTCTTCCCTATCTCTCAGTGAGGTCCTAAGGATACAGTAACTCCGTTGTTAGGGAAAAATATAAAATTCTGCCTGCTTTTATACATTCTAGGCAAGGAGGATGGAAAATCATGTCAGAAAGTAACTGTACGCATGACAATAAGAAAAAATGACTGCCGCAGCAACAGACCAGTGAGTAAACCTTAGATATTGTTCCCCTGCATGCCTGTTTCATGCTTTCAGTTGATAGACAAGTTTCTCAAAAAACACTCATTAACTCAGTTGCAATAAGTAATTTGTATAAAGTTAAACAATGCTTTAGACTTATACCATATTCTGTTCTTAAACTCTACAGGTAAACATAGTGTCATGTGATGGCAAGTGCCCTTCAGCAAGCATTTATAACTACAACATCAACACTTACGCACGGTTTTGTAAATGCTGCAGGGAGATGGGCCTTCAGCGGCGCTCTGTCCAGCTCTACTGCAGTGGTAACTCCACATGGGTAAACTACTCAATCCAGGAACCTACAGACTGCTCCTGTCAGTGGTCTTAAAATAACACCCACAAACACACACACACACACCTCAAAAGAGAAATGTCAGCTTCACAATTCTGTATCTTAGTTTTCTCTAGAACAACAAATGGCATTCAAACAGTGGAGAAAAAAAATTATACTTTTGTAACTTGAACAGAAAGTGTTCACTGAACTTGAATACATTTTATATAGAATTGTTGTGTCATCACTCACATCAAACTGGCAGATATTCAGAAATATTTACCTATCTGAATATGTTTTTTCTTGTACAGTTCTCCTTTCAAAGTGAAGGAAGTAAGTTGTTCAGTAAACCAAATATATGTATTAGAGGCATTTATAGAAGATATTACTTCTTTATGTACTGTCTATTAAGTGATCAATGACTATATTAATCTGTTGCTTTTGAATAACCAAAACTGTGCTGTTTTGTAATCTTTAATTATTTATTACATTTTTAGTACAACTTTAAAATCCAAGAGAAAAATTAGAACACAGAATCCAGAAACTGAACTGATAATTGCTTTGTTGAGTATTCAAGACTCATTTTAAATTCTAAATGAATCTTCTTTCCTAAGCATGACATTTTCTGAATATAGTGTGTGTCATAATGCATTATATTTGCAGTATATTTTTATTTTCAAAAAATGATCAACATAAAAATATATTCTAGACCCATTCTATTGGTCATTATTTTCCACAATAAGATGAGCTTGAGCCAAGAGAGTGCATGCTGTCATTCTTGCAGACCTGTTGTCTCCATGTAGAGGGAAATATATCGACAGTTTTGTATCGTTCACATGAATCCCAAGATTTCACAGCAGAATATTGCCAGTTTATCACATTGCCTCCTCCGGCTTGCCTTTAGTGCATCCTGGTGTAACTCTCTTCCTTAGGTAAGCAATGCACATGCACTACAACCTGGGCATTCTGACCTGTCTGCAGGTATGCAGCCCCATGCACAGCAATCTGTGATGCACTTTGTGTTCTAATACCTTTATATTATAGTTAGCATTAAATTTTTAACAATGTGTGCCACATTAGCGCTTCTGTTAAATCAGACCTTTAGTTCTCACATGGCATCACTAACAAATTGGGTGCCCATGACCCTGTTTACTGGTTCACTGGTTGTCCTTTCTTTACACAGAAGGCAGTGCTTCAAATTGAATGTAGTATGTGTAATGTGTAAAGTGTAATGAAAAGATTGGTTAAGGTAGTGCCAATCTACAATCAACTATGATCATCATACACTAGTAACTGTAATAATTGATATGAGACAGAGCCTTTAAGATGTTTACCCTCATAAGTGTGAGAATTCGAGTTATTAAACAAAATGAGACCACGACAAAAAAGACTGAAGTTTGAAGATGTACAATTTTATTTATACACCTACATTATTATTACCTTATAGGTTTACAGACCAAATAACCTAGACAATATTTTTTTATTGAGAATCAATACAATATTTCTGAAAACAATATGAACATTCAGAGAAAAGTAGGCGAGTGCTTCAAATGGTACAACCTTCACCAACGGTTTACTTCCTGCGGCGGGCAGCAGCACCCTTCTTGGAGCTGTGATAAGTGAATACAGAGAAAAAGGCCTTATGATCTAAATCAACAATCTTAATGGACCTCTGCCCATCATAGCCATTGATTCCTGTTTTTAGCTAACAGCATTTAAAGATAGTGTAGTCTGCTGCTGTTGTAGATTATTGCTTCAAGGGTTGAGGCATATTGCACTGCTGATCCATTGTTCCTAAGACTGGTTATTTACTTCACCATAGACTTCCTGTCAGCTCACAACTGTGAAGCTAATGTCCTTTGACCTTTCTCATCAGCAAGGAATCCCCCCACAGACCTGCTGCTCACTGCTTACTATTCGGTTTCAAATGTACTGTGGACAGTTGTGAATAGAAAATCCCGGATTAACAGTAAACCCAACCATCTTATCCATGGTCAAAGTATCTAAGAAAATATTTTTAAACATTTTTATTTTTGACATAAATAATAACTGAAGCTTTTGAAGTGTATCTGTTTGATTTTATACACTGCATTGCTGCCAAACAGTTAAATGTTATAATTGATTTTTTTTAAGTGTGACTATTAAAGCTGGAAAGTTGGTGTTAGACACTTTGAAGCAGGTTACTTTAATTGCCATTGTAACTATTAACAATGTGTAACAATGTATAAGTAACAAAGTGCTTGTGGTGAAACTGGAGCTACTTACTGCTTCTGCAGCTCATCAATACGGTTGCGAAGTGAGATGACCTGTAAACAACATATAAGCATATTCTGAAACAAGCACACTTTTACCACATATTTAACACATATTTACCATAAGATCTGACAGGACATAACGAGTCTGAATCTGTTACCACTGCCTTTAATTACCATTAATCAGTAGTATTATAATTGTTGTTGTTTAGCCTTGTCAATTTCACATCCAATCTAAATGTACTTTTTTATTTTTAAAATGATGTATACTACATCACTCCATATGTTTCTATGTTCACTTTGACACTTTTCTTCACATTCTATTTCCATTAGTCAAGTCAAGTAGGGTTTAATGTCATTGCAACCATATACATTGCAGTACACAGTGAAACAAAACAACATTTCTCTGGGACCAAGGTGCTACATAAAACATCAATTAACAAAAGGAACACAAAACTACACCGAATTCTAAACTAACAACACAAAGTGCACAAGTGCAACATTAGTGCAAAGAAAAAAAAAAAAAAAAAGACAACAGACGAGACAACATGAGACAATACACGTTAGTCATATTACAGGATAACGTACATACTAGCCTGTAATCAACTGCATTTCACACCTAATAAAACAGTATACCCTCATTCAATTTGACTTTTTTATTTATCAGCCATCGAGTTTTAGTAAATTAGCTATGTGATTTATAGAGGAGTATGAGTATGTGAGAGACCAATAATGAGACAGACTTGGCTGCCCATGAACTTGTCGCCATTTCACCACTGTTTCTTCCGTGGAACACTGCAGACCAGGAACATCCCACAAGAGCTGCAGTTATGGACATGCTCTGACCCAGTCATCTACCCATCACAGTTTGGACCTTGTCAAACTCACTCAAATCCTTACACTTACCCAAGTTTTTCCTGCTCCAAACACATCAAATTTGCGAACAAAATGTTCACTTGCTGCCTAACACATTCCACCCATTAACAGGTGCCATGATGAAGAGATTATTAGTGTTCATTATCATGTCATAACGTTATGCATGATCGGTGTATGTATGTATGTATCGCACATTTTTATCCGTTTTAAACGACCTTAAATTAATACTCTATTTTGTAATACTCTAATCAACATGGTCTTGACAATATGGATGTTTTATGCAAATGTATGTTTAATATTAGTGAAACCAAACTCACAGAGCATGAAGACAAAATATTCTTGTAAATGTTTTAAAGTAGGTATGGTGTTTTTAATAACGCGGATCATCAGGACACCAAACGGAACCTTTGCTATGTTTCCATAAGGATGGTTAATGAGGTAATCTCAGATAAACTGTACCTGTTCTTACTTTCATACGGATTACATAATCAGAGATTATTTGTTTTCTATGTGCATTGGTTGAGCTTTCTATATGTTTATTATGTCTGTGAGATGGCAGAGAGCGCCCCCTGTTTGTTTACTTTTTTATTTTACAAAAACACAGCGTTTTGTTGTTATTAAAGACAGAGTAATTTAAGTTCATTTTGGCGGTATGAAAAAAATGCTACAAAACGTCCCGGTGCATTTATCGCCCCCTGAGTGTTCATTGTGTGCATCATGGCGGATTTTGGTGCTGATTTGAGACTTGCGTTATTAACGCATTAATTTTGACAGAGCTAATATATATAAAACCAACATTATTATATATTCACTTCGAATATACCAATACTAGCAACAATAACTTGAAATAAACAGTGTTAGGGTACATCATTAATTCATACACAGACACTATCCATCCCACTACAGTATCTTTCTGATTGTTTGGGACACACACAGTAATTAGTGCAGCAAAGAAGCCACTTCTCTCCAGGTAAAACATTAGGGACAGACTGATATTCTGCAAAAGGTACAGAGACTGAGGAATGGGGTAAAGTCATTTTTTCTGATGAATCCTCTTTCTGATTGTTTGGCGCATCCGAAAAAAAAGCTTGCCTGGAGAAGAAAAGACCATTTATATGTGGGGTTGCTTTTCAGCCAAGGGAGTGGGCTCACTTACAATTTTGTCTATGAACACAGACATTAATAAAGAATGGACCAAACGCATCCTCCATGAGCAACTTCTCCCAACCATCCAAGAACAATATGGGGATGAACAGCGCCTTTTTCAGCAGGATAGAGCACCTTGCCATAAGGCAACAATCATAACTAAGTGGTTCGGAGTCAATATTGACTCTTTGCATAAACGTAATGCAATTGCCAATAAAAGCATTTGACACTTATGAAATAAGTGAAATATAAAGGTAATCACATTTCTTCATAAACAACTAATCTTGTTCATTTTAATAATTCAACACTTGTATTGTATAATTAATCAATCTGTTAATGGCTGCTAATCCCACTTAATTTTCTAAATGTTTAAATAGGAAGAATTTGCATTCTTTTTCCCTCTTTTTTTTTTGGATATTGGTTAATTTCTTGGGGAAAATAAGTACAAGCTAAAAACTTTATTTTTTTTACACCTGGGATTATTTGCCTGTTTAGATAAGTTTATTACATTGATGATTACCAATTGTTATTTAGTCCCTGATAAATAAAAACAGAATTAAAGGAGTGTGTAATGATTTTTTCTCATAACTGTACTTTTACACATACGTGTTGCCATTGTCGTTGCCAATCAACAGTTTAAGATTTAAACTGAAGTTTAAAATCAATTTCAATTGCCAACTACTGGCTTTTTATAACTGTATTCGAGTGTTACCTCTATAAATCTCTTTATCTTATTTTACGCAGCAATTAAAATCTTGTGGTTTTATGCACATTGTCTAAGGGTAAAAAATACTTACAATATATTGTCTCTATTGTAAGTGTATTTTTAAGAACAGTCTGTAATGTATGGTCACATGCAAAAAGAGAATTATTATTTTGGTCAAGAAGTGCCAAATCTTTCAATGCTGTGAGTTTCAATTTTAGGACACTATCTTGTTTCAATTTCACTGCTGAACTGGGAGAGTTTCAACATGCAAAATCTCAACAGATCACTGGTGACCATCAATAGGTGGGCTAGATACATATTAAAAATATAAAAATGCTGATGAACACAAAATGTCATTATAGAGGGTGGTCCACAGAAAAGTAGCCCGCCTCTGTTGCCAGGCAGATGGTCATTCGGCAGACAGAGAGCATGGCACCGGTATTGAAGGCAGGCTACTTTTCCGTGGCCCACCCTGCATATATCTCACCTCATACTTCTGCCTCTTGAGCTTCTCAATGTGGTCATATTTTTCTGACTCAAGATTATACATCCAGTCCCACAGCTCCTTGGCCTTATCCCTTCACACACACACACACACACACACACACACACACACACACACACACACACACACACACACACACACACACACACACACACACACAAACACACACACACACACACACATAAAGATTAGTGATATTATTCCTTTTACTTATTAAAACTTTGCCATTTGTCTTTACAGTGGCAGCCTGTAAGGGCCACCCACACCTTCTCTGCTGGCCTAAACTCTATCAGAATCACTGACTTACATTTTAATACTTTTTTGAATATTAATATGTGTTAAATTTCTCCCAATAGTCCGTTCTCTTATATCCATTGGGTTTCTGTTCGGTTGCGCTGCTGCTGCAGCTCTAGCGAGTATAATTTTATGGTGGAGATTCTATATTTACATTTACAGCTGTTTTGAGTTTCAATTAATAAATCATCTTGATGTCTTTTTTTCTGTTAAAGCTCAGTTCCAGATGTATGCCAAGCCTTTGTATTTCATAGTATTTTATATAACCTTTTTGGATACATTTTCGATCTTGCCATCTTGACCTCCCCAGTCTAACCTGCCTTTTTTCCTGGTTCCTTTCTCACATATTTATATTACATTATATTTCACACCATAAGTATTTGTTCATACCTCAGCTTGTCTTCATTGAGATGATCAATGTTTAGAGGCTTGCGTCTCTCAGCCAAGACCTTTCTTTTTTTCTCTCTCTCTGTCTGTTTCTTTCCCTTCTTTTGGTCAGCCTGTATCAGAAATTGCAAATTAATGAAAATATAGAAGAATATATATATATATATATATATATATATATATATATATATATATATATATATATATATATATATATATATATTTGTGGAAACAGTTGACCCTTTTATTTTTAGGTCAAATACTTTTGGCAATATAGGATATACATATATGGTACAGAAATACTTTTCTTCACATATCCCAGCTTGTTCGGAAGCTGGGGTCAGAGCTGGGGCCAACCTTGCTCAAGGGCCCAAGAATGGCAGCTTGGCCATGAATGGTTGGCTTGAATGCTCCTACCTTCCGATCAGTAACCGAGTGCCTTAATGACTAAACTACCACTCATCCTATTTAAATTGAACACAAAAAAATTATAACTGCTCCAAGCTTCACATTTTGTGATATACATCAGGTATGTAATTTCTGAAGGTTATAGTCAAATATGCACCTTCTGTAGGTAGCTGCTGTAGTTGGAGCCCATTGTTGTCAGGACAGATTTCTTCTTCGCATCCTCCTCTGCTCTCTTCTTTGCATCTGCCTCCTCTTTCCTCAGCCTTTCCTCCTGTCACAGATGTGGAAGTATGTACATTTAAGAGAAACATAATACAAAGACACACACACACACACACACACACACACACACACACACACACACACACACACACACACACACACACATTATATATATATAATGTGTATGATCATCTATAAATACATGTACACAAAGTGATTTCTACAAAATTGTTAATTCACCAAATAAATATAGATAATTAAATATTTGTAATATATATAATATATAATAATATTTTATTTTGCCATTTGTGCTCATTTCTTTCAGATCTGTTTGATACCCTATTGCAGACACTTTTGCTTACGTTTTCAGTCTTGCCTCGCCCAGTCTAAACTGCTTGTAACTGCTGAACAGACATTAAAGTTGCAAATCCTATGATAACATCTGTCTATGTTATCCTTTCTTAAGGGTACCGCTGAAGTACTTACATTACTTGAGGGATTGCAACCAATTTTACTTCTCCACATTACTGACAGTATATAGGAATCTACAAAATGTACCTGTGTAACATACCTCACGTCTTGCTTGACGCTCTTTGTCTTTTTCAGCACGGGTTCTTTGATGGTCTGCTCGCTCAGCTCTACGATTCTCCTACACACACAAACATGTACATTTACACATACAAATATCAAATAAACTATTTCAATTTATTCACAAGATTTGGCCTACTGTTTTATGGCAAACTCGGTCACTGTGGTAGGATATTTGTATATTTTGCCCATGTCTGCTTATTTGCCCTTAGTTGTAAATATATTTGGTCATGTCCTGAGATGGACTAGCACCCCAGTGAACATGTGTTCTAGCAGTAGGATGCATCTGACCCTGACCATGACTTAAAAGGTCACTGAATATCAATGGAAAATAAAGACACTCACAATTCTTTCCTTCAGAGCAATTAGTTCCTCCTCCTCCTTTTTTCTGCATTCAAAGTGTGCATCAATGAGCGTCTGCAGCTCAACGAGATCCTTATTCTGACGCTTTTTCTGGATGTCCTGTTACACACATTTATTAAGTAAAATTAATTGTATAGAAAAGCACCATGCACATCTCTGGCAAATACACTCTGGCAAATATACATTACAACTGTTTCAGATTAGCTGTAAATATTTCACAAAGGTATAGCAGGTATGAGAGAATTGGACAATTGGAAGGTATATTTAGACAGTTTTAAATACACCGATAGTGGCTTACATCAAAGTGTACTTTCTCTCCATCTGGAATTTTTGGTGCACTGGGTCTGAACAGACAGAGATGAATATGTACAGTATAAATGTCTAACACGCACATGCATGCACACACACACACGCACACACACACACACACACACACACACACATATACAAAGGGCACTAAGAGTGACTGCTTAAAACAATTTTTACATATGTATTATGGTATATATTAAAATAGAATAGATTTGTCTATTAATATACTGAATTAATGAATCAGCAGAGAGCAAAATAATATGAAAGATTACAGTTTGAGAGATCAGTTAATGAAATATTTACCTGTATTTTGGCTTCTCTTCTAGTTATAAGAAAATGAAATAGGAAGAGGTTCAAGTAAAATTATTAGGGAAATGTATTTTCATAAATTATCTAATAAGCTGTAATAATACATTATTTTGCTAAATCATAATGTCAGCAGCACAGGTATCTGTGACAATACAAAACAATAATCTCATTTGAATCACAATATGACTATGTGGTCAGTACTAAAGAAACCAAAAGATTAGGGTAATAAGACAATACAGGGTAATAAATCAAACATTTTATTTGTTATTTAAATAAATATTAAATATAAATGACAATAAATTAACCATTAACCAAGTTCCACATTGACAGCCAACCACCACACAAAATGTGCCTTAAATTATAATTTTTAACAATATTATGTTATTACTTTCAGCATTGCATAAAAAAAAAAAAAACATTTATTCTCTATTTAGCTTGCATTAAAATATATATGTTGATATTAAACATTATTAAAGATATTTCTGTGGTTTTATTGGGACTAACACATTCTTAAAAATATTTGGAGTTACTAATTGTTAAACCACCAGATCTAAAAGTAAAGCTCTCAACAACAAAATGGCCAATGTTTAAAGTAGAGAATAAGAGTATGTGCTCCTATATCACAATATTGTGGCAGATTTCATGCAAAAGAGCAAGGCTGTGGTCAAACAAATGGGTTTGCTGCACAGATAATGTAAATGTGGGTACTGCATATTCCTTCACCCTTTGTGCTCCCTCCGTGCATTGGTTTGTTTTAGTTAACAATACAAAACTGGAGAATTGCCAACCGTTCTCCTGTGTCATACTAACGAAGCGTGTTCTGAAAGAGCAGTAGAAAAATTGCCAACATACCTTCCTCTTCATAGGCCTCTGCATGCAGCAAGCATAGACAGCAAAAGCAGAACAAATATTATTAGCTAGACTTTGTGCATTTTTTACCCCGAGCATATATGTACTTTTAAATACAAATAATTTTGATCACATAAACTGCTGTACTGATGTATAAAGTAGGTGTAGAATTATAAAGCTGTCTCTATCGATGAAGACAGAGTGACCCAAACAATTGAATTATTATTATTATTATTATTGCTTAGAAATTGCTTTAAAATTGGTTTATGATTTGTCTGAAATTTGTTTTGAATTAGAATAATAATTCTGATAAAAGAACATTTATAATACTGATGATATGATGAATGATACCACAGACTACAGGTGTGGACTACAGTGTATAGTATAATATTACTATATTACTCTATTATAAAACTAAGACCACAGCAGTTTAGTTTGATGACATTATACCAGAATTCTGTTCAATTAAACTATTAAACTATATTCAATTATTTGCTTGTTAATAGAAACTTTATGCTAACCCCATCAGGAGTAGCAACATTAATCCATTTCCCTGTGTTATGCAGTGGTAGCAGTGTTAGCAGTGCTTAAGCAGCATAAACCAAAAAAACAAACAAACAAATAAATAAACAAATAAATATTATTAAAATTATAAAATCCTAAAAAGATTAAAAAATATAAAATCCTAACTAAGAACGGCATGTTGCCTACGTAAACTAAAGTCTGACATTATTTATTTAATTAAATTAGATTTAGACTAAATTCGTTAAGAAATAGATCATATTTTTGCATATTTAATGTAGTGCCTAATGCCTAGTGCCTGATATGCACTGCAAAGCAAATAATTGTCAACTCCTTCACAAAAATGGAATAAATTAACTAAACAGGCCCACAGTGCACAGCACAGTCCCATACTTTAGATTAGTTTAGACCACATGTGTCAAAATCAAGGCCCGCGGGCCACATCTGGCCCGATGTACAATTACATCTGGCCCACAAGATTGTTTTTTAAATAGATCTATTATTATTGTTATTAATGACCTGCCGATATGAAACGCTGATAACACAAACTACAGATCCCACAATGCAGCGTTTCAGCTGCCTTACCGAACGCCAGGCGACCTGGGAACATTCCAGTGTGAATCAAGTCGAGCTTCTGTTGATGTATTTAACTCTATTGTACAGTTATTGTAAAGCCCCTCACAATGATGAAGAAAAAAGTGGATTCTGAAAACAGAGCCTTTTAAAACCGATGGGATTCTGAGTGTATGTTTACTGACACTGCCGGTAAACTCGTGTGTCTTATTTGTGAGGTGAATGTGGCTGTAATTAACGAATTGAATCTGACACCACTATGAGACAAAATATCAGGAGAAGCTGAAAAACCTGAATGCAGACCAGAAGATACAGAAAGTAGAAGAGTTAAAGAAGAATCTGACATTTCAGCAGACGTTTTTAACCAGAGCAAAGGTGAAGCTGGTGTGAAAACAGAGGAGAAATCAGTCACATCAGCCGGTTATTTACTGAGGGAGAGTTTCTGAAGAGCTGCATGATGGTGCGAGACGTCTTGTGTTTGACAGGAGATATTTTTATGGAGAGCAAAATATTTTAAGTTATTTAAAGTTTGAGTTTATTTTTTATAAAATGGCATAAGAGCAAAGAAATCTGATTGTTTTGATTTGTTGTTATTTTAACGTTTACTTAAAAGCACAATTTTTGTTCAGGGTTTTTTTGCAGCATGTTCATATTTCTAACTTGAATAATTTTGACAGGAGATATTTTTATGGAGAGCAAAATATTTTAAGTTATTTAAAGTTTAAGTTGATTTATTCTGGAATAATATTCCTGTCTGTTTTTATTTATATTTATTTAAAAAAAAAAAAACATTTAGTTTTATTGTGTTTATTATGTTTATCCTGTTCGGCCCGCGACCTAAAGTGTACTTTGAGTTTTGGCCCCCTGTGCAATTGAGTTTGACACCCCTGGTTTAGACAATCAGCAACATGCAGCATCAGTTATTAAAACCTCTTCTTGTAAATATACTTATGAATTAGTCAAAGCTACCAATCTAAATTACTTTTAAAAGTTTATAAATACTCTAATAAGCGCACTAATAAATGGCAAGGCCATTTTCAATTGCATTGTACTTTGAGTAAGCACTGATGAAGAGGTAGCATTTGGCCTACAGACAGAAACTTGACTTTGGGACCAGGTTGACCTGCATTGTAAAAAAAACTGTAGTTCTGGAGGTGATAATAGTTAGGGAAGGATGAATGAATATCAATGCCACATACCTTCCTCATGCACCTCTTGTTCTGGCTCTTCCTCAGGCTCGGCCTCTGGCTCAGGCTCAGCCTCAGCCTCTGGGGCTACCTCTACATCTAATACCTCTTCTAATGCCACATGCAGCAAAGCAAGTGGGTGGTGACCGTTAATGGATTGAAATATAAAGAGACAGCACAGTTAGTAATGATAGATGAGGCAGCATTTGTGAAAGGAGGAGAAAAGGCTAAATAAATAGGTTTGAGAACATAAGGGTAGGAGAACTGAGATCATTTAGTATAAAATATGTCATATTAAATGCTTAAATGAACATAACATGATGCAATAGAGCTTAATTAGAGTTGTGGTATGTGAATAAGTTTGTTTTTAAATGGGGGTATATAAAAAATACACTTTTATCTGGCTTTTCTTTTGATTGCTTTGGGTAAAATCGTCTGATTAAAAAGATAAATTATCTAGTTTGTTCAAGTATCAATTATTAAGTGTCAAGAATTGTATTTAGTCAAATAAATTATAATCATTTTACATTGATTTATTTGAGTATTTGGCAGAACATTACAAGCAGAAGTAAAAGCACTCTTAAGTCTGACACAAATGCTGTGTCCTTAGAAGTCATATAATAATATTCATCTTGTTAAGCAGCTGAAGAAAATGAGCTAATTTTAGATTAGGCTAAGAGCCAATTAATTGTTTAAAATTTTGGAGCTTCAGGAGAGGCTGGATGAATGTGCTAAATATAGTTCATTTTAGAGCCTATATGAGGTCCAGTTCAGTGTTAATTTCAGTTTTCCCTTATATAGCCACATACAAAAAAAAGGGAGTCTAGTTTGAAACATTAATCTAAACACTTTATGTAAAAACAAAAAAAAACAAAAAAAAAGGTTTTAACCATTGATATTTAATAAATAAAAACACACAATGGAGAAACAGTGAAGTTTGAATTCAGATTTAGAATCAGGCATCTTTAAAATATTAAAGTTGAAAGTATGGATAAATCAGAATTGTAGGAAATCTATAACATCTTTAATTTTACTTTTGCCTTCCTCTGTGACCTCATGGCCACACAGAATTACCATTATAATTGATATTAATCAAGTAATAATTGATTACATGCATACCAATCAGTAGGGGTTTTTTTGTATTTGTTTGTTTGTTATTAAACAACAATCTTCTCTCTGGTTATTATTTATGCATGAAATTAATGCAGATAACAGGAAAGAAGACTTCAGCCAATGTGTGACCTTTAGAGCATCACTGCTGCATAGGTGACCAAAAAGTTTTTTTATGAGTTATTATCAGTTGGAAAGTTGAGAGTGTTGATATAAATAGTACTACTGTAACATTGCTATTACAACTACTAATAAAAACCTTCTTTCGGCTTTTCCCATTAGGGGTCGCCACAGCGGATCATTCGCATATTTGATTTGGCACGTTTTTACGCTGGATGCCCTTCCTAACGCAACCCTTCACATTTATCCGGGCTTGGGACCAGCACTAAGGCTTGTGCAACCCTAATAACCAAACATAAAAAAAGAAGAAGAAGAAGAAGAAGAAGAAGAAGAAGAAGAAGAAGAAGAAGAAGAAGAAGAAGAAGAAATTAAACTCACCCTCAACACCACTGAAAAAAAATTAGATAACATTAAGCATCAGGAAAGCATATATTTGTTTCAATGTTTGAATGATGCAATATTAAACAAAAAGCAAAAAATACTCACACATCCTCTGTGTCAGACATACTGTTCACACCTGAAGTGCAAGAGACATTCTTCCTTAGCACATATAAAATTCACTATAAGATTAGAATTGACATCACTATCAAAAGTTCTGCTCATCACAATAAGATAAGCAGTTTTTATTCTATATATTGACTCTTGATGAGACAATGCATCTGCATCTGCTTCCCACAGATAAACATTGTTGCTCCCATTCACAATGCAATGGAAGTTTAGTATTACAATTAATCGGTCATCTTAATTCTTTATAACACTGCTCAAGTAGAGGTCAATTGTTCATAAAAAGCACTCTTGCATGTGAGGACTTTAGTGCCCTTCTTGGTTGTGTTCTGCCATATGGAACATTAGTGCAGCTGTTGAAATTTTGGGGGATTATCAGAAGCTCATGTATCCTGCTCTCAACAGCTCCATAATACACTCTGTGGACATATGAGGACATAGCCTTCAACAAGCATTCATCAAATTAAACAGATGATATTACTGGCCATATCACTAAGCTTCTTAAAGTAGCACAATGGCTTTCATGGTTTATATGTGATTAATAAAAGCTGATCAAGGTTTTTCAAAATTCCAAAGTCTTCCAGTATTATTTATAATAATAAAAATTAAATAATAATATTTATAATTTTTATTAATTATAATACTTTATTATTATAAACTATATTAAATATGATTGACAATAAGTAATTCACTAATTGTGTACTGTATTACTATTACTATTTTCTTAACCCTAACACCTAGCCCTTGCTAAGTTATTACTGTCACTGCTAACATTGAGTTTACTGCCAGTACAATAGAGTGCAAAGCTATAGTGATTGTCTTATAATCCCCACAGAAAATATCATTTGGCCATAAGGCAGAGGTGGGAAGTAATGAAGTACAAATACTTCGTTACTGTACTTAAGTAGTTTTTTTGGTATCAGTAATTTACGTCAATATATTTTTTCACTTTCACTGAATAAATTTTTGACACAAATATCTGTACTTTTTTGTTAATTTAGTTTTAATATATTTGGTAAAATGATCAATATTTTTTCTTCTCATTTTTTCTTTAGCCCATCAACCAATTTCTTATTGATATATGGCTTTATCAATCGATCCCTGGTGTATCATTTTATGGCACTCACACACCACAGATGTAGGCTAGTCTACACCGCTAACAATGCAGAAGACAACAAGAAGTATGAGTTTAACGTGGCTGAGACAGTCAGTGTCAGAGTCAGCGATGTAAACATGACTGAGAACAGAGAAATTCCTGATCATGTGATCATCTTTTCTCTGCTTGTGTTCTATATGGTGGTTGTTCAGCCTGGATACATTCATTGGGTAACACAATTTGAAATTCTTTTGTATAAATATATTAATATGATGTGAGGTCCAGTTTCCAGCGTGAAACTAAAACAGATAGTAGTAATGGCTACATTTTACTTAAGTACATTTTAATTCAATTCAATTCATTTTTATTTGTATAGAACTTTTAACAATGGACATTGTCTCAAAGCAGCTTTACACAGATAATGTGTAATTTTACTTAATGTCCAAGCCCTATTTCTTTTCTTTAACTTGAGTAAAAAGTATAGTTTTACCAGTCTTTTTAAACAAGAGTATCTGTACTTCTACCTGAGTGAAGGATGTGTTAACGTTTGACATCTCTGCCATAAGGGAATTTGAGACTGTTTAAAATAAAATGATACACTAGATCACCAGAGATCTGTTAGCATAATAAAACTATTGGTTTCCTTCTATCATTACTACTGCTTGTTAATGTTTTGTAGAACATTGACCCCTAGAGAATGAGAATATCTTATATGGTACTCCAAAACAATCAGAAGATAAGAACTTAAATAAAATAATATAATTAATACCCCTTATTTATCTTTGCTAAATCAATAACTCTGTACTGAATGATTTCCCATTGACTTTGATCTAATTCTAACCAAAGGTTTGAAGTACACCCCAACATGTTTGGATACTTACCTTAGGGAAACAACAAGAGTGTCAAGGAGCCTGGCTGTGTGGTTCTGCACACGTCTTCACTTATTTCACCCTGTGTTATACGAATACCTAATCTTCTAAGGACCCGTATTGGCTGAGAAGGTCAGACAGGGAGTTGGGCCAGATTTGCATCTTCAGAACCACCCCAACACACTGTGCTACAAACACCCAGGCTCAATAAGGATATCAAAAGAATATGCTGGATGGAAGGAGTCAGGTTTAAACAGCTGAAATGTCTCAGCTGAATAGCTATATTTGTCATAATACAAGGCGAGCAGACATAAGGCCAAGCTGATGGTGTGAGAAAGCCTGGACCTTTTACACATCAAATAGGCATGCAGAAAATGCCCCTTAGAGTTTTAAGAGCTTACGAAACTCTCTCCAAGTCTGCTGCAAGTAAAAGCCATAGCCCATATATAAACGGGTTCATAGGATAATGTCTCTGATTTAGACAAATTTTAAAACTGATACTGTATATTTCAGACATAATGGGTATCACCACATGCCAATGAAATCAAACATTCATTTCACTAATCATAATGATAAGCAAAGACAATCCATTAATCTTTCAATTTAGGGAGTAAAACATACACATACACATTCCAACTGTAATATTGCTTAATGTTGTTTTCACCTGAAAGTATTTTTTTGTATTTGCATCAATATATTGTTATACAGTGTTGGGTCCCTGGTGGTCTAGTGGTTAGGATGCGGCGCTCTCACCACTGCGGCCCGGGTTCAATCCCCGGTCAGGGAACCAACCCCAGCCACTCTCAGTGCCGGTTGCAAGCCCGGATAAATAGGGAGGGTTGCGTTAGGAAGGGCATCCAGCGTAAAAACATGTTCCAAATCAAACATGCGGCTAATCCGCTGTGGTGACCCCTAATGGGAGAAGCCGAAAGAAAGTTTTTTTATACTGTTATATAGGGTTGTGTATACCAGGTGAGCTGCATTCCACCGTTTACCATCGCTGGGTGCCACTCTCTTCTCTACTCTCACAGGAGCGGAGAATCTCTGATGTCCTTTTGTGTGCACTGCACTACATTTGTGATCTGTTACATTTTGTCCGGTTTCTTTTTTCACATTCTCACGGACAGCAATTAGATCACATTTGCCCTCACCCAGTAAAGAATGTTAAGCTTGGTTCGCATCTTCCTCCCGTACAACAGTTCATAAGGTTTTTTTTATGTCTCGCTGTTTCATAAACTCGGCAAAGACAGCAGAAGTTGTAAAAGTACAATACACTCTGGATTGCCTTGGAATGATAGTCAGTGAGTGTTATTATATATCGGTCAGCAGGGGGTTTTGACTGGTCCGACTATATCCAGACCCAGTTTTTTCCATGGGCCCTCAGGAAACTGAACTGGTTGCAGGGGTGCTGGATGCGTTACAGCCGATTTGTCATTGGACTGGCAAGAAATGCATGCAGAGTTTGTTGACTGAACCTGAGAGTCCATCTGTGGTCACCAGTAAAGGTCCCGTAATCTCTGTTTTGTACGCACTACTCCCTGGTGAGCCTCATGTGCCAAGAAAATCACGGTGTGTCGTAAGGCTACAGGAACTAACAGCCTGGTTCCACTGAAAACAAATGCATCTTTTACTGAAAGTTCATCTCTCGCTCTGAAATATGGAATCAAGTACTGACTGACTGCCTTGGTGGAGGGTGGCCAGCCATGCCTGATTTGCTTTAGCAGTTTTTCCAGTTCAGGACAAGCAGTACAAGCAGTTTCAAAATCAGTCACTGAAAAAGAGCATAATGTTAAGGAAACTAACACAACAATTTCAGGCTCAACATCATCAGAGGAATCAGCAGGTGCAAAACAAAGCAGACGTGCTGCCCAACGAGCAATTTGCATTCCGGCTCTTTCCATTCCTTTTGTAGTAAGTAAGGTGGTGAGTGCCTAATAGTCTGTGTAAAGTGTTAAGCAATGGCCTCACAAGTATGTTCGCCATTTTTCAGTAGCCTACACACATGCTAGGGCCTCCTTCTCTACGATAGAATATATTTTTTCAGTGTCTGTGAGTGTGCAGGAAGCAAAAGCCACTGGTTTTTCTTCTCCGCTGGATTGTATTTGTGCAAACACTGCCCCCAACCTGTATTCACTTGCATCCGTTGAAATTACTGAATAAAGAGTGGGGTCATCAATGGCAAGGGCCTGACTGGACACAAGCATCTGTTTATGCAATGTAGTTTCTTTGGTGCATCGGCAGAGTTCTCTAAATACAATATGGTGATGTTATGCACTTGAATAGTTGCTTTCTGTAATGTCAGGTCTGGCTCGAGTAACAATCTCTGTCTAATATCATTGCTTTGTAAATGTTCCAGCAACTGGTCGCGAATCATGTCGTAGACTTTATCACAAAAGTTACATTTGCAAAAACGTTGTCGGTGCTGAGACATTCACGGACATTATTATTCAGTCAATAAAGTCAGTACTCAAGCTTAGTATCCTCATCGCCAATTTGTTAGATCTCTAAGTAAAAGCAAGACACCAAGTATTATTATTATTCAACAGCACCTTCACAGCGCCTCGCTCCAACTTCTTCTTTTTTTTCTTTCTCCTATCCAGCGTCTCTAGTGGTAGCGCAAGGAATTGCATAAGACACAACAATGACAGAATCACAAAACAAGCCAAAAAGTTGAGCAAGCTAGACCAGACCTAAAACTAAAATACAAATTGTGACATCCAAGCTCTATTTTATGTTTTACCTAACATTGTCTGTCACCTGGAGAACCTTGGGCTAGTGAGATTGCTGCTGGCTTGGTTAAGTGGATCAGCTAGATTATAAAGAACTGACATAACTTTTAAAGTTACAAGCTCAATTACCACATATATACAGTCTGGAGCAGGTAACTCTATATTTTCTCACATCAGCACCATGTTCACCCTCTTTAAAGTCTTGGAGGCCTCACCTTCCAGTTTATTGCCAATTAAACCACTTGCAGCCAGCCAAATTTGTCATTGGATCACTGACAGTGGAATTAGATTCAAAATATTTAAAAAATCAGAACTTTAAGAATCTTTTATTTCAACTGATGAATTATTTTGGTAATAACTTTTAAAATTCACGAAGAATTCTTAAGAATTCATTAAGTTTTTTGTATCATTTCTATCTGATGTAGTAGAGAATCTGTATTTTCGCTTGCTATGCTAGAAATTTTTTGATGACTTCTCCAAAAATGTCTATCCAATTTGGTCTCATCCAAGATGCACTCCCTATATCAAATGATAGGTACCAAAGTAAAGGCTATTAGATTCTTCCTTTAATATATTTGAAGCCATTCAAACTGAGCCTTTCAGACTTCCACTAATGCTGTGTTACACGCCCGCTAACACTCTCAGAGTAAAGATTTTTCCACCCACTCAATATTTTAGCTTTTCAAATAATTGAATATCTTACAACAATATACCAGACACAGATGATGCAGGAGTAACTCTGTCAACAAAACTGTGATTTGTCTATAAGCAAACACCATAACTGGGTGGTGGACATCATCAGCTTCACATTTAGCTAAGCTGGCCACATTATAAGAAGCATTTGATAATAATAAAAAGATTTCAGAGGTCTGCTGCTTTAAGAGATCTGTGTCTGCTAAGATCAAAGGACTGCTAAGCACCACAAAGCACCTTTTCCAGATTCTAAAAGAGCAACTTTACCCTTCTCAGTAATGTGAGTGCAGCAAACATATCTGTGCACCCGTATTATATCAGTGTGATGTTATCCAAGTGTTCAAATACTAACCCCTGTGGTGATACCAGTTAAAGCCAATATCTGGATAAGCTTTAAAAGCGTTTTTGTTGTTCTAGTTTCTGTGTTGTAGACAATATATCAAAGTTTTAATGACCATCCATATTTATTTTCCACACACTGGAATGCTGATAGTGTTTATATAAGCCAGTCAATGACTGTCAGTGTTTTGTCAGCCGTTTTACTCTCCAAATATCATTGAACTGCATTAGCAATGTGCTTGAGATCATTATCATACAGTTATCCTGCTTTCCAGGTTGAATGAAATAATGAGATAAAATCTGTCAGTACTTTTCAGCATCCATGTTCCCATCAGTTCGGACAATATTGCCCTACCACTGGTAAAAATGCAGCCACAAACCAAGAAGGACCCTCTACCACGATTCAAATGAAGGGCGCAAACATTAATTTTTCCGTCTCTCCCCAACATTTCTTTTCATATTTTGTCTACAATTGGACTTAAAATCGGATGATGCTCCCTAATATCCTTTTAGACTTTTTTAGTACTCTTCGAACTACGGTAATCTTTGTCATCTTTAGCTTATCTTAGCCTGTTTAACCTCTGGAAAAATAGTTTTTGGCTGCTGAAACAAAGGATAAGGCTAGAACAAATAAGCTGTTTAATTTCTTTTAATCTCTATATGCATTCCTTCTGCTGAACCTTCTCTCATTATATGATCCTGCTTGAATTATCCTGATGATCCTGTTCATGATTTATCCTCTGTTTCTGATTCTACACATAACTTGTTTTTTTGTTGTTTTTAATGGTCAATATGTCACAGAAAATGTAAAATTCTGGACACTGCAAATACACTTAAAATAACTACAGAATAGCAGTTAAACCCATTATTATATACATACATTTATTAAATCCCTTTAAAGTGCAACATTTTTAACATCAGAGTAGTCAGCTTTTTGTAAGACATTACTCCAATTGACCAGACATTTTTTAATGGGTAAAATGTGGAACAACACACAGGAATTATTTTGTTAACTTGACAAACCAAACACAGGTTTTTGGAGCCTGATATAAATCTACAAAATGCAATAATAAGCAATTGCCACTGGATGTATCAGATCAAGTATTATTAAAAGCCTGGCAATTAAAGAGGGTGAAAGCTAAAATGCTGTAAAATTTAAATATATATATATTTCTATTTCTATTTCTATTTAGTCTTCGTCCTACACATAACACACATCATATATCATAAGCTTGTGCTCCATTACATCTGATCACATGCACTTTATTAACATGTGCTTGTTAATATTATGAACAGCAGCTACGCTAACTCCTTTCCACTGCTTCTCTTTCTCTACCCATCCCGAGGCATCCTGAGGTTGAACCAGCCCCAGTCACGTCCCACCTCATGAAGATTATGGACCTTTAATGTAGATGCAGACCCCCGCAAACATCCCGAACCATCTAGAGATGTACCAGCGCTATTTGGATTCCACCTAATGTGGAGTTTGGACATTGGACCTCTTTGACTGTCTAAAGGCTGTGGCATGAAGACACTGGTGTTGGATCTATGATCATCGCAAATGTTGAGCTATTTTATGAGTTGCTTAGTAGCTCCTTGTTCCATAATCTCAAATATAAGACTGTAGAAAGGACATTACTTATAATCTCATATTCCGGTGATCATGTTAGTTCTCACTCTCCAGTGTTCTGTATTGTTTAAAGATTTATGATCAAACTCTTGAAATCACCCAAATGAGGATGGGTTTCCCCTTTTGAGTCTGGTTCCTCTCAAGGTTTCTTCCTCATAACATCTAAGGGAGTTTTTCCTTGTCACCATGGCTGCTCATCAGGGATAAACACAAAACGTTCACCTTAACTGTTGAATTCTGTAAAGCTGCATTTTAAGACAATGTCCGTTGTGAAAAGTGCTATAGAAATAAACATGACTTGACTTCGTCTTGCAACAGAAAACATTATTTAGCATAACAGAGTTGGAGTTAGAGAGAATAAAACTCACAGACAGATGTAAACTTAAACTGCATGTGCACATAAAACGCATTGCATAGGTCTTCATGGTCCTTATAAATGTATACCTTTTTGGTATTAAAACCTGGAACACGGATTTGCTACGGATCTCAAAAAAATAACCCACAAATACAAAGTGGGGAAAAAGTTTTATTGAAGCTATCTAGGGATTTTCTCAATGGTCAGGGTAGTGTACTGTAGTAGATGGTCTTGACACTCATTTACATGCACTTGCCCATAAGTGGGCTGGAAAATGTTCTGCAAAGGAGGCTGACGCGAACACCCAACTGCAACAGTTCACATAAACACACATCAGCAGTGCACACAAGGGGAAACCCCTGGCTGATTACTGCTCCCTGAATTTATAGCTAGTGCTTTTATTTTTGGTATGGCTGAGGGATCGGTCACTGTGTCCTGTAGCACACTTGCTACACTCCAACTAGAGCATTTGAAGATCCTACAAACAACCCCTACACAGGTAAACATTAACTATACATTTCTGCTACAGTAATTTTGTAGTAAAATCCACTGAAAACACACTGTTGTCAGTGTCTGGCACTGCCTAAAATAAATCTACTGTCCAGTTTAAAAAAACAATATTAATTATTATTAATTGTTTAGATTAATCTGTACATGAGGAGTCTTTTTCTAAAAATGTTTTATACTATATGTAATGCACTGTGTGAGTGTGTTTATAGAGAGAGATTTCTAGAGAGAGTTCTGGCTTGTTCTTGAAATATATATATTTTTTATTAAGCTTCTGACCATCCTATAAATATACATTTATAAAGTTGTAAAATAAAACACAATAATATCTAAATAACTAAGCATTGATAACCATTCATAAATCGTATTATGTGATTAATTTATCTTTTGTTTTACTCATCTTTTTTAAATTAAGTATGTTATGAATCTAACCTGTTGTAAAGTTTTAATATCAGACTCCTCCTTTTTAATTTCTTATGCTTTAGATCAGTACAGTGCTGCTAAAGACCTGTTTTACCCACCAGCATTATTCTTTTCTAATTATTTATCAGAATAGTGGCCATTTTATTCGGAAAAACATATACATGATATATTGCATTCAGATCTGACGGCTTGGGATAAGCATTGAAAAATACTAAACTCACTTTTATTTGCAAGGAACCAGTTTAAGACTAACCAGTGCTTTGTGCGTGGTTAGCAACAGCATTCAGCTTGTGACACTCTTTGAGTGCTATTAAGGGCTCTGGTGTCTGCTAAAAAGCACAACATTACACCACCACCAAAAACTGTTGATACATAAAAGCTTAAATTATATTTAACTCTGTTTAGTGCTCCAAAGATGTACTGATTATTTTCTTTGTTTTCTGTGTTCAATGCTTAAATGGAAACTCAGCTTTCTTTCTAAAACATAAACAAGCTAACTATATTTCAAAACAATGCCTATTTCAAGTTAAGAAATTGCTATTTAGGCTACAGTTAGCAATTGCTTTGAGGCATAGTTTATAAGATTTACTTTTTATTTGTTTGTTTTTGGGTTACATACATTCTAGAAACATTTAGAAAGAAATTCCCTCATCATGCTGTCAGTTCTGTTAAATAATTAGGAATATACAAAAATCTGAAATTCACATCACAATTAACTTGTTTCCTCTTGGATTCCTTTCCTCATTTTCCTCTCCCCAAACATCTTTTTCTAAATATTTTAGTTGTATTTGAGTTGTGACATTTGATGAACAATAAGCTGAAAACAGATGGGTTTTTGTTTGGTTGGTTGGTACAGGTGGATGCAAGTGCAGGTAAAATAGTATTTAATATTGCAAAGCAGAATAATCTTTAACAGTACCAGAACCAGGTCAGACAATCACTGAACAGAGGAAACAGGATTAAACAAAAGTGTAAACACAAATTAATATTGGGTTATAACTAGACAGCAAAACAAAACAATAAGGTTAGTTACTATCAAAAGAATTGAGGACATACTTTGCAGTTGGTAAAATGAATGTGTGTGAGTCTATGAAGTTAGATGACTGAGAGCACTGTAAACTGTGGGAGCTGTAGTTCATAGTGGCCATGTTTGATGGCTGCAGTGTTTACTGGGAAATGAAGTTGTTATTTTGCTGTAAATTAAAAAACCCACCACATGTCAGATTGAGTGATTAGTGTGGAGGGGCATAGAGGCAGTGTATCAAAAAATATTATATAGGCATTGTATTATATTTACAGTGATTTCCAAATGTATATATGGCAATTTCTTGTCAAAAACCACTAATGCTAAACATTAAACAGTATAATATTTTGTTATGAAGGTTTTTGGTGACGTTTTATATTCTTAGAAAAATTAATGATGAAGAAAGAATATCAGGCAAAATATTTGTAGGTTATGGGTAAATACAATGCTTGTACACACTACATACATAATTTAGTGTGTTTATTTGTGCTTATCACAGAAATTGGAAAACTGATGGAAGTACGTTATGATGGGCAGCCTCTCCTCCTCTCCCAATACCCTCCCCCACTTTTGCCGAAGCCAGGGAAAGACAATGCCCTCCTGCAGAAGCTGTTAAAGAAAAATGTCAAGAAAAAAAACAGCTCCTTCTGTCAGACACCTATCCCGTTTCGCTCAAGCCTATCACCTGTAAGTGAGGCCAGTCCAGATGAGGAGCACAGTGATCTCAATACATCTACAAAAACTACAGAAGTGCCTGTGCACATTCAGATTCTTAACTCCACTACTGCTCAAGAAACAATGCCTCTCTGGCGGGCTGTTGATTCACACAATACGTCTGTCAGTTCCTACTCATACCCCTGTAGCAACCCATACCTCAATTCCTCTTGCAGTCCTCACAACAGCTCAACATCCATTCTGTCCTTGCAAACATATATGCATCCTGATACAGCATTTAAACCCCAAATAGCACCACTTTATACATGTTCCTCTTTTCTGTTTGATGATGCTACTGAGCCGAACACAGACTCAGATTCTGCTCCACAGTCTGAGATACCCCTAAGCCTAACATTACCTACTGTTTTACACTCTCTTAACAATACACAAAAAGAACAAGAATTCCCAGTGCCATATACTATTGCTCGGACCTTAAAACCTCCTCCACCTACCTATCTGGGCTCAGACATGTCAACCTTGGCTCCAGTTCTGCCTCCTGTTGCATATTTAGACACAACTAATGTTCTTCCCCTGGTCCATGAAACAACAAGCCAGTGTACTAGACAGGAACGCAAAAGTACTTCAAGTACAAATGACACTCACAAGTGTTTTACAGATAATCATGTTATAGAATCAATTCTGAAGGGATCCTGTATACCTCAAGATACTACTGCCAACATTTTAAAAAAAAAGAATCCATCAAATATTCCACAAAATGAGGTTTATGTTTCTTTTGATGAAACATCAGAGCCACCACTAGAAAAGAACAGAAACCGAAGATCCAATTCAACATGGGCATCGAAATATACTACTCCAGGATCCAACTCCAGCATCTATAGTAGTCCAGGATCCATAGTAACCTTGGGTGGTAAAGTATATGCAACAGTAAACAGTTCTAGAGATACAAAACCCACTAATGAAACCAGAGAAAAAACAAATGATGCTACTACTCTTTTATCTACCTCACTTCTTGCTCTTACTTCATCTGAGGAATCGCCCAACACTCAGGAAAGAAACGCTTTCAAGAATCACAAACCTTCATCCTCTGTGGCAATTAATGCAGGAAGTTCATTTCAGAAAACAATTAATAATAATAATAATAATAATCCAGAAGCAAGTGTAGAGGTTAAAATTATGCATTCGAAAGTACGTCAACTGCATTATTTGGATTCTGAAATAAATAATTGTATTTTAAAAGCACATTCTAAGAAATACTTAATTAAAAAACTATCAGCTCTTACAACTACAACACGTGCAACAAATCTGTGTATGCTGCCTGACTCTAGAATTCAAAGCAACTGTAGATTAGAATCTCCTCTTGAAACACCTGATTTTAAACATACGCTGTTAAAATCGCCAGCTGACATATCATATGATACATCTTTCAAACAAACTTTTTCCAATGATCTTAACTCTGGCATTTTAATAACTCATATTCCACAAACTTCAGGACTACAAATACCAATGTCAGATTCACCTGAAATGGAACTGGATACAGTTTCTACAAATATTCCAAGCAATCAAGCAAAGAAATATTTTCCTGACTTTTTGAATATACAAACTGTCAAAGCCCCTAACACAGATTGGCAAAAGGCTAAATCTATGATAGTTGTTAATCAGCTATCAGCATGTCATAAAAAACAAGCTGCAACCCTTAGAAACTTCTCCAGTGTTGACAATACAGACAGGTCTTCTGCTTTAACCTACAGTGAATTAAAGCCAAAATATAATTTTTCAAAGGCACAAGCACATATGCCAAAATCAAATATATCTGGGATATCAACAACAGACATATTAATGCAAAATATTCCACCTCAAACAGCAGGAATAGATAATATACCAAAATGTACAAATCCAACAGAAAATGTTTATCCTGTGCTAACAGGATTTACACAGGTTTCTTCACAATCCAAACAAGACTGCTTTGTGCCTTTAAAGACAAAAACAGCTAAACATTTTTCCAGTGCAGGCTCTCTGACTGGAAACCACTCCAGAATCAAATCATTTATTAATAAGACATCAGTAAAACCCGACTTGCCACCTACTAGTAATAAAGAATCTTCGGTTCTAGTTAAACACAAACACAATGCAAATATTCAGGATCCTGTTAAATGTGACCTAGAAGTCAAAGAAAAAAAAGATTCTAAACCCAATACAAAATCAAATGAAGGTAGTACTGCAGTCCAGAGTGCTGTCAAAAAACTGAATGACAAAAACTTCATTTTAAATCCCTTAACACAGTTATCCAGTACAGGTTTTATAAAGTCAAGCAGTACAGAAAAAGTTGTCAGAAACCTGTTGCTAAACAAACCAGAATTTCTCAAATCCTCGACAACTCCTGACATGGACATTTCTGATCAGTCAAATTATACCACAGAATCAGATGCACGAATTATTGACTCTCGATGTAGGTGTAATAACAATGCTAAAGTCACTTCCATTGCAATAGATTTTTCTGAACCTCAAACGTCAGACAATGGAAGAAATCCAGCCAAAAAACTCAATAAAAGTACAAATTATTTGTTGGACAATCAGAATAATGTTACAGAGGAGATTGACTTTAGACAGCCGGAAAATGTTTTGAAAAATATCACAAACAAATCAGAGGTAATCCCTAAAGTGGAACGCACAGTAAAGCTGCCTTGGAGTCCAAAGAAAAAGATCAGCGGCTGGTCCAGCCTGAAGAAACACATGATAGTGGAACCTGAACCACCAAAGTTTCCAAAGCCAGAAAAAGACAATGAGAAACATATCCTTGCAGCAGACAGAGACTCAAATGGAAATGAAAAGTTTGCTGAGGTTAAAGAGGAATCTGGCATTCATGAATTGAGCAAAAAGGAGGAGTCCCCTAAAGCACTTAAAATGTGGGATGCTCTTCTCTTTCAGATGTTCTCCACTAAGGAGAAAATCCTGAATCAAATCAATGCCAAAGAATCTAAAACAGAGTCTAAGATATCAAAGAACAACTTGATGGAAATTCCATCATTTGTTCATCGACTGCCAGTTTTACTTTATAGCCCTCGTTTTAATGCCCGGAGACTAAAAGAAGCAGCTGCAAGGCCTGTTACAAAAATTACTACAGTATTTCAGAGAACACTGTTACACCGTAAAGCTGAAGGTGAAGAGCCAAAAGACTTTAACAGAACAGCCAAAGGATTTATTATAATATAAACGAAGAAAGTGTATAAATTTTATCTAGAAATAATTCTAAACACACAGTATGAGACAGTTTGTAAGTCTCTCTCTATAAGATGGACCAAACTAGAGTGAAGCTTTACAAACTTATGTTGGACTAAGACAGCTACAGTGAAAGGTCGGAGTTGTGTCAGGTCCCTCTGGGTGTTCCATGAGTAACAGATATGTTCCTGCACTTTATTGAAGGTGACTGACAGTCACAGCTGATCAGGCTGTGGCAGATAGTTTAGTGTAGTAAGAGATAAGGATAGAGAATGGTAGCCATAAACAGTACATGAGATACAATACATGTTGAGTGGGGAAAAAAATGCAATTTGCTTCTTCTGTATTTGTCTTTAGTCAAATTGAAATAAAAGTCAGCTTCATTGTCATTTTATGCACACCATATGGCAATGGATAAAATGACGAGGATTAAAAAACAACCAAACATGCAGACAAAAACATTCAGAATAAATATATGGTATACAAAATCAAACAACATATATATATAGTAAGCTACTACAGTGAATACTCATGAATATGCTATAGAAGTTTTATTATTAATGTTTATTTAATAAATTGCATGTAACAATAATCTATGCTCTCTAACATTTATTTTATTATTATTTTTTTTAATAGGCATAGGAATAGATTGCCTATTGTATACATTCAGTATAGTATAAGCCTATGTACTATTTTGTGGAAAAAAAAATCTCTTCAGTCTCTTCATTTAGGCTGTATCCAGCCATTAGGCTTGGGACTACGGTGGCCGAGAAGTGCAAAACACATTAACAAATCCAAAAACAAATTAACAAATCCAAAAACAAATTAACAAATCCAAAAACAAATTAACAAATTCAAAAACAAATTAACAAATTCAAAAACACATTAACAAATCCAAAAAACACAACGACAAGCCAGACAAACCGGAAAAGGTAGGTATAGTTTGCGAACGGAAACTTACAGATCATTGGACAAGACACCTGTCAGTCAAGATATACAGGTGAGTGACAGGTGTCTCACTGGACGTTGTGTTTTTTGGGTTTGTTAATGTGTTTTTGAATTTGTTAATTTGTTTTCGGATTTGTTATTTTGTTTTTGGATTTGTTAGTGTTTTCTAATTTGTTAATTTGTTTTCGGATTTGTTAATGTGTTTTTGGATTTGTTGTTTTGTTTTTGAATTTGTTAATTTGTTTTCGGATTTGTTATTTTGTTTTTGGATTTGTTAGTGTTTTCTAATTTGTTAATTTGTTTTCGGATTTGTTAATGTGTTTTTGGATTTGTTGTTTTGTTTTTGAATTTGTTAATTTGTTTTCGGATTTGTTAATTTGTTTTCGGATTCGTTAATTTGTTTTCGGATTCGTTAATTTGTTTTTGGATTTGTTAATTTGTTTTCGGATTTGTTATTTTGTTTTTGGATTTGTTAGTGTTTTCTAATTTGTTAATTTGTTTTCGGATTTGTTAATGTGTTTTTGGATTTGTTGTTTTGTTTTTGAATTTGTTAATTTGTTTTCGGATTTGTTAATTTGTTTTCGGATTCGTTAATTTGTTTTCGGATTCGTTAATTTGTTTTTGGATTTGTTAATTTGTTTTTGGATTTGTTAATTTGTTTTCGGATTTGTTAATTTGTTTTTGGATTTGTTAGTGTTTTCGGATTTGTTAATTTGTTTTGCACTTCTCGGCCACCGTAAGGGACAAAGTAAGGCTGCTTGATTCTCCACAGCATAAAATACACATTTATCCTGGCTTCCAATGTTAGCTGGATGGGCATACTAGAACTGGATGCGGGCAGGCATGGGCAGTATTTATGATACATGTATTTCTAAATAGGTATTATATATATATATATATATATATATATATATATATATATATATATATATATATATATATATATATATATATAAATTAGGATTTTCTCATTTGTATTTAATAGGGTTGATGAAAATGGTTTCATATTTTGTATCAAAATACTTTTTTGTTTTGTTTTGTTTTAAAATACTGTAAAATACTTAGTAAGGAGTCTACATGATGACATCATAAAAATGCAGCCTTTGATTGGTGCCTACTCAGTAGTTGCCCAGACTTATTTAGATCAGAACTGAAAATTGATCCATATGAAAGAAGGTAGTGAAGGTAAGAAAGGTGCAGGCTGCCTGCTTTCAAATAGGTGTCCAATCTTCTTCTTTTTCTTTCGGCTGCTCCCATTAGGGGTCCCCACAGCGGATCATCCGTCTCCATACCACCCTGTCCTCTACATCTGCCTCCTCTCCTTCTCCTCCTTCGGCCAATAATTGATAAATAAATATTTAATTGCCAAATATTGTACTCTAACTGAAGTAGCTGTTCAGTAGGATTATGATTTTGCAGTGGCGGGCCGTGCACTCGGTACCTGGGCCATCAGTAGGGACTTACCTGACTTAAATCACCTCTTAATACCACCAATTAATATGTCACAATTATAGAAACTATCATTATTTTACACAAACGCAATATAAAAACGTGTGGCACTAGAGAGAGGCATTTTGCATATGGAGGGTGAATACCATTTTACTAAAGCAAGAAACCCAGTTAAGACAACTCCAAACCACTACACCACAACCGCAACTGTGCCACCTACATCATCTGGAGCAGTTCAGAATTAATATTTGTCTAATAACATGACAAAAACATAAAATAATTTATTCAACTTCAACCTACTCAGATGCATATTCAGAATTTGCACCACTCCTTAGAAGCTGTAAGCCAGTGGTGTGTTTAGGCCAGCAAAGAAGGGCCCTGACGGCTTACCACTGCATTTTACAGATTGTTTAAAAAAAAATCTTGTCTTCAGTTTGAATTGTTTAGATATATTACTTGAATCTCTCAGTATTATTAAAATTGATATTAAATATGAAGTGTCATAATTTTGTGACTGTGACTGTATATTGCAGTATGTCTATTATTTTTTATATATTAAATATTTACATGATAAAAATGTGCTTCAGCCTGCTTTTTAAATAGAAGGATCTTGAAAAACCAACTTTATTACAAAGTGTATTAATTTACTCACACATAAAAAACATTATAAATATAAAATATACAAATGTACCAACTTATAATATTAAATATATTTAAAAAATTCAACTTCTAATAAGTACCTAACTTCTAATCTTAATAATATAACATTAATGAGTCAATTTACCAAAAATACACTTGAATTGTGTAAGAAAGAAAGAAATTGGCAAACATATTTTACATCCTGTGTATAGCAGTGCAAGTACATTATGTTGCAATACATGGCAGGATTATACACAGTCAGGAAATAGTGATGTATAGAATTTGCTGCAGATTCACAGGTGGTCTTCAAACACTGTGGAAAAATAACTTTTTGCTTAATTTTCCCTTTAAAAAAGTAAAAGAAAATTTTGTGTTACATCAATATTTGTATTCAGCTTCTTCAAGCATCGATAAGATAACATTCAAGATAAAATTTGTATTTCTTCATTTTGTCACTTTAATGCCCAATTGCAATCATGACATAATCATTCTTCTTTTTTAGTTCAAACTAAATGTTGCGGTTCATTTAATTTAACCAATCAGAGCCAAGCTTTTCAAATCAACAGGTTATTGTCCAATCACATGCTGGCATATAAAGTATATGACATAAAGTACCTTTCATAGACCCTTTTAGTGCCGACGGCATGATGACGTCACGGCGCCAGCTGGAGGCAGCCTATACAAACCAGCACAGGGAAAAAATTCAAACCAGCACAAAGTCGATATGATATCGCATACCTGCTGCCACTGCCAGACAACAAAAACGAGGACAGCTGTGCTTAAACACAAGGTAATGAGCGGACTGAACTGAAACAATCATCAAAAGAGCACAATTCATATCAGGTTACAGTAAAGAAACTATTGTCTTTTGTTGATATGGTTTGCTTAAGTGTCTAAAAAATTATCACGCATGCGCACCTTATCAGAAATTGAACAACAACTGAATTGATTTATAATTTAAAGCTAACGTTTTAGTTAACTGCAAGCTAACGACCAGACACTAAACATAAAGAAAACTGTTTGTATCGTCCCCCCTTTCTGCAGTTATCATAAGTGTAAAACTGAACAACTGTAGAAACAGAAAGGTAACAGTAAACAGACCCATGTTATGTGTCAGGTCTGTGTACAAGTGTGTGCATTTACTAACGTTTGTCATGTTAGTAGGCAACCTGAAGGGCAGCTCGTGATGTACACAGTGAGGTATATTTCTTTTCTCCACATTAGCCCCGCCCACAAAACCACCACAAGGTTTAATAACAGAAAAAGGCAATATTTAGTGGCATTGCATTCAGTGACGGAGATTTATTATTTTTATTGGAAATTGTAAATTAATTTGTATTAGGTTCTCTAACAATTTGGATGCCTCTCTTCCCATGTCAAGTCGTTATGTAACCTCTTAGCTTTCATTAAATATAATAAAAAAATAAAAAATAAACTTTTTTTCTTAATATGATGTTTGTGTTTATAGGAACAAATAAATGCATGCAGGTTGTATTGATGTGAGGGCAAATAAATGATTGCAGAATTTTTATTTTTGGGTGGAATATAAATTTAATTGGTGTTTATGTTCATTCAGCCCAGTCTGACAACTATAATGCCTTTTTTTTATTGATATATATTTGTAATTGCAGATGTGTACAAAGACTTAATTAAAAAAGGGGATGATTTTAAGAGAGGAGAAGACATCTTGAAGACCAGTACACAGCAAGAAAAAAAACTATTGAGACCATAAATGTTTGTGATTATCTTACATTCAGGATTGTTGTACTGTTAAACAGCAATATTTTGCTTGCCTTTTTCCTCCTTCCTTTTTGACTTACCTGGGGTGGGATAAAATTTTAATTTTGTAAATATACATGTTGTTTTTAGGTCACAAGTACCTCAAAATCTCAACCACAACTGCAAATATCTCAAAATGCAGCAAATGTTGCAATGGGAGACCAACTTAAAAGAGACCTCCAGATGTTGCACAGGGAAAAAAACAGCTCCTGTTACTGCCACTCCATTGTCGAATGACTGGAATGACACTGAAATTGACTTGTTTCAGAACAGAGAAGAATCAGAACAGAGAAGATCAAGGAAGAGAGCAGTAAGCTTAATTTTAATTTCATATCAAATAATGTGAAAGGTATATTTCTCTCTGATTTAGTTCTTATTAAAAAGGCAAGCTAACTTTGGATTCTTCCTCCTCTATTTTAGAGATTTTAAAATCTGACCTAATAGAGCAAAGTTAGCTGCCAATTTGTCTAAGAAGGAGATTTCTAAAGCAGCAAAATGAATATCATCATCTTCTCCCAGGGATGCTAAAGGGCCAGAGTTCCGATCTATATTCTCTGTTATCAGAAACCTCTTTACATTTAAAACTTTTTGAAAGATTTGGGAAAGGGATATCAGCCTGTCATTCACGGATGATAAATTGCTCTCTATATGTGAGGAGGTTTTCAAGCTCTATGCATGAGCAAAAAAAATCTTATTCATACACAGAACATATCTCACCCCAGTACATCTCCATAGATTGTATCTAAATGAAATGAAATTCCGGAGTAAGAACGGGCGCTTTTGAGGATGGATTGGACTGTAGTTAATGTCAACAGTCTGCTACATTGACTCAGGACTACTTTTCGCTTCTGATCATCATCACTGTACCCCGCAACATCATATATCTGCTATAAATGGACATTCGGTGCAAGCCAGATGAGGATGGGTTCCCTCTTAAGTCTGGTTCCTCTCAAGGTTTCTTCCTTATGCTATCTTATGCTATGGGAGTTTTTTCCGTTCCACAGTCGCCACCGGCTTACTCATCAGGGACAAACTTACTTGTAAAGAACATATTCACTTTTAATCACCACATTATCTGTGTAAAGCTGCTTTGAGACAATGTTCATTGTTAAAAGCGCTATACAAATAAAAATGAATTGAATTGAATTGAATTAAATGTGTCTTAGCTGTGGTTTAAATGTAAATCAGAGATAGAAACATTGATGCATTTTTTTGGAGACTATTAGAAAATGTCTCTTTTTCGGAATGATGTAGATGAAATGGTATAGAAAATTCATTTTGTCACCAACTATATACTTGTTAAACTGTAAAAAACTACTAGATCTTGCTTCTGATTCTCACTGTTAATTAAATTTCGTTAATTAAGATTTACTTATCTGGCAAATAAATTTTTACTTATGATTATGATCAACTCTGCAGATGCAAAAGTGACTAATCTCCTTTTGAAAAATATTAAACATATATTACAGAACAAATCTGAATTATTTTGGTGGATATGGGCTGCTTTGTGGGATTTATTTGAACAAGCAAGACCCTGGGCCTGATTTATGCTATTTTTTTCCAAAATCTTTTTTCTTTTCTTTCCCATGTTTCGACTTGCCCTTTGCCTTTCCTTGGTCACTCTTTCATATTAAAATACATTGTTGTTATATTGTTATTAATATGTTTGAATGCATGCTGTGTGTATCAGCTCCATACTGATCAGCTCTGTTGTTGTTTTGGATAAGTTTCAATAACAAATAAATAAAACTATAATAATAATAAAAAATTCATTCAAAATGCATGTTGTGTAAATCATGTGGAAAAAATATTAAAAACAAAAGCATCCTAATTAGAAAATTAGGCACATCATATTTAAAAATGTTGTTCTAAAGCATCAATTTCTGTTTTTATGTATTACTAAATATTCAAGATAAAAATTTTCAGGATTCATATTTTTACACTGTCCAGCATAAAATTAGTCACACACTTTAATATTTTGTTGGACCACCTTAGCTTTAAATATACAGCGCATCGCATTTAGCTTCTGTAATGTCACAACAATTATTCCCATCCAGAGTTGCAGTAATTTTTTTCTAAGATCTTGTATTGATGATGGGATAGTCAACGAAATTGAACAACGGAAGTGACTGATGTTCTGAAATTGAGGGTCATCCTACAATGCTGAGAGGCTGATTTTCCCCTTTCATCCTGAGAATGTACAGGTGCATCTCAATAAATTAGAATATCATGTATATTATATAGATTCATCACACACAGACTGATATATTTCAAGCGTTTATTTCTTTTGACTTTTGATGATTTTGGTTTTGAAAATTAGAATATTGTGAAAAAGTTTAATATTCAATAGACCTGTTGTGTCACACTTTAATCAGCTAATTAAATCCAAACACTTGCAAAGGATGATCATTCAAACCCTGTACATGGAGGGTAAGACACAAAAGGTCATCACTAAAGAAGCTGCTGTTCACAGAGTGCTGTATTCATGCACATTAATGGAAATTTGAATGGAAGGAAATAATGTGGTAGAAAAAGGTGAAACAAAGTTTATTCAAGAATTTGGGGGAGATTCGCAAAGAGTGGACTGCAGCTGGTGTCAGTGCTTCAAGAGCCACCAGGCACAGATGTATTCATGGGCTACAACTGACACATTCCTTGTCTAACCACTCCTGAACCAGAGACAAAGTCAGAGGTGTCTTACCTGGTCAAAGGACAAACAGGACTGGACTGTTGCTCAGTGGGCCAAAGTCATCTTTTCAGATGAAAGGAAAGAAAAGTTTGCTTTTCATTTGGAAATTAAGGTTCTAGAGCAGGGGTGGGCAATTAATTTTTACAAGGGGGCCACATGAGAAACCTGAATTGTGTCAGAGGGCCACACCAACGATAATATTTTAGTGATGCACCGAAATGAAAATTCTTGGCCGAAACCAAAAACCAAAAATGAGGAAACCAAGATCAAAACCGAAAACCGAAACATGAAAGAAAAGATTGTCAATTAATAGAACCATTGCATTTATGGCTATGAGTGTGTACTAACCTCACTAAAATCAATGCATTGCAATTCAAAGAATAAATTAACTACAAAAGTTTTTTAATTATTATTATACATTTTTGTTACCATTCATAGTATTGACAGACAGACAGCGGTCAATTATTATCAGCAACGGTCTGTTATAATAATAGACTAATTGAAATAGAAATAATTGACTGCCGAACGTTTGGAAGCCCATTCAAGTGAATGGAACATTCTAATCTACAGCATTAAGAAGAGCCGTGTAATAAATAATATTATATTATAATAAATATTATTTTCGGGATCCAGGGGGAATGTTTGAAAGATCAACCCGTCGATCCACTGGCGACCAGTGATCTATGGCAATGAATTCCATAATTTTTTGTGTTATGCCTTTTTCCTTGGCACCATCACTGGAAAACTTTCTTGCCTTTTCAAAAACGTCCACTACAGACGGAGTGCACATGCTCGGATTGACTTTACTTTTCTATGCCGCATTCTTCTCATATTTAGAATGGCAATCGGGATGTTTGGATTTCAGGTGATAAATTAAACCCGACGTGGAGAAACTCTTTGCAGATACACCCCCTCTTGAAATTTCAGCATTTCATGTTTTGCACATCGCTATCCGCACACCGCAGACATGTTGGCTCTTATCCAGATAACCGTGTGCTGGCTGCGCTTTTTTATTTGCGTCATTACAATTGTGTTTCTGCCGTGTTGTTTCGGTGATTTAGGTATTTCGGCGGAAAATTTTCGGTGGCAGAATTTTCGGTGCATCCTTGTAATTTATGATTGGCCTCACGCGGGCCGGACAGGGACGTACAAAGGGCCGGATGTGGCCCGCGGGCCGTAGTTTACCCAGGTCTGTCCTAGAGTCTGGAAGAAGAGAGGAGTGGCACAGAATCCAAGTTGCTTGAGGTCCAGTGTAAAGTTTGCACAGTCTGTGGTGGTATGGGAAGTCATGTCATCTGCTGGTGTTGGTCCACTGTGTTTTATCAAGTCCAAGGTCAGCACAGCTGTCTACCAGGAAATTTAAGAGCATTTAATGCTTCCCTCTGCTGACCAGCTTTATGGAGATGCTGATTTCATTTTTCCAGCAGGATTTGACACCTGCCCACACTGCCAAAAGCACCAAAAGTTGGTTAAATTACCATGGTGCTGGTGTGCTTGACTGGCCAGCAAACTCACCAGACCTGAACCCCATAGAGAATCTATGGGGTATTGTCAAGAGCAAAATAAGAATCAAAAGACCAAAAAATGCAAATAAGCTAAAGGCTGTCAAAGAAACCTGGGCTTCCATACCACCTCAGCATTGCCACAGACTGATCACCTTCATGCCATGCTGAATTGAGGTAATTAAAGCAAAAAAAACCCCTACCAAGTATTTCTTTTTCTTTCAGCTGCTACCATTAGGGGTCTCCACAGCTCATCACAGATCATCCGTCTCCATAGTACTCTGTCCTCTACATCTGCCTTTTTCAAACCAACAACCTGCATGTTTTCCTGAGAGGCAGGTCAAACTTTAAAGAAACATCATCCATATTTATGATGTTTTACCGATTCAGTGGGAGCGCATCTGTTTTTATATAACCATAACCCTAACCCAAGAGTTTCATTGGTTTACCTGAACCCGTTCGGCAATTTCCTTGGTCTAATGTTATAGAGGTCAGTTTTTTAGCTTGAAGCTTGTGAAACCGGGAAAAACACAAGAAAAATCCATATGTTAGCTGCTTCGTGGTTTAAGCCGTGGGGTTCAAAGAGTGGAAAAAAAGTAGCGGCTTATAGTCTGGAAAATACGGTATATATTCACCTGTATATAATTGTTCATAGTACATATATATATTAATATTCATATTCATCTGTAATTATATTCATAGTACATATATATTAATCTGTATATTATGTTCATAGTAAATATATATTCATCTGTATACTACATTTATAGTACATACACATCTTTAAATTACTGTTTATAGTCCTATAATACCATTCTATTTAACTTATGTAAATCATGTAAAAACTGTATATCCTGCACTTGCTGTTATTGCACTCTGGTTAGACCCAAACTGCATTTTGTTGCCCTGTACTTGTACATGTGTAATGACAATAAAGTTTAATCTAATCTAATCTAGTAATCATCATAATAATCGTCATTACCGTCAACATCATCAACAATGAATGATTCATTATATAGACTGGTAGTATGGAGACACTTGACTTTGGTAGTTCATCCCCAAACTGATATCACTAAATTTGAGTTAAACATCTAAAACTGACACTGATACCTATCTATAGATGTGGTTGCATTAGATTTGAACTTAACTCAAACTACGAGAACCAAACCTGTTCCAACATCACATTGGCCATGTGCACAATGCAAACAGTGAAAGTTTACATGTAATGTTTATGAGAAGTATATAAACCCCTATTAAATTTATGGGTTTCTGTGATGTTAAAGATAATTATGACATAATATTGATACATCAATCAGCTACATTTAAGTGAAAAGCAAATATATTGTTGTACATTAAAATTACCTTATTGCATACATGTGCAAATCTTTATAATTGGGTATATAATGTGACACAGAATTCAAACTTATGTTCCAACATAATTATCTTAGAAATGTCTTTATTGAAGTGGTTCTGATAAGTCCCACTAGCTGTTTTTATTTCCACTGTCAATAAAGATAACTATTGTTCAAATGACAAAAATAATTCCATTTAATTTTCCAAAATGTCAGTCGCCTTGTTATTTTTAAGAAAAATTGCAAAAATCAAAAATTGTACACTATCCATCCTTGGACGTACATGTGCCATAAAGTGGATTAACTCTTGAGTACAAATTTATTAATAGGCTTTTATTAAACCAGTCACTAATGATGTGTTGCAGCAACTGTAGCTAGGGTACATCCTTGAACTTTGTTTTATGGTCATGCTTCCTTTTCTTGCTCGTGTCCTTCACTGTGACATTCTTAGATTACCACAAGGAGCTCTAGGTTGAGGCAACAACACATACAAGTGCTAAATTTGACTGTGTTGACAGTACTACAAATTATGACACCCTAATTTTAGAGATTCTATTCACTCATTTGTTTGTATGCATCAAAAAATATCTATTTAAAATCTTCCAAGTAACAAGAATCAACATGAATGTTAAGTTAATTTTAGCTGTTAGAAGGTTTGCATAAATGACATTCTCTAGAACTGTTATGCAATATGTCTTCTATCAAAATATAGAATTAAAATAATAAAAATCTTTGTATAATGAGAAATTATATTAATATTATTATTTTTTTATTTACCAAGAAAAGACAGTGCTAGTAGTTACTGTATTGATTTACATAACTTTTCTGAGACAATCAGTATTATGAAAAATACTATAAGAATAGTACAGCACAAAAATACAACGAGAGGAGCGAACATGCTGGATCTTGTTTACAGAAACATCCCCGGCGCGTATCGTGCGGAGCCCTGCCCCCATCTCTGCTACTCAGACCACATCTCTGTTACGCTAATTCCAGCATACAGACTGCTCGTCAGATCCTCTAAACCAATTCTGAAACAGGTGAAAACCTGGCCAGCAGGAGCCACCTCTGCTCTTTAGGACTGTTTCAAGTGCACTGACTTGGACATGTTTAGGGAGGCTGCAACCAATGGCTTCCATCAACTTGGAGGAGTACACATCAGCAGTGACCAGCTACATCACCAAGTGCTTTAATGACGTGGCCATCTTCAAGAACATCACTACACGCTCTAACCAGAAGCCGCAAATTACCGTAAAAGTGCGTGTGCTGCTGAAACAAAGACACTCCGCCTTCAAAGCAGGGGACAAGACTGCCTTAAGAACAGCAAGGGCCAAACTGTCCCGTGCCATCAGAGAGGTGAAGAGCGCACCCGCCAAGAGAATCCATGACCACTTTCAGGACAGCGGAGACACCTGGCACAAGTGTCAGGGCATCCAGGCAATCACAAACTATAAGACAACTTCACCTGCTTGTGACCATGACACCTCCCTCCCAGATGCGCTGATTGACTTCTACACCTGGTTTGAGGTATAAAACAACACGGAGTGCTCAGCCAAATGCTGAATCGATGGATTCTTAGTGGAGATTGTCAAGAGCACCAAATTCCTTGGTGTTCATCTGGCAGATAACCTCACCTGGTCAGTCAACACCAGCTCTATCATCAAAAACGCCCAGCAGCGTCTCTACTTCCTGAAAAGGCTGATGAAATCTCATCTCCCTCCCCCCATCCTGGCCATGTGGGGAACATCGAGAGCATCTTTAGCAGCTGCATCACTGCCTGTTTTGGGAACTGCACTGTCTCAGATTGCAAGACCCTACAGAGGATAGTGAGGACAGCTTAGAAGATTATCTGAGGCTCTCTCCCCTCCATATTCATGGTCCATTTACACCACAAGGAAAGCGGTCCTGAAGCGTTTGGGCCGTCACATCCAGACTGTGTAACAGCTTTTGTAACAGCTTTTTGTAACAGCACAGTACTGTATATTCAGAGTATACATTAGGTTTACTGGTTGTTTTTTGTTTTATTTTGTTTTATTTTGTTTTTTGTCCCACACTGTTTTGTGTTGTCTGTCTGCACTTTTTTTTGTCTGCACTGTTTGCACTCGATCCACTTATCGTATTTTTCTGACTATAAGCCGCTACTTTTTTCCCACGTTTTGAACCCCGCGGCTTAAACAACGAAGTGGCTAATTTATGGATTTTTCCTGGGTTTTTGCCGGTTTCACAAACTTCAAGGCAAAAAGCTGAGAGACATGACATTAGACCAATAAAATTTCCGAACGGAAACAAAAAAAACGCACCTTACCTGTGTTCTGAGCTGCACGGCATCGGGAGAAAAAACTTCCACAGAAGGAGGAAGACAGTGAACAATGACTTTCTTGGTAGGCTACTGTTTAGATACAAGCCGTTGTAAAGCATTGAATCTGGGTCATGGGAGAGCTTTCTAACTCCAGGTGCAACAGAAATCATATAAGCACAGACAGGTTTCCCAAACTCGTGCTTTTTTATTTTTCTTGGCAACAGCGTTACGGGTTAGTCAAAGAAACTTAGAAATGAGCATCAGAAAATCTTCTTCTTCTTCTTTCGGCTGCTCCCATAAGGGGTCGCCACAGCGGATCATCCGTCTCCATACCACCCTGTCCTCTACATCTGCCTCTTTCACACCAACTACCTGCATGTCTTGCTTCACCACATCCATGAACCTCCTCCTTGGCCTTCCTCTTTTCCTCCTACCTGGTGGCTCCAGGAGAGAAGGTCACCTCTTCTCTCAGCCTGGCTTCCACTACTCTTTCCCATAATTTCATGGTGTGACTAATCAATTTAATTCCCCCTGTAGTTACTGCAGGTCTGCACATCTCCCTTATGTTTAAAGATCGGTACCAGCACACTCCTTCTCCATTCCTCAGGCATCTTCTCACCTTCCAAAATCCTGTTAAACAATCTGGTTAAAAACTCCACTGCCATCTCTCCTAAACATCTCCACGCTTCCACCGGTATGTCATCTGGTCCAACCGACTTTCCATTTTTCATCCTTTTAATTGCTGCTGTTTTAATTGCTACTGTTTAGATACAAGCTGTTGTAAAGCATTGAATCTGGGTCATGGGAGAGCTTTCTAACTCCAGGTGCAACAGAAATCATATAAGCACAGACAGGTTTCCCAAACTCGTGCTTTTTTATTTTTCTTGGCAACAGCGTTACGGGTTAGTCAAAGAAACTTAGAAATGAGCATCAGAAAATCTTCTTCTTCTTCTTCTTCTTTCGGCTGCTCCCATAAGGGGTCGCCACAGCGGATCATCCGTCTCCATACCACCCTGTCCTCTACATCTGCCTCTTTCACACCAACTACCTGCATGTCTTGCTTCACCACATCCATGAACCTCCTCCTTGGCCTTCCTCTTTTCCTCCTACCTGGTGGCTCCATCCTCAGCATTCTTCTACCAATATAATTCATGTCCCTCCTCTGCACATGTCCAAACCATCTCAATCTTGCCTCCCTCACCTTGTCACCAAAACATCCTACATGCGTTGTCCCTCTAATAAACTAATTTCTAATCTTGTCCATCCTCGTCACTCCCAACGAAAACCTTAACATCTTCAGCTCTGCTACCTCCAGCTCCACCTCCTGTCTTTTACTCAATGCCACTGTCTCTAATCCAAACAACATCGCAGGTCTCACCACAGACCTATAAACTTTCCCTTTCATTCTTGCATATACCCTACTATCACACATCACTCCTGTCACTCTTCTCCACCCACTCCACCCTGCCTGTACTCTTTTCTTTACTTCTCTAACACAATCTCCATTACTTTGCACTGTTGACCCCAGGTACCTGAACTCCTCCACCTTCTCCACCTCTTCTCCCTGCAACCGCATCACTCCACTGCCCATCCTCTCATTTACACACATGTACTCTGTCTTACTCCTACTGACTTTCATTCCCCTTCTCTCCAGCGCATATCTCCACCTCTCCAGGCTCTTCTCAACCTGCTCCCTACTCTCACCACAAATCACAATATCATCTGCAAACATCATAGTCCAGGGAGACTCCTGTCTGACCTCATCCGTCAACCTGTCCATCACCACTGCAAACAGGAAAGGGCTCAGGGCCGATCCTTGATGGAGTCCAACCTTCACCCTGAACCAGTCTGTCGAACCTACTGCACACTTCACTGCCGTCACACTGTCTTCATACATGTCCTGCACCACCCCACATACTTCTCTGACACACCTGACTTCCTCATACAATACCACAACTCCTCTCTTGGCACTCTGTTGTATGCTTTCTCTAAATCCACAAATACACAATGCAATTCCTTCTGTCCTTCTCTATACTTCTCCATCAACATCCTCAAAGCAAATAATGCATCTGTGGTGCTCTTCCTCGGCATGAAACCATACTGTTGCTCAAAGATGGTCACCTCTTCTCTCAGCCTGGCTTCCACTACTCTTTCCCATAATTTCATGGTGTGACTAATCAATTTAATTCCCCCTGTAGTTACTGCAGGTCTGCACATCTCCCTTATGTTTAAAGATCGGTACCAGCACACTCCTTCTCCATTCCTCAGGCATCTTCTCACCTTCCAAAATCCTGTTAAACAATCTGGTTAAAAACTCCACTGCCATCTCTCCTAAACATCTCCACGCTTCCACCGGTATGTCATCTGGTCCAACCGACTTTCCATTTTTCATCCTTTTAATTGCTGCTCTCACTTCCTCCTTACTAATCCTATCTACATCCTGCTTCACCAACTACACATCATCCAACCTTCTCTCTCTCTTATTTTCCTCATTCATCAGCTGCTCAAAATACTCCCTCCACCTTCTCAACACACTCTCCTCATTAGTCAACACATTTCCCTCTCCATCCTTTACTGCTCTAACTTGCAGTACATCCTTCCCAGCTCGGTCCCTCTGCCTGGCCAATGGATATAAATCCTTTTCTCCTTCCTTAGTGTCCAACTTCTCACACAGCTCCTCATATGCCTTTTCCTTGGCTTTCGCCACATCCACATACTCTTCTCATCACTCTGTCTATCCCACTTCTGTTTTGCCAACCTCTTTCTCCTTATGCTCTCCTGCACTTCCTCATTCCACCACCATGTCTCCTTGTCTTGCTTTCTATTTCCAGATGTCACACCAACTTTTCTAGCTGCCTCCCTCATCACTCCTGCAGTAGTTGCCCAATCATCCAGCACCTCTTCACCACCACCAAGCCCCTGTCTGACCTCTTCCCTAAAACTCACACTACACTCTTCCTTCTTCAGTTTCCACCATCTTATTCTTCTTTCAGTCCTTACTCTCCTCCTCTTCTTCTTCGCCTCCAAAACCATCCTACAGACTACCATCTGATGCTGTCTAGCTACACTGTCCCCTGCCAACACCTTACAGTCTCCAATCTCCTTCAGGTTGCATCTCCTGCATAGCACATAGTCCACTTGTGTGCACCTTCCTCCACTCTTATACGTCACCCTATGATCCTCCTTCTTCTTAAAATACGTGTTCACCACTGCCATTTCCATCCTTTTGGCAAAATCTACCACCATCTGCCCTTCCACATTTCTCTCCTTAAAACCATACCTACCCATCACCTCCTCATCACCTCTGTTCCCTTCACCTACATGCCCATTAAAGTCTGCCCTAATCACCAATCGTTCTTTCCTGGGTACACCATCTACCACTTCATCCAATTCACTCCAGAATCTTTCTTTCTCCTCCATCTCACAGCAAATGAGCATCAGAAAATAATAAGGACATATTCCTTGGTCTTGCACACATACAGTAATACCGGAAAAAAAGGCAGCAGGCTATTCCCAAAATGCCGCTCTGCTCTTAAAGTAGCCACAACATATTTCACCCGTTGCACCGTGTAACAGACACTGTCTTTCGTTTAAAGCCTGTGTAAAGTTCATTAGTTTCAGTGTAGACAGGTGCGACTTATTTATGTTCAAAATAAAAATATTTGTCAAATTCAGTGGGTGCTGCTTATATATGGGTGCGCTTAATGTTTTGTGTTGTAGCTCTATGTTGTTTAGTGTAGCACCAGGAAGGAACATTGTCTAATTTTTACTGGTACTATGTAACATTGTGTGTGGTAGAAATTACCTCTTGACTTAATTTGCCTCACTGGATATTTTCACTTTTTCAGACTGTTCTCTATAAATTCTAGAGATGGTTGTGTGTGAAAGCAGTTTTAGAAATACTCAAGACAACCTATGGCACCAAAAGTTTAAACAGGTGTACCTAATAAAGTGGCAAGTGAGTGTATAAAATGTTTAGAAAGCTAAAGTATGTTTTAAGAAATTCAAAAGATACATCATTTGCATACAATAATTCAGTTAAAATATCAGAGTATAACAAAAAAGGTAAAGACCATTAAAAAGGTAACAAAAAGCATCTTAGAACAGTTGGGTTTTAATTTTTGAATCTGACTATGTTTGAGGAACTAAATTTTTTTTTTTCCAGAGATTAGCAGCATAGTAGCTAAAGTCTGCTTCACCATGTTTTGTTATGATGTTGGGAATTAATACATTCGAGATGTATAAACAAGCAGCAGTGCTTTGAAGTCAGTTCTGTCACTCAGTGAAAGTCCTGTGTAAAGACTTGTATTTGATTAATGTACTCACTTCCTTTGGTATACTTTAGCAGCTGGGTTGTGTTTCCTGGTCTGTTTAGGAAGGCCTAAAAATATTTTCTCATGTCATGTTTTGGTTGAAAGCTAATTGTTGTTTCTTTCTTGACCTAAAACAACACACCAAAGGGAGTTCTACAGATGGCAGTCCTTTAGAGGCAGGGATCATTTTGGAGGATATACAAGTGATTGCAGGATTACAAAGCATTCCTGCAGCATGTCATCCGCTTGGCCTGATCTATGCAGTCAATCTGAGCTATCCCAAACCCCTGAGATACACATTGAAATTAAAAAAAAAAAATGGTTCTGGAACTAAATAATGGGAACTGTCCCTAAAGATTCTGACAACTACTTCAACAACATAAAGTGGTAGACTTGCCTTATATTTGTATATTTTTTACATTGACTAAGATGCCCCCTACTGGAGACACCATCTCGCATGTTCTCAAAACCATGTCTATAGCGTGTGTACTTCCATTTCCAAAATTTCTTCCTCACTTTTTGGTTTTACATTGATGTGTGGCAATCCTTTCTTAGTTAAAATAAAAAGGTTATCCATGTTGGCAGTTTTATAATTTATTTTTACAGTATATTGTCAACACTGAAGAAAAGACTCAATCGGCCGAGTTACACTCTTTTTTTTTATTGAACTGTTAGAACTATTTGAATTAGAGCATTTAAATGTGTTGTTTTGAGTACAAATCTTTTATACTTACCACTGGATGTTCAACATGGTACCTAATGGCAAAGAACACTGTGAGGATAATGAGAATTAGAATTGTTGCTCTACACAAATATGCCTAGAATATAAGTAGATTGTAAACACCCTAAAACTGAATTACAGTACAGTGGCCAGGGTCATACAAATGTTTTCCAAGACAGGTTCCACTCGGAACAGACACAAGGGTCGATTAGGTCCTTATGCTGTGCGTCAGGTTCAGGTATCTGCTTGTCAGTGCTCAGACCATACACCGCACACTGCAACTGTCCAAGAACATGAATTACTGGAACCATGTCCTGTGGTCTGATGTAAATAAGATAAATTCGTTTAGTTCAATGGTGTCCAACATGTGTGGTGACGCCTTGGTTAGATGTACCAAGAAAAGTGTGTTTTGCCTACAGTCAAGCATGGTGGTGGTAGCATCATGAGTATATCATGAGAAGATATACTAAAATAGTTGCTGTGGGGGTGTACTCACTTTTGTATATACTTTATTAATTATATTAATAAAAATTGAGGAAAATAAAAGACATGCATTGAAACTGAAACAAAAAGGAACACCCAAAAACGAATAAACAGCACAGTGTCAGTGATTCGCCTCTAGGGGCCGCTCTTGTACTGTATAATGCAACTCGGAAAACGATACGTATGTATTTTTGCCAATAGCTCATAAATCCATCAATCAAATATCGGCAGTTATGGCAATAATCGCGCACTCAACGTGCGAGCCGCGGGAACAGAAGCTGGTCAGAAGCGGAGATGGCAAACCAGGGCATTACATTACTGGGATGGAAGTATTCTTATTATTTTGAAATAGTCGAGGAAAAGGAGAAAGGAATAATGGTTAAGTGTAGATTATGTGTTGGTGAAAAGCTCTTTTCAACTGCAAAAAATACCACTTAAAAAAAAAAACATCTGCATGCAAAGCACAGCACTACAGATGTGTGTGTGTGTGTGTGTGTGTGTGTGTGTGTGTGTGTGTGTGTGTGTAGTGTTGAATATATGCAACATTATGCAATGTTGCATAATGGAAATGAAGACAGAAATATAGAAAACTTTTGCCGACTTTTCACCACTGCAGATCTATGGACTGCTCAGAATAAAAGTTTTCTGTGGGAGACACATGTACGATGCCATCGCAGCGGAGAAAGAGAGCAAATTCACAGCTCATTTGCTCTTTGTGGGAAGATAAACCGATAATAGCTGATAATAGCGCGAACTTTGTAAAAGCGTTCAGAATGTTTCAAGCTGATGATGAAGCAGAGAATGATGTAGACGAGGACGAGCTCATATTTACGGAATTGCACGATGTTTTACGTGATGACAGCGAAAGGTATTTTCTCCCTCCACATCACCGGTGTGCAGCCCACACCCTTAACCTTATATACACGAACGATAGTGACATTCCTGAGGGCGAGGCAGATTGCAAAGCAGTGTACAGAAGAGCGACTGGAAAGTTTTCAGCCTTGTGGTCAAAATTTAGTCGATCATCTTATTGTTCTCTAAGAAGTTATTAAGCATTTTAAATGTTTAAGAAATGTATTTTGCTCTAATATAACTTATTTCTTAATGGCAATTATCTATATCACACCTGTCACACTTGTAAGGCGTGAAAGAGATACAAGTAACGTAAAAGTAACGCAAAAGTAATATAACGCATTACTTTCCATAAAAAGTAACTAATCGGTGCCGATTAATCAGCGCATCCAGCGTAAAACATGTGACAAATCTAACATGCGGAGAGAAAGAAAGAAAGAAAGAAAGAAAGAAAGAAAGAAAGAAAGAAAGAAAGAAAGAAAGAAAGAAAGAAAGAAAGAAAGAAAGAGTACTGAAACTACTGTAGTGTACTAGGATGACCAGACGTCCTCTTTTTTCCGGACTTACCTCTTTTGGGACCGGATTTCTAAATCTCCGAAAATGTCCAGGATTCGGCTTTTGCTTTCTACAGTCGTCATTAAATGTATGCGTTTTTGCATTACTTTTATTTTTATTTTTAGGTCACGCCTTGTTGGACGCCACCAGCGGTCGGTCACGTACGTACGCAAACACTGGCCAGCGCGTCTCAATCGCTCAGCATCTCAGTAACAGCCAAGAGAGAGTGCAGCAACTTCTCGGTCAGTGGATGGCACTTGGCTCCCGAATAGCGTAAAAGATGCCAAATGTAAATTTACAGATGAGTTACAAAGTAAATTCCCGTGTTTTTGTTTAGGTCGGGATTTGTTTGAAGCAGAATGCATGACCTGCGAAGCTGATACCTACGTTTCAGTGTCAAACAAAGGTGCTAGTGACCTAGAAGCCCACATAAACTCTGCAAAACACAAAGTTAAAATTGTTCGGTCGACATGACTCTGAAAGCACTGGAAGATAAACCTTATTGTGGTGTTTCTACTGACAATCTACGGGGGGAATCTGGCGTGTTGAAGAAGGAAAGAATGTTTTCACAAACCTAAAGTGGTCATTGCAGAAAAAGTAATTAGTCCGTGTGGGGTCCCAGCACACTTGAACAATTGTGTGCATTACGGGGCAGACACACTAGATGTCGACACTGAGAACATAAGCTTCAAAATAGATCAATACTTGTACATCTACACTGTGCGCACAGTGAATCTGAAGGAATAATGTACATTTGTTGACGTTGAATACAGAAGTCTCCTTTCTCACAACAAGATGCGATGGCTGTCATTATTCTTAGGTATTACGAGGTTGGTACAGATGTTTCCAGCCTTTAAAGCATATGTGTCAAACTGAAGGCCTGCGGACCACATCTGGCCCGATGTACAATTATATCTGGCCCGCGAGATGATTTTATATAGATCTATTATTATTGTTATTAATGTCCCGGCGATATGAAGCGCTGATAGCACAAACTACAGATCCCATAATACAGCGCTTCAGCTGCCTTACCGAACGCTAGACTGCCTGGGAACATTCCAGCGTTTATCAAGTCGAGCTTCTGTTTATGTATTTATCCCTATTGTACAGTTATTGTGAAACAGCGCCTCACAGTGTTGAAGAGAAAAGTGGATTCTGAGTGTATGTTTACTGACACTGCCGGTAAACTCGTGTGTCTTATTTGTGGAGCGAATGTGGCTGTAATTATGGAATTGAATCCAAGACGGAACTACGAGACAAAACATCAGGATAAGCTGAAAAACCTGAATGCAGAGCAGAAGATACAAAAAGTAGAAGAGTTAAAGAAGGTTCTGACATTTCAGCAGACGTTTTTCACCACAGCAAAATCACAAAGTGAAGCTGCTTGAAGAGCTGCATGATGAAGCTGTGCGACAAAATGGCATAAGAGCAAAGAAAACTGAATGTTTTGATTTGTTGTATTTTACCTTTTTTTTATTATTTTTTTACCTTATTTGTTGTTATTTTACAAATTCTAATATTTTCAGGGGGGTTTTTTGCAGCATGGTCATATTTTGAATTTGTATAATTTTGACGAGATATTTTTTATGGAGAGCAAAATATTTCGAAGTTATTTAAAGTTTGTTTATTTTTTATTTTTACCTAATGTGTGCAATTGAGTTTTACACCACTGCTTTAAAGCATTTTTTTTGTCCACCCTGTGTGTTTAATTCACACGTTCAGAAGATGGAAAGGGAGAGCAATTCAATTGTGGAAGTGAAGAACATTTTAAACAAAGTCTGCACCATGCTTCTTGAACACACGACCAATAACTTTATGTCCCTTAAAGTAGTGTGACAATTTCAGTACTCAAGTACAGGGTCTGTACAGTTCACGCCTGGAGTATCTGGAGAAATAGATGGCACTCATGGAGGAATTATTGTTTCATATGGATGGATCTGAGTGAGACACCTGACTGGAATGACATAGAAGCTTGTATCAAATACCTGGGAAACTGATGATGCAACGTGCCTTGATCAGGTCACCAACCTGAAGAAACTCACAGAAACGTGTACCAGTGATGGAGATTTCAGTGGTCTGAAAGCACAAAGAAGTGGACAAAATAGTTTAAAAGGTCCAAAAAGCATAGATTTTCATTCAGAACTATTAAAGTTTGCACAGTTTTTGTTTGCTATTCCTTCTCACAATGCAAATGTCGAGAGAGTTTTTTTCACTGATGCAAAGGAAAGGAATCACTTATCTGTTGAGTTACTGAAGGGGCTTCTGTGCACACAGAACAACTTTCAACACATGTCTTGCAAAGACTTTTGTGCCTACTTAATTGGTAATCAGGGACTATTGGGAAAGATTTGTTCTTCAGAAAAGTATACCAGAGGACATCAGGAGGACTGAAATGATTTTTGACTGAAATAGTGGATTTTCTTTTTTATTTTAACTGATTTTTTATTTTACTTTAACCTATGGCCTTGAAAAGAAACAGTGTCATGTAAAAGGTGGTAAATGCTTAAAAATATATATTTTTTTGTTACTATTCTCTTGTTGAGGGCCAAAATGTTATTACTTTATGTATTAAAGTTCAGTAACATGGTTTCATGGTTGTGAACATTTTGTCTGTGTTATTTCCTCGCTCCCTCACCGGTTCACCACTGTTCCCTCTTTGGACCACTTTTGGCCACTGCAGACCAGGAACATCCCACAAGAGCTGCAATGTTTTGGAGATGCTCTGACCCAGTCGTCTAGCCGTCAATATTTGGCCAAATTCGCTCAAATCTTTGACTTTGAGCACAAAATGTTTACATGCTGCCTAATATATCCCACCCACTAACAGGTGACATGATGAGATAATCAGTGTTATTCATCTCACCAGTCAATGTTTTAATACTGTATATCTTTCAGATTTTTTACCTATAAATTGCTTTAAGTATACTTCTTTTTGTACTATTTGTGCTGCTGTAATCCATCCATCCATTTATCCATCCATTTATCCATCCATCTATCCCATCCCATCCCATCTAAATTGTAAAGTAGTCTTCATCACAGGACTGTCTCTTAAGACATGGAGAATAATGTACTGTGATTGTATGTGAAGCTACAGGATAATGGAATAGGACAATATTTGAGGTTTTGATTGTGTTTTGTTTATACATGTAGTTTTCACAAATAAAATCAAATGTATAACGTAGAAAATACAATGAGAACCTCCAGCATTGTGGCCAGCTAGTTGCACAAAAGACAGCAGAAGATCTCTGTGACATGGACAGAGCTCGTTTGTGAGGCTGAGACTATGCAAACATATTACCACTTTCAACTATAGAAACTAAAGCAGCCAACATTAATATAGCTGTTATTTTAGTAATTTACTCATTTACTTTAATCATAAAAAAGTTTTTCATAATATTTCTTGTGTGTATGTTTATATATGTGTTACTTACAAGCACACCAACGACCTCAGCTCATGTCCCAAATAGCATTAGCTGTCTCTTTGCAAGTAGTTGGCCATTATGCTCAGAATTTTAATTATGATTTAATTGCTTATAAGTCAAGTAGGCTTTTATTGTCACCTCAACCATATACAGTGCAGTTCACAGTGAACCTAAGCAATATTTACTCAGGACCAAGTTGCTACATCACACAAACATAAATTAACAGTAAGGATCTACACAAAACTTACACTTAACAACAAAGTGCACATGTGCAACATTTAGTGCAACCAAATAGGGACAACATAATAAAAGAGACATTTCTATAATTCTTATGTATACCCACATCGATATTCATAATGCACTAAGCATGCACTGAAATAATGAATAAGTAGCTAGACATCTCAGTATTCAGAATTAGTTGCTGTAACTAATGTTTTAGTTTTTTGTTTAGCAGTGTTCCAGGACGACGTTATAGTGAACTCCAGCGATCATGGCACAGTAACTGCTGTGCAAGGCTTTAGTTGCAGCTGTAGCATCTGCATAGGTTCATTTGTTGTTCAGTTGGGTTTCACGTCCCAGACACCCATTTTAACCTTTTTAGCCTCACAGTCTACATTTATATTGGGGGTTCATGCCTAAGAGTCCTGAACTTACACCAATCTTCGCTCAAACCCTACTTTTGAGATGGGACTAATTGACTTTGAGACAGATTTTCCCTAAATCTGACTTTCTGGCAGTTTTTTATCTTTGGATATGGAAACTGATTAATTTAGAAATAAAATGTGGCTTGCTCAGAGCTAATTTTATTTAATTTTTTTATGATTACAGCATTATTGTAGCACAAGTGATTCCTCTAATCTTGTTTGTCAGGCCTACATATAATTCAATCGGTACAAAAATTGTCATAGATTAAACTTTAGCCAATTAGCTTGCTTATTTTACCTTCATACTCAACGACATTGAGGCGGCGCGCGGCTTGTGTGAATGTTTAAAGTCCCGCCTTCTTTCATTTGATGGGGTCACATAAAAGAAGGCGGGGCTTGTCCGTAAAGGTTAAATATACATATAATTCGTTGTTTTGAAGCTAAAATGCATTACTTATTAAAGTAAGCTGGCTAGTTTTTGCTGCTTCGCAATTCGACCGTGCAGAGGTGGAAAATCATGTCTTTCCAACCTGCAAATTACCACTTACAAGTCAAGTCGAACACAGTATAAAATTGGAATTCTATTTCTTTTCATTGAATCGATTCGTTTGGCTCAGCAGTCCCATAAGAATCGAGTCTAAAACGTCCTCCTGGCGTTATTTTTATCAAAGCAAACTCCCCCATTACTAACACAGGTCAGGGAGTACTCCTGTTCTAAAACAGATTCTAATCAACAGACCTTTCTAAGATGAAAGTATGTGTACTGGAGGAAGGAAATATGAACCCGGAGTCGGTTCTCAAAGAGCCACATGATTCACGATCGACACAGGAGTCATTCCGCAGCGAAAACACCAAATGTTACCTTAATCTAGCTCGTGTTTGACATTAAGCCTCTATTATTATCCTCTCTTGATTATTTCAGATTGTGATGATCTTTAGTTTACGCATGTAGTCAGTAATCAATGCGATACATACGAGTGAACCGTTTAAGGAAGTAAATCTGGGAGCAATGCTCTTCCCGCTGCGGTAATGACAGGTTTTTTTTTAATCACTGCGTTAACATTTGCTTTTAACCTAGAGTATGTAATCTCTGAGACATGGACAGCTGTTGAAGTAAACGACACACCGCTGGAACTGGCCGATCGGAATCTCAGTGCAGGTCCAGAGACTGTGTCTGACCTGAAAAGTGATGAAGAGCAGGTAATTCGTGCACGTGACCGAAATATAACCATTTCAACGTGTGTTTTCAAAAGTTTAATGTGTCATGGTCTGATTGCATGGACTATAAACTTTTATAAACTCGCTATACTGGTTATATCAACTTTTGTATTTTGGGTACACGAGTTTATGACCAGAAGTTTGTTCATTATTGTGTTGTCAAGCCTGGAGTGTGTGTCTGTACTTGTGTTCCCAGTGTGGCAAGGTGATGACAATACCGGCCGCACAGCGTTGCGAGTTCGTCCTGAACACCACAGACTGCCATGTCGAGGGCGGCTTCATTAATTACCTCTGGATCACTTTTTGCTTTTTTCCATCTAAACTCTTGCCCCTTGCAATTTTTCTTTATGTAAGTACGCCTAAAGTTTGCATACAAGCCTGCAATACATGAATGTTGAGAGGAGGCTACAGCAGTGGAGTATGTGGGAGAGTGGATAGAGACAGATAAACACAACCCTGCAGTATATTCTGTTTTATCTGCAAACCATATTGACAGTTTAACAACATAGCGTTGCACTAATGATTTTCCCCCTCTGTTTGCTTTCCCTTCCAGGTTTTGTTGCTGTTCATTTTGTTCCTGATTCTTGGACTGATTGCATCAGAATTGTTAGTTTTGTTTTCACCCTTTAAAGCAGGGCTATGATGTGCTTAGCAGGCTAATCTTTACTTTTAAGAGGGTTATTTAACAAGGTCATTTACATAAGAATGAAGAAGGTGGAATGTTCTGTTTATAGTCCACCCTGATTTCCTTATTACATTGAAATACTGATTGGTGCTGGGATTAAATCCATGACCAGTACTTATCTGCTGAACTACGACCGAAGGTTACCTTTATGAACTACAGACAGTCCACCAATCAGAGTCCTTTTTGGTGTTCCAGTTGCTCAAATAGAAGGGGAAATTGTGGTTGGCACTTTTGCTTAGTAAACTTGTTTAAAAGGCAAAAATGTTGATATGAGCGTGTCATTTAATGAAAAGGAATGAATGGTTAATAACATTTAAATTTCCATTAAGACCAAGGTTAGATGCCTGTATGTTTATTGTTGACCACACAAAGATGATTTTATTTATATATAATAGCTTATGCTGCTCCAAAAGTTAGAAAAAAAGTGCATGTGCATTAATCTGAGATGGGTATGTGAAGTGTAATGAAAAAGAATGATTTTTCATTTAAATAGTACCCTTTGAATTTTTAGGGGTGTTTGTATATGTTTTTTTTTTTTATATTAATTGTATTCTTTACTTTTGTAGTTTTTGTCCTAACCTCTCAGCAATATCCGCAACTTTGAGGCTGACACAAAATGTGGCTGTATCCTTAAACAAATTGGTACTCAACCCTATTTTTTAAGATATTCATTTCATTTTGTTTTTATGTAGAGCTTAGTGTAAAAGTCGGCTACGAAAATTATTTAGATTGTTTCTAAAGTGAAGAGATTACTCTCTTTTTAAAACCCAGAAAGCCTTTTTTAATATTAGAAGGTCTATTGTGCTTTTCCATAACAACATTGTTGCGCAGGGAGTGACATTTTTAGCTCTTGGTAATGGGGCTCCAGATGTGTTTAGTGCCATGGCTGCTTTCTCTCGTCCACAGACAGCTGGTCTGGCCATTGGAGCTTTGTTTGGTGAGTCTGTAGATTTCAATTGTAATGTTAAAGTCTGTTTTTAACGGTAAATATACAAAATAATTAAAGGCACAATTAATTCTATGCTATAAGTATTGGTCATATTTACCTTGCTGTATATTTGTTTATGTAAGGGGCAGGCATCTTTGTAACCACTGTGGTTGCTGGGAGTGTGGCCCTGGTGAGACCTTTCAATGTGGCCTCTCGTCCTTTCCTGCGTGATCTCATCTTCTACATGGCTGCTGTTTTCTGGACATTCAACATTCTCTATAAGAGAGAAATGCTACTGAAAGAAGCATTGGGTCTGGGTTTTTTTTGTTTTGTTTCAACATTTTTAGTTTCTTATGGTTACTTTAATGTACTACGTGGATTTATTTTCTTCACCTTCTCTGATGACATTATTTATATTAACATAGTTTATATGCATTTCTGTAGGCTACCTTGGACTGTATGTGCTGTATGTTATAACTGTGGTGGTGAGTGCATACATTTATAAGTGCCTGTCACGCTCCCCTCATGAACCACTTCAAAATTCAACAGAGTTTAGCCAAGGTAAGTCCCTCTCCTGTGTTTTATAAATAAATAGTTTTTAATTGGTCTATAGTATACAGTGCAACCTCGATACTCGTGGGGGTTACATTCTATGACCCCTCACGAGTAACAAAAAATCGCGAGGTTTTGACTCTCTCCTTTAGAAGGTTCCTTTTTCAAGGGGAATTGTACATGTACTGTACTTTAAACAAAAATTGTGAATTATTTGTCATAAATGTTTTATTTACTACTTTAAATGAATAATACAATAATAAAATAGTTTTTCAAACATTTGTATGTAATTTATTAGTACAAACTCTCAAGCTTTCAAGCCACTTGCAGATTTTTGTGATCTATCAGATTTTTCCCGAGTTACTCTTAGTCCGGTTTCAAATGAAAAGTCGTGAACTATCAAGGTCGCGAGTGTCAAGGTTCCACTGTATATACAGTATATATAGTTTACAGCTGACCATCACAACAGTATGCGGGTTGTAGATTTGGTGTGTAATGGAAATTGTGGACTGTGTGTGTGTCGTGTGTGTGTCGTGTGTGTGTGTGTGTGTGTGTGTGTGTGTGTGTGTGTGTGTGTGTGTGTGTGTGTGTGTGTGTGTGTGTTTCAGATGAAGAGTATGAGCCTTTGATCTCCTTTACTGAGTCAACTAATAGCATTTTCCTGAGAGCCATTAACCCAATAGATACAAGGAGCTGGAGGAGGATACACTGTGGCTGGAAAGTGCTCAAGATTATTCAGGTTTAATGTATTTACTTGACTTGAGTTGTTTGTGTTCATTAAAATGTTATTGAGGTTTTAGGTCCAATGTAAAATTTGCTACTAGATGATTTACTCTGTCTAAATTTTTATTTTCATTGTTTTTAAACAATCATTTAGATTGCTAGTATTTTAAGTTAAGAACCTGAGTGCTTCTGTCTGAATCATTCCAGCTGCCATTTGAGGTGCTGTTGCTGCTGACAGTTCCAGTTGTGGATTCTAATAAGAAGGAAAGTAACTGGAACCGCCCTCTTAACTGCTTGCACCTTATTACTGGGCCACTGGTGTGTGTACTTACACTGAACTCAGGGACATGTAAGTATAAAAAGTATTACTTACTTCTGTACTTCATTCACGTTTTTTTAAGTCATGGTTCGATTAAATTTTGGTACAGTTATGGGGAATAAATGCAAAACATAAAATTGCTTGTTTTTAAAAGGCAGTTCAATATTAACATTTGTGAACATCAACAGTTTACATTTAGAAAACAGTTTTAAATAAAATGCCTATTGGTTATAATAATATATATATTTTATATATATTTATTTCTATATACATTTTATTTAAAAAAATAATAATCAAATTAATGCAATATGATTTTTTTATTATGTTTATTAATTTAAATACAGTGGTACCTTAACCTACGAGTGCATTAATGTACGAGTTTTCAGAGGTACGAGCGGTCACTCGTCGTTTTTGCTTTGTTACGCGAGCAAAAAATTGAGGTACAAGCTCAAAACGTAGCGAAAGCGAAGATTGTGACGAAAATTAAGATAAGCAAAGAAGAAAAAGGTAAAATTGTAAAGTTTAGGGATACGTAGTGTACAGGAGTGATAGTAAAAAACGAGTTTTCCCTCTGCCTCCGCTTACGCCATTACCCCCCCCCCCCTCCACACACACACACACACACACACACACACACACACACACACACACACACACACACCCACCAGCGCTTTTGTTAGTCGTCTCATCTCCAAGGAAAATACACCGAATAAAACCGTATTATATCTTTACATACTCTTTCTATTATGTTTTTATACAAGATTTGTTATTTAGAAATTTATTTTCCAATTTAATAACATGAGACATAAAAACGGGGTGTAATTTTAAAGGGTTGGAACGGATTAATGCCATTTTAAGTATTTTCCATATGGAAAACTGATTTGAGGTGCGAGCAAATTGAGATACGAGCTCGTCCACGGAACGAATTAAACTCGTGGGTCAAGGTACCACTGTACATGGAAATTTAATTTCCATTGATTTTAATTATAGTTTACATTTGTTTGACCCCATTTGGGTAATACAGATGTGTATATAAGTGTTGTGCTTTACATTTAATATTAAATTATCTAAAGATATGTTTTACTTCACTGTTCTGCTTATTTCAGCATACTTTATCTTCATTCCTTTCATTTGTCATTCATTCATGCCATTTCATTCACTCAATTTCGCCCATGCACAAAACAAAAGTTTTACAACGTACTACAAATCGTATTTCCCAGTATGGAGTGAGTAAGCCACAGTGACACTGCGCTAACTCTAATGTTTTTTTTTGTTTTGTTTTTTTTATATATATACAGTATAGACCAAAAGTTTGGACACACAAAGATTCAAAGATTTTTCTTTATTTTCATGACTATTAAAATTGTAGATTCACACTGAAGGCATCAAAACTATGAATTAACACATGTGGAATTATATATGGAACTATATACATTACAAAAAAGTGTGAAACAACTGAAAAATGTCATATTCTAGGTTCTTCAAAGTAGCCACCTTTTGCTTTGATTACTGCTTTGCACACTCTTGGCATTCTCTTGATGAGCTTCAAGAGGTAGTCACCTGAAATGGTCTTCCAACAGTCTTGAAGGAGTTCCCTGAGAGATGCTTGGCACTTGTTGGCCCTTTTGCCTTCACTCTGCGGTCCAGCTCACCCCTAAACCATCTCGATTGGGTTCAGGTCCGGTGACTGTGGAGGCCAGGTCATCTGGCGCAGCACCCCATCACTCTCCTTCTTGGTCAAATAGCCCTTGATGCCTTCAGTGTGAATCTACAATTTTCATAGTCATGAAAATAAAGAAAACTCTTTGAATGAGAAGGTGTGTCCAAACTTTTGGTCTGTACTGTATATCCCTGGCATTGCTGTGTATGTTTTAAGGTTTAATAATAAATAATAAAAAGTGACACAGTGAATGCAGTGCTAGGCGGAGACTAAACAAACTTGCAGTCCGAAAGTTAACATGTTTGTCAGGGGACTCCTTTAACGTTTGAAGGATTTCATTCAATACCAAGTGCACATCACAAAAACCTTAAACCAAAACTTTTTTTGGTACAAATATGTGTACCATTACCCCCCCTATAGTCTGCATTTCATTTAAAATTTAGGTATGCACTTTAATAGACAGTTAGTATACCTAAATTAATATATATTCTCTTAATACTTTGAATCAAGATAAGTGTCTACTTCTTTCTGTGTATTTTGCAGTTGGTGTGTACCTCATTGAAGGAGAGTTTCCAGTATGGTTGCTCACAGCCCTTGTCGGAACCTTCCTCTCAGGCATAGTCTACTGTTCTACCACTAATGACCATCATCCTCTTTACCACTTTGTGAGATTTAATTCTATTGTCTTCTTCAGTCCAACATTGACCATTGTAACCATATTAACTGTAACCTCATTTAAACCTGTTTATTCTCACATTTTTGTTTGTTTGCTTGTTTTGTTCAATTTTTAATCAAAAAGCAAAAAAATTAACTACTTATTTACTTGTAGCCATATGCATATCAAATACATAAGAACACAACTGAAAAAATACAGTTGAACTTTCTGTAATACAAAATTATGTAATCTAATTAATTAATATTTTTTATGAAATAACCTTTTTTATTGAAGTCGTCCAAAATATGTTTACATGCATTTGTTAGTTTCCATGACAATTCTGTAATAGTTATTCAGAGTCAGCATTGTGTCAGACATAATGATTCAAATTAGTGGGAAATTTTTATGCATATGCTATCTATGTCAATCATCCCCAAACTTGAACCAAAAAGGAAAGATTTGGCTACATGAACATGTGATTGATTTGCTTGTTATCCATTTATTTGTCTTTTCATGGGGTAGAAAGCTGGTGAATGATTGATTTTAGATATGTATCATTACCTGGCTTGGTTAGCATGCGGACACTATTTTGCTCATGCCTGATGTAATTAAGTCTCTACACTGTTCACATTATATTAGCTATACTGGCTAGTGGTTATGTGGCTTAGAGTGGAAGCCTAAATTGTCTCTGTTTGCACTAGCAGACTTTTCTGTACAAAGAAAGATGCTGCATAACCTTCTCTGAAAATGTTCTTTTGCCAGTTAGTTGCAGAAACAGTTTTGTAAAATAATAGCAGATATTCTGAAATGTTGCATTCTCCAAGTTTAACTTTTTTTATAATCTAAGAATGCACTGTCTGAACTTATGTTATTGTGTAATGTAGCTCATTAGTCATTGTGTTTGTATATGTGCAGCTCTTTGCTTTACTGGGATTCATAGTGAGTGCTTTGTGGATCAACACAGTGGCTTCAGAAGTTGTGAGTGTGCTGCACATGCTTGGCATAGTCCTTCGTTTGAGTAATACCGTACTAGGACTCACACTTCTTGCATGGGGAAACAGCATTGGAGGTACACAAACAGTTACACTGAACAAATGTAATCCCTCAAGTATATCAAGTTCTACCCTGCTTTGACTTTGGAAAGAGAGGGTTTTTAATTAAAGTGCTATTTTCTCCCCCTTATCAGATCAGTTAAAATAGGAATATGAATTATAAATTAACTTTAATAACAATCATAATTTCAATTTTAAAGCCCAAATGATGTTTAATGCCACAGCGATACCTTGTGTTGGATGTAAATGTATTTTTTCTTTCAACAGATTGTTTTGCTGACATCACTATAGCACGGCAGGGCTACCCCCGAATGGCAATTTCTGCTTGCTTTGGTGGCATCATTTTCAGTATCCTTTTATTAAATATCATGTAATTTTATTATCAGGGTGATGCTCTTCTACATTCATGGACCTTCCCATAGAGACAAACAGAACAGAAAAAAGATTTTGAGCAGACCTTAGCATTTGTCTCTCTCAGACATGCTTTTTGGAGTTGGTCTTGGCAGCCTGTTACAGATGTTCAAACATCATGATTTTATTATGGTATGTCTGGTTTATTGTATTATATACATTATACTGCATTTAATGTATAGTGGCTGTCAAAAGTTTGGAAAGTCTTATTGTTTTTAAGGGACAAAAGGAACACGATGCCTGTTCCATTTGTTTAACAAACTAGATAATTAAACCTAAATTAAAGATTTACTCAGACCAAACAAATATTTGAATGTACAGATGTATTTAATAAAAAAAACTTTTTTCACCAAACTTCCATCTTAGGCAATGACAGTGGGTTTTGGATAAAAAAATAAATAAATCTATTAGGATGAACATGTCTCACTTTACAACCTTCTATATGTATACTATATTTCCAAAAGTATTGGGTCACCTGATCATAAGTATGGTATGTGATGTTTGAGCATCACATTCCACATTTAATCCCAATTTGCTATTTTAATTTCATCCACTCTTCTGGGAAGATGTTCCACTAGATTTTGGAGTGTGCTTATCGATATTTGTCTTCTTTAGCCACAAGGGTATCATGAAAGGCAAGTACTGATGTAGGTGAAGGAGACCTGGGGTGTAGTCAGCGTTCCAATTCATCCCAAAGGTGTTCAGTAGGGATGAGATTAGAGCTCTATAGCAGGCCACTCAAGATCTTTCTCTGTAAACCAGATCTTCATGGAGCTCACTTTGTGCACAGGGCATTGCCATGCTGGAACAGGTTTGGGTTTCCAAGTTCAAGTGAATGCCGAATTTTATTGGAGTGCCATCTCAAGACGTCCTGTACAATTTAGTGCCTCCAGCTTTGTGGTAACATTTTGGAAAAGAACCACATATAGCAGGAAAGGTCAGGTGACCCAATACTTTTGGCAATAAAGTGTATGTGTATATTTTACACACACACCTCTCTCTCTCTCTCTCTCTCTCTTTCTTTCTATCTATCTATCTATCCATATATATATATATATATATATATATATATATATATATATATATATATATATATATATATATATATATATATATATCGTCTCTAGGTTACGGACGTAACAAGACGCTGCGTCGAAACGCTATAGGAACGCCCCTGCGTGACCGCGCTCTGAACCACGTGTGTAATCTGACCAATAGGCGTTTGGAACGTAAGTGCCGCAGGGATGCAGGGAGGGTGGCACGGAGACGCAGCGTCTCGTTCCCTCGGGGAACTAGGGTTACGACCGTAACCTAGAGACGTTCCCCTCTCAGGAACTCGAGCTGCGTCGAAACGCTATGGGAACGAGTCTCCAATCACGCCACACTGACCAGACCCTGCCTAGAGAGTGAGGGCCTCGGCACCAGCAGGCAGGACAGAGGAGCCCGGGGTGGCTCTGAGGTCAAGGTCATAAAACCTGACAAAGGTCAGCGGGATGGACCAACCCGCAGCGTCACAGATGTCCTGGAGCGGCACTCCAGCGGACCAGGCCGTAGAGGCCGCCACACGCCGGGTGGAGTGAGCTCGAATCCTGAGCGGTGCGGGGAGGCCAGAGGACTCGTGAGCCGACACAATCGCATCCACTACCCACCTGCTCAAAGTCTGTTTATTGGCCGGGAAACCTTTCCTGTTAGGGCCATAGCAGACAAGCTGCTGCTCCGACTTCCTCCACGGACTCGTCCTGCGGAGGTAAGTATCCAGTGCTCGCACTGGACACAGTCGGTGCTGTCGCTCCTGGTCGGGGGCTGTAAACGGAGGAGGGAGCCGAAGGCACCTTAGGAACGTACCCAGGTTTCGGATAGAGAAACGCTCTGGCCATGCCAGGGGCAAATTCCAGGCGAGATGGGGCCACGGACAGAGCCTGCAGAGCCCCGATCCTCTTCAGGGAGGAAATCGCCAACAGAATGGTGGTCTTAATCGACAGAAACCTAAGGGCCACATCGGCTAATGGCTCTAAGGGGGGCTCAGAGAGAGCCGCCAGCACAACTGCCAGATCCCAGACAGGCACTCTGGGTTGCGTCCCGGGCCTCAGCCTCCGGGTGCCACGGAGGAAACGTGTCACCAGTGGGTGCCTACCCAGCGACTGCCCCGCAGGCGGGGAGCCATATGCCGCGATGGCTGACACGTAAACCTTCAGGGTCGAAGGGGTTAACCCTGCGGCAAACTGTTCCTGTAGGAACTCCAGAACTGAACCAACCGGGCAGTTAACAGGATCCAGGCCACGGTGCTCGCACCAAGACATGAACAGTCACCATCGTGTGGCGTACGACCTTTTCATGGAGGGAGCTCTGGAGTGGAGAAGGGTCTCTACCACCTCAGTGGAGAGACCAGCCTCTACGAACTGTGCCCCCTCAGCACAGTTCTGCCCGGCTGAGAGAGAAGATCCCTCCTGGGAGGAATCTCCCACGGAGGGTCCTCGAGTAGGGACACCAGATTCGCAAACCACGGTTTGCCCGGCCATCGAGGTGCTACCAGGAGGAGACGGACTCCATCCCGGCGTACTCTCTCCAGAACTCCAGGGAGCAGAGCGATCGGGGGAAAGGCGTACAGGCGTAGCCATGGCCACGACTGCACCATGGCATCCAGCCCTAACAGGGCTGGGTGAGAGTGAGAGAACCAGAGGGGACAGTGCGAGGTCTCCTGGGTCGCAAAAAGATCCACTTGGGCTCTGTAAAACCTCCGCCACACGAGCCACCTTGGGGTGGAGACGCCATTCCCCAGGCTTCGGCCCCTGCCTCGACAGGGCGTCTGCTCTGACATTCAACCGACCCGGGATGTAAATGGCCCTCAAGGACAGGAACTTGTCCCGAGACCACAAGAGGACCGCTCGCGCTAGCTTGTACAAGGGGCGAGACCGGAGACCCCCCAGGCGGTTGATGTAAGAGACCACCACTGTATTGTCCGTGCGGACCAACACATGGCGATCTCTCAGGTCCGGGAGAAAGTGTTTTAACCCTAAATACACTGCCATCATCTCCAGGCAATTTATGTGCCACAAGAGAGGTGGGCCGCTCCTCAGACCCTTGGCGGAGTGGCCACTCATGACCGCTCCCCACCCTGTGAGGGGAAACGGCCGTCGTTAGCATCACGCGACGACACGGAGCCCCCAACACTGGGCCACGGGACAGGAATGTTCGGTCTTTCCAGACATCCAAGACTCGAAGGGCACGCCGCGAGACCTTGATAGTACAATGCGGGTTTCCCCTGAGGGAGAACCCCCTGCCCCGGAGCCACCACTGGAGGGGCCTCATGTGCAGGAGCCCGAGCGGAACTATGCGGGACGCCGCTGCCATGAGCCCTAGCAGCCTCTGGAACTGCCTTACAGTGAGTGGCTGGCCTTCCCGCACTCTCCTGACAGCGGTAAGGATGACCTCGACCCGAGCAGGCGACAACCGTGCCTGCATCCTGGCCGCGTCCCAGACTACGGCCAAAAAGGTGGTTCTCTGTGCTGGAGAAAGCACGCTTTTGCTGCCGTTCAGCCGAAACCCAAGCACCTTCGTGTGGGCGAGGACGGCACCTCGATGCCGAATCGCCTGGCTCTCCGAATGAGCCAGGATCAACCAATCGTCGATGTAATTCAAAATGCGGATGCCCTGGAGCCGCAGCGGGGCCAGTGCTGCATCGATACACTTCGTGAAGGTGCGGGGTGAGAGTGCCGGACCGAACAGGAGGACCCGATATTGGTATGCTACGCCCCCCAAAGCAAACCTCAGGAACCTCCTGTGCGCAGGAAGGATGGAGATGTGAAAGTATGCGTCCTTCAGATCTATAGTGACGAACCAGTCCCCGGACCTGATCTGCGTCACGACCCCCTTGAGGGTGAGCATCCTGAACCTGAGCCTCCTGAGAGGGCGGTTCAAGGAGCGAAGATCTAGAATGGGACGCAACCCACCATCCTTCTTCGGAACAACGAAGTACGGGCTGTAGAAGCCTGACTCTCGAACTGAGGGGGGAACCACCTCGATGGCCCCCTTCTTCAGGAGTGTGCGCACTTCCTGTTCCAGGACCAGAGCCTGCTCGGGACCCACCAGGGTGGGACACATCCCGTTGAAACGGGGAGGCGAAGACGCGAACTGAATCGCGTAACCTCCTTCTATCGTCCGCAGGACACACCGGGAGACCTCTGGCAGCCCCTCCCAAGCTGCCAGAAAGTTCCTGAGGGGCTGGCCTCTGACCCACTCACAGCAGCTGGGGCAGCTGATGACACCTCGAGAGAGGCGGCGGGTCTCCCCCATCCGTACCGAGACTTGGGGTGGAAGTGGAGGGAGACACCCACTGGAGGGAGGCCTGGCCTCCTGGTGGTGCGGGGGAGGGACGGGCACCGTAGCGTGAGGTGTACACCGCCCCCTCAACTGAAGATCCGACCGCCCCCTGCTCTCTCTTGGGCTCTGTTTCTGGGCTTCTTGGTGCCCGGAGGGACCAGGCTGGGGCTGCCGCCGACCAGCCCCACGTGATCGGCGAGGGAGGTACTGCTGAAACGCAGCCGACTGCTTCTTAGACTCATGAAACCTGTTCACGACCGCCATCACGGCATCACCAAACAGGCCAGGAGGAGCCATTGGTGCGTTTAAGAGCACAGCTCGATCCTTGTCCGGGAGGTCATACAAGGTGAGCCACAGATGCCTCTTTGTGGCCACCAGGGCCGCCATGGACCGACCAACGGCCCGCGCCATGTGTTTCGTGGCCCGAAGAGTTAAATCGGCAGCGCGACGCAACTCCTTGACGTCAGTGGCCCCGGAGCTAAGACCCTCATCCAAGTCACGTAGCAGGTCAGCCTGGTATGCCTGTAACACGCCCATGGTGTGGAGACAACCCGCAGCCTGACCTGCTGCCACATAAGCCTTCCCCACTAAAGCCGATGTAGCACGTAGCGGCTTAGTAGGGAACACCGGAGCCTTCAGTGACGATGCTACGCTAGGAGAGAGATAGCTGGCTAGCGTCTCTTCAACACGCGGCATCGCCCCGTAGCCGCACGCCTTAGCCCCAACCACGTTCGCGTACAGCGAGGAATGGTGAGACGAAGTACACGCTGAGTATGGGGATTCCCAGGATCTGGACACCTCGGCGTGCAGATCAGGAAAAAAACGGCAGGCCTCGCCCCGAGGAAGTGAAACAGGATGCACAAAACTCTCATCCAGCTTTCTGAGTGCGCGCTGCCTCTGCTGCTCCACCGGCCAAGCTAGATCCAGCTTAGCAACGGCTCGCGTCACGACCTCGAGGAGTTCCTCATATAGCACAGGCTGAGAGGAATCCACGGGCTCGCTAGCATCCATCAGCTCATCCTCCTCGGAGAGAGAGACATGTAATGCCGCACTGCTTGTACCGGGAGAAGAAGCAGCCATAGGGCCTGCTTCTCCGATAGAGCCGAAGTTCAATTCAGCAGACGAAGCTGAAGCGGACTCATCCGACTCCAACCCCGCCGCTAAATCGGCCTGCGAACCCCACGAGCGCCGGCGCCGATTTGCCTCAGCGGGACCGGAGCCACTCCGGGAGTGAAGCGTGCGCATAGCCATGCGGCTACAATGCGAGCAATCGACTTGTGCATGCTCCACTCCCAGGCAAACAACACACCGATCATGTAAATCCTTACCGGTAATAAAACGCGGACACGGATGAACACACTTACAATACTCACTCACTTAAATACCATTACTCGATCAGAAAACCACAGCGAAACAGCGCTTACCTGAACGAGCAGAAAGCTAGCATCTGGTCCATCTCGCAGCCATTTGTAGCTTCCTGTTTACGCGACGTCGCCCGCTGATGACGTCACGTTCCAAACGCCTATTGGTCAGATTACACACGTGGTTCAGAGCGCGGTCACGCAGGGGCGTTCCCATAGCGTTTCGACGCAGCTCGTGTTCCTGAAGGGGAAATATATATATATATATATATATATATATATATATATATATATATATATATATATATATATATATATATTTGTCATGTTCATGTCATGTTTTAATAAAACAATTAGCAAGCTTTCAGTAAAATAAAGTCCATCATGTGGATGGTTGCGCAAATTCTGACTTTATTTCTCACAATTCCTTCACAAAAAAATATTTTTGTCTGATCAGCAGTGTCATCCCCTCTGTAGTGCCAGGAGGTGTTACACATTGAAAATGAAAACGTCTACAATCAATAGAATCACATGAACTCTGTCAATCAGCCCTGGAGGAGACGGAACAAGATGAAGCAGAGGAGCCTCGTTTATACACAAACAGCTTCAGGCCAACAAAATGGTTACCAGTGGATGAAATAAAATCAGAATTGTAAAAAAAAAAAAGTTTGAAATGATCCCAAACGTTGTAAACTTGTTTTTGTTGCTTTCGGCCTGAATCCTATGGAATCCCATTTCTGCCACATAAAAAAAAAGTTTGCCTAATTCCGACTTTTTTTCTCACAATTCCGAGTTTATTTCTCGTGAACATCCGACATTTCTGGTCTATCCACTGGCAACCATGTTGGACTGAAGTTTTAAGCCTTTGGTGTGTGTGATTGAGGCTCCTCTGTTTCATCTGTCTTCATCTATTCCGTCCCCTCCAGAGCTGATTGTTAGACAGAGTTCTCTCAGGGATCAGTTGCTCAGTTTGATACCATGCGATTCTATTGATTGTAGCCTATTTCATTCTGAATGTGTAAAGCTTTCTGTCACTACAGAGGGGGTAATGCCGCCCAACTGGCTAAAAAAATAGTCAGAATTGCAAGAACAAAAGTGGGAATTAGGCAAACTTTTTTTATGTGGCAGAAACAAGCTTCCATATGAATCTTATCCTCAACCATCACTGTTTTCTCCCAGTTCTGCCATTTTCATTTTGCATCTTCATTAATAATTTGCTTCAATGATTATTTGTATTCAAATTACTTGAGTTACTTGAGGAATCGTTTCAGCCCAAGTTTATTCCATTTGACTGTTTTTCTAATTTTGCATTAAAAACAATGAACAAGGTGTTGATGGTTGAACATTGGTGGTTATGCATTAATGCAGGTTACAGTTTAATATATAAGCTATTTACACATCTTGTATATTGTTTGTAGTTTCCAAAATCTTTATTAAATTAAGACACTCTATAGTTGTCTTCAAAAATTAAGGGTATTCTTTGCGAACTATAGTTCTTTTACTGTTATATGCAAAGAAAGGCAATACAGGTCTAACAAAGACTGCCTCACACCCACACTCAAACATCAAGGTGAAAGCTTAATGGTTTCAGGCTGTTTTGGAGCATGGAAGTTTGAAGAATTATTTTTGGTGAAAGAAATACTGAACCAACATGACTACCATTGCATGCTTTCATATGCCATGCAATTCTGTCTGGACTGCAATTAATGGAACCAACTTCACCATGCAACAGGTTCTCTAAGCGTTATTTTTAGAGAAAACAGTCGGCTGGAGTGGTATCTATTATTGAATCTGATTGAACTGCTCTGGAATGAACTTACTCACAAGGTCAGAAAGAAATATCCAAATAGCGAAGAACACATTTGGAAAGTTTTACAGGTGGCATGGCAAAGTATTTTAGCTAAAAGAGTAAAGAATGTTTATAGAAATGTATTGCCCAGATGCCAAGAGTGTGTAAAGCTGTTATTTATGCTAAGGCAAGATTTTTCAATTAAAATAAAGTTTAACTTATTATATTTTTGTACCAACATCTTTACTTTTACATGTTTGGTCAAAGTAAATTTTTATACCATTAAATTACCTATTTTGTTGCATATAAATTTAAGGAGCATGCATGTCTCAATAGCGATATAATAGCAATATAAGACTGTTTCCAAACCTTTGACAGGTGCTTTATGTGTACAGTGTCTACAAATGTTTTCATGTGATTGTATTTTCCTAACTTGTTTAATCTTTGTAAACAGTTATTTGTACAAAATTTATATTTTGTGTAGAAAGCAGCATTTTAAAGACTCATAAAAAATTTTCTTTGACACATAAAATTGACATTACAGACAAATCCAACTCCCATTTTCAGAATAACAAAGTACGCAGAAGGCAGTAGTAAAATGTATATTTATGAGTATATGATTATATGTAATCACCCATGATTGATATATATATATATGTATGTATATGTATATGTATATATTTTATATATATATATATATGTATGTGTGTGTGTGTGTGTGTGTGTGTGTGTGTGTGTGTGTGTGTGTGTGTGTGTGTGTGTATAAAAAATTACAAACTAATAAAAATGGAAAATTTGGAAACCGTGAATGCATATATAGCTCACTTGCTTTTTCTTTGCATAGCTGGAGCCAGAGGGTTTGCTGTGTTGGGTACTGGCTGCAGCGCTGGGTCTCTCTCTGGTCTTCTCATTTGTGCTCGTTCCTCTGCAGTGCTTTTACCTGAGTCGAGCCTATGGCATCTTTCTCCTGCTCTTCTATGCCATCTTTCTCATCATTGCACTTCTTACAGAGTTTGGAAAGATACACCTCTAAACCAAGCACATACACTGATCACTACTATCTAGAAAGGCTACTAAGCTGTGGACTGTTTTAACAGTATAAAATGTTCTTTTAAAGCAGCATGATAGTTGAATATGGATGATTAAATCTCATTTTAAAAAACAATGGTGTGGGTTTTTTAATCATTAATTGTGTTTTTAGTTTAGTTTTTTTCTTTTTGCTTGTTTTCTTCTATTCATTTATTTGTCATTTCTTATTGCATATTTTGCAGATTCATTAACACTGACAACAAAATTTAAGACTGTTTTAATAATTAATGAATTTAATATGAGCAAATTTATTTTTATTATTTAATAAATTAATTAATACATGTAGCCAGCTGGATAAATGACTGTCATTGGTTCTAAATTGACCATTTTCAAGTGAACAATTTTAGACTCAGCAGTAGCTAATAGGCTTAGGGCCTGTCTTGGTGGTAAATAGGAGTTAATGCATAATTTAGAGGTGGTGAAACTCCATTGAGGAGGTTGTATTTAGAGGACTTGAGGAGGTTGTATTTTTCATTTACTTGCTTTATCACATAATGAAAAAATATTTAAAAGTTTTTTTTTTATCTTATGCCAGCTAGTCAAACTAATGCTGAAGATCATTCGGGATATATCAATTGAGATAACATGGGATGCAAAAATCTTTTTTTGTGAAAAGATTTCAAATCATATCTGGCTAACTTCAAATAACTGCTGGTGAATTTAGATTTTTGCTATAAAATACCTAGAGTTGAGGCTCAAATTTGACAAACATCTAGGCTAATGACATTTAACCACAAATCAGGGGGCTTAGTGTGGTGTTCCAAAAACTCTGTGATAGGCAGAGTTGTAAACACATTGAATTTGAAATACGCCTCGTAAACTCAGCTTTTGAATAGTGAGAGGTGAAGTTGGTTGTTTGGCAGAGCTTTATGTAGACTTGCCTCCAGTCCTAGCTCCTACCTCTTGATAAACATTGTCTCCAGCACCACAGTAACCACCTCTCCCTGTGGTATCTGGATATTAAGGTGGTATTTTAAAGGAACGTTACTTGTATCTGCTCATATTAGGTCATAGTTAACAGTTCTGACATGCTATGTGACCTTTGAAGGTCCTTGCTAAAAGTGTTTAACTTGATGTGAATAGCAGAATGAGTACCTAGTCTTATAGTGTAAATCCCAATCATACAGTCAGGGCTATTGTTGAATAAAATGTATATTCACCTGTATTAAGGTGACTTAAATTGTGGCATTAGGTGTGGTGTTGTTCTACAGGAAAATCCACAGTTTTTTCCCCCTGAAAATGTATTTGAATATTTGAAAATAAATGGGAGAGAGGAGCCAGGGAAGTGTAGAAGCAGCCTAACACACAGTGCAGCTTTTACCTGAGTGAAAGCGATAGCACAACTCTGTCCACTGAACCGGAACTGGTACTCCCTTTTTTGTAAGATCAGTTAACGGGGTGGTCGAATAATTTGGCACAAACCTGCACAAACCAGTCCCAGACATTCTCACCACCTTTTTGGTCATGGATCTTGGGGAGACCGCATTCACTGTCATTATCAATTTAGGGCTGCACATGCAGATGACCCAAGTGGAAGCCCCGATTCCTACCTTCCAGTTGCTGATGGAAGTGTCGCTGCCAGTTACTTTAAATAATGTCATCTAAATAGGCAGTGGCATGCATAATATGAGACATTGAAATGTTGCTAGGGTTTTCTGGACACTGGAGATACTGGAGTGAAAGGGATCTGGCAATATTCCTTGGATAAAACTACTGTTGAATAAAAGCGTGCCATGCCTAGCCGGTTAAGCAGTTTGTCAATGCGAGGCAATGGATATGCATCAAACATATACACCGCATTTACTTTTTTTAGGCTGCTAAAAAGTTTTTTTAGGCTGCTCCAATCAATGTTGAACCTAGCTCATAGTCCACCTTTTTAAGAAACACCTATTTTTACAGACCTGATGGAGTTCTCTATACTTCTCCGTCAACATTCTCAAAGCAAATAATGCATCTGTGGTGCTCTTCCTCTGCAGAAACCATACTGTTGCTCACAGATGGTCACCCCTTCTCTCGGCCTGGCTTCCACTACTCTTTCCCATAACTTCATGGTGTGACTGATCAACTTTATTCCCCTGTAGTTACTGCAGGTCTGCACATCTCCCTTATTCTTAAAAATCCGTACCAGCACACTCCTTCTCCATTCCTCCATTCCTCTCACCTTCCAAAATCCTGTTAAACAATCTTGTTAAAAACTCTACTGCCATCTCTCCTAAACATCTGGTCCAACCAACTTTCCACTCTTCATCCTCTTAATTACTGCTCTCACTTCCTTCTTACTAATCCTATCCATTTCCTGCTTCACCATCTCTACACCATCCAACCTTCTCTGTCTCTCATTTTCCTCATTCATCAGCTGCACAAAAAACTCCCTCCATCTTCTCAACACACTCTACTCACTAGTCTAAACATTTCCATCTCCATCCTTTATTGCTCTAACTTGCAGCACATTCTTACCAGCTCGGTCCCTCTGCCTGGCCATTTGGTACAAATCCTTTTCTCCTTCCTTAGTGTCCAACCTCTCATACAGCTCCTCATACGCCTTTTCCTTGGCTTTCGCCACATCCCTCTTTACCTGCTGCCACATCTCCTTGTACTCCTGCCTACTTTTTACATCATTCTGTCGATCCCAATTCTGTTTTGCCAACCTCTTTCTCCTTATGCTTTCCTGCACTTCCTCATTCCACCACCACATCTTTGTCTTATACTTCTTTTAGTCCTCACTCTCCTCCTCTTCTTCTTCACCTCCAAAGCCATCCTACAGACCACAATCTGATGCTGTCTAGCTACACTGTCCTATGTTGACTATGTTCTATGCATCTCCTACATAGAACATAGTCCACCTGTGCTCCACTCTTATATGTCTTATACGATCCTCCTTCTTCTTAAAATAAGTACTTACCACTGCCATTTCCATCCTTTAAGCAAAATCCACCATCTGAGGAGGAGAAAGAACCTCCATCTCACAATCCACTTGTGGAGCATAAGCACTGATGACATTTATCATCACTCTTTCAACATCAAATCAAATCAAATCAAATCTATTTTTATTTTCACATACACATACATACAGAGTACAACATGCAGTGAAATGCTTTGTACGACTGTCCGGCTTGAGGGAATAGGATGGGAAGAAGAAATAAAACAAAGAAAAAAGAAGGCAGATATATAAAGAGAATAAACTGTGTAAAATATAAAATATATAAAGGTATATATAGGAAAAGGTGTATATACAGGGTATGCTTATAGATACAAGGAATGCTTATGTACAGTAAACAGTAATAACATAAGGTGGTTGATGTGATTGTCCTTAAAGTGACCGTGTGCGGTATGGTGAAGTATAAAGTGCACTGTGCTGTGCAAGTCCACGGTTAAAGTGATAGTCCAGTTTGAAGTGTTGTAGTGCGAAAAGAAAAAAAATTTTTTTTTGGTTCAAACTCCGAATGGAGTGCGGGAAGAAGCTCCTCCTCATTCTCTCTGTTTTCGCTTTCAGGGAGCGGAAGCGTTTCCCTAAACGCAACAAAGAAAAGAGTCTATTGTTGGGATGGCTGAGGTCTGTCAGGAAGTTAGAGATCCATTGGCACAGCGGCCTCCAAATTAGAGGTGAGTGTGGAGGGATTTATGGTGTTAAATGCTGAACTGTAGTCCACAAACGGCATCTTTGTATAATTCCCTCTTCTGTAGTCCAGGTGGCTCATTGTAGAGTGGAGGAGATGAGCAATGGCGTCCTCAGTAGAACAGTTCTGGCGGTATGCGAACTGTTAAGGATCCAGTGTGTCTGGTAGTGATGCAGTGATGAAGTCTCTGACCAGTCTCTCAAAGCACTTCATCACTACTGAGGTCAAGGCTACAGGGCGGTAGTCGTTAAGGCAGGCGGACTGGGGTTTCTTCGAGACAGGAACAATGGTGGACTGTTTGAAACATGAGGGGACAACAGACTGTTCCAGTGAGAGGTTGAATATCTCAGTGAACACCGGTGCTAGCTGGTCAGCACAGGCTTTCAGATGTGATGTGATGCCATCTGGTCCTGCTGCCTTCCGGTATTCACTCTTTGGAATGCCCTCCTCACGTCATGCTCCGAGATGGTGAACGTGTTCACCTCTCCGACTCTCTCGGTGTGCATGCTGGTTGTGCCGCTAGCACCGCTAGCGTGGTAAGCTGCAGCCTCGAAACAAGTGTGAAAGATGTTTAGCTCGTCTGCCAGAGAAGCGTCCGCATTCACCATTCTAGAAGATGGTGTTCTGTAGTCTGTGATTGTTCTTAATCCCTGCCACAGGCTCCTAGAGCCATCATGTTGGAACTGTGACTCTAGTTTCCTCCTGTAGCGCCGCTTTGCATCCTTCACTGCTCTGCGAATATTTTAGGACGCAACCTTGTACTCCTCCATGTCCCCGGTGGCGAGCCCTGTGTTGTAGGCAGCGGAGCGGGATCTCAGAGCGTCGCGGATGGTTTTATCCACCCACGGCTTCTGGTTGTGATACGTTCTGATGGTGGTTTTTTGCACCGTATCATCCGCTAGTTTCCCGATGAATCCCACAACCGCTTCCGTAAACATTCCGTACCGCTGGGTTCAGTCATGTCTCGGTGAGGCAGAGAAGGTTGCAGTCCCGAATGTCCCTCTGAAACTTGACCCTTGCCCTGAGGTCCTTGAGCGTGATCTCCAGTGACTGGATGTTGGCTAACAGGATACTGGGTAACGGAGCGCGGTGTGCGCATGCCCTCAGCCTGTTCCTGACGCCGGCTTGTTTCCCTTGCGGACGCCTGTACGGGTCCTTTACATCCTGTACATCCTTTGTTCTCCCTCAGGATCTCGCTCGGCCAGCATGGGTCCGGGTTTAAAAACGGCGAAAGGTGAGTGCATTGTACACCAATAGATATAAGAGTGTCTCTGTCTTATGTAGATGTAATGGTCACTAAGTAAATAAAAGTATAAAATAAACCAAAAAAAGAGAAAATGTAGCCGGAGCAGTCGTGACGGCAGCCGACCTCACCGGCGCCAGCTTCATTTTCATTCCAGCTTCATGTTCATCACTCTATCAGAAACTTTCTTCACCTTCACTACACTCTTACTGTACTCTTCCTTCAGAATCACCCCTTCACCATTTCTCTTTCCATCCACAGTTTAAACCCCCTCCAATGTTCTTTTGCCAAAAATCAAGTGCTCATGGACTTCCTTGGTCAGTGCACACAATGATATACTCATGCCTAAGTATATTTTCCATCAGTTTGGATTTTGTCACAAAATAAATTTAAATTCTCATTCTTAAAATTATTCTACAAATACTGTTCATTTTTCACCTAATTCGCCACACATCACCATAAAAGCTACCAAAAAATTTAACTTGAACTTCCTAATATTTGCCTTTGTAGCATGTCTGTGAACAAACTATGGTACTTTGTAAGTTATCTGGTTTTGTACTGGCCCTTAAAAATGTTTGTACTGTAGATAAAACCTATTTACATCAGTTACAACATGTCAATATTCCAACTGGAATATAATTAATGATTCATAGATAAAGATTTAGGGAACGTTTTATTAAAATTATGATTATTGTGTAACAAATGTTGTTTTGTCTATGTGCAGTATTTGTGTATAATCAATATGTGCACATGTAATGGAATGCAGTAAATCTATTAAAATAAACTGAACATAATAAATATCCTACTACTTATACGCTGTTGCTCTAAGAATTTATTCTACTGTAAAGATTTCGATCCTCTTAACAAACACATCTCATCAACAGCATGCCCTTGTGGCAGTTTCCTTGTTATCTTGTACCAAACCACTGTCGCGATGTAAATTCATGCAGCAGAATCAAAAGCTGATTGAAGGTTGTAAGCTTTGAATTCCATACAGAAATTTAATGTACAATAAATAACTTCCTTTCAACAGACTAACAGGAAAGATCCTTTCAACTCAATATGCAGGCCAGTCTGATATTCCCCATGTTCTTTATTTAAAAAAAATACATTTTGCATACAATTTTACAAACAGTGGTGTGAAACAGTGTTTGACCCCTTCTTGATTTCATATTTTTTTGCGTTTGTCACACTAAAGATTCAGATAAAAAAAAAATTTAATATTAGTCAAAGATAACACAGGTGAACACAACATGCAGTTTTTAAATGGTTTTTAATTATTGAGGGAGAACAAAATTCAAAACTACATGGCCCTGTGTGAAAGTGTTTGCCCCCTAAACCTAATAACTGGTTGGGCCACCCTCAGCAACAACAACTGCAATTGAGCATTTGTGATAACTTGCAATGAGTCTGTTACAGCGCTGTGGAGAAATGTTGGTCCACTCATTTATGCAGAATTGCAGTAATTCAGCTTTTCAAGGAGGCAAACACTTTTTTACACCATTGTACAATCATATTTAGCCCTAAAAGAAAAGAAAAGAAGAAAATAAAAATTGTGATCTGTGTGACTTTATTTGTGGCATGGATGATCAAACACATTTATTAATTTTTCTGCAATGTGCTGATGCACAATGGATGGCTTATTGGATAAATGCATAAATTAGAGGTGTACAGTTGATCCAAGTAAATTGAATGGTCAGTATTTGGGTTTGTTGTTTGTACATGGTTTCAATGTTTAAAATGAATTAAGCCATTTTACAAATGCCTTAAATGTAAGTAAAGTACAGCTATATCTTTATATCTACACTTTTACACGAAGCATTTTGTTCCTACTCTAATGAAATGTTTACAAACTATTTTCATTGTGAAAATGCTGATACTTTCAAAATTTTGTGGAAATGTGCAATTTTACAGTCATTTGAAAATTACAATTTTTAATTTGCAAAGGCAAAGTGACACTTAAAACATAAAAAAAAAAAAAAAAAGTCCTTGGAAAATCAAAGTGAACATAATTACAAGCTCTACAGGCAGTTACAAATCTGGAATGTTGTTTCAATCACATCTTCTGCGGTCAGAACTAGATATCCAACTGACTGAATATTCATATACAGTAAAAACAATGACAGTGAGCCAGTCAAATTTATATACAAATAAAATCAGCTAGATTTTTTTATTACAATAATGGTGAACTTCAAAAAGGGTATATATTTCGATTTGATATGCAAAATCTAACAAAATATCTCCTAAATGCCGTAACAAAAAAATACTGATTAATGAAGAAACATCTGTAACATTTTTCTGTTATGAAACAATTAATTTGGACAGATTCTTTACTTTTGACAATTAATTTTGGTTTACACATTAGACTTGCATATCTGCCATCACTATGTATGACTATAGAGATGGGTGAACAGTCATATCATAATAATTTTATCTGGCCATCATTGAAGTGTTTAATCTTCTTGCATCCATACTAGTGTAAGACAAAATAAAAGAAAAGTTGTGGACCGAAAAAATAAAAAGTTTCACTTGATCTTAATTAAGTTTCTATCAAGTTTTGGTGGAATTGGGCCCATTGTATCTTCATGTACTTCCTTAATTGACAATGGTGCAACTTATTTGGCTTTTATGCACATCACAGCTGTAAAGATTGTCTAATTCGATGATTACTTAATTGCATTAATCAGCAGGAGTTTCAAATAAAGTTGAAAGCTTATGTTGGGTTTATTCCTTGTTTATATACTTACCAGTGGGTAGGTATATAAACAAGGAATAAACCCAACATAAGCATATGCTGAGACCGAAGGAGAAAATCTATAGAACCGATCTGAAGAAAGACATGGAGACACATAAGCATACACATATTTTAGCAGGTCACAAGATCACTGCAAAAAAAGAAAAACAGTTACACATTTCATTTTGTCTTTTAAGATGTGTAAACAAATGATTATACTCAAAGAATGCTCTCTATTGTAATTTTGAATCCCAAGAATGCCACAGCCTGTGCTGGCTCTCAGGGAGTGTGGGGTGGCAAACTTTCTCCTAGTCAATCACAGCCACACAAGTCAATCATGGGTCTGTGGGCTCATGTGTGCACAAGGGGGCCAATAGCATTTTTTCTCCACGTGTGTACAATGTTTCCAAGAATCACAGGAGCAACAATTTCATGTTCAGTTTTAGTTTCATGGAAGCATAAGACAGAGGAAAGGTTGAAATGTGGAATTTGATTATATATAGGAAAAGATTTGGTTGGGGGCTGCCTTTCTAAAAAAATAAAAAATAAAAAAAATAAAAAAATTTCCAAAAAGAGGAAAAATTTCAATTTTCTTATTAAAAATATAAAGACTAAAATTATAACCCAGCCGTTAGGGTTGCACAAGCCAGTGCACTCTTAGTGCCGGTCCCAAGCCCAGATAAATGGGGAGGGTTGCGTTAGGAAGGGCATCCAGCGTAAAACGTGCCAAATCAAATATGCTGATCACGAATTGATGATCTGCTGTGGCGCCCCCTAATGGGAGAAGCTGAACGAAGAAGAAGAAGCAGCTCAGGTTGCTGTGTAAGCTGACACCTGCTGAGTTAAGTGAGTTTGAATAATCATTCATAGTCCATCACTATATGATGACTCTGTTTCACAGAAGCTGGTATGACTATCAGGAGTGATCATCACTCTGGTTGATAACGTGGCTGTAACCAATGGCTGGCTCACCTTGACGGCACAACACAACAAACAAAACAACAAGCAGGAGCAGAAGAACGAGGCCACAGACAACCAGCCCAATAACCACATCTACACAAACATACAAAAGAGAAAATCAAGAACAATTATTTGTTAACGAATTATAAACAAAAAATGGTAACTGTGTCGAGCCTGAATATTTGAGTGCATGTAAAACTGTATCTATGTATACCTTTATCATTTGCAGATGAGTTGATCTGGCACTCCTTGTGCCAATCTGTTGGAATGACTGAATGTGTGAGTCTAATGAAGTCCTGCAGGGGACACTGCTGGGCACAGCCAGGTAAAGTTAAATAATAAGGCTCAGCCACAGAGCTATTACGATAAAGCATTGCCACAGAAAATGAACTGAGGGAGAAAGACAAAGAGGATAATGTATAAGTAAGTAAGTACGAGTAAGCAAATACAGAAAAAAACCCTCAAAAAACATTACAGGTAAAAAGTTAAAATGACCAACTGCACTTCTGATTATTCAAGCAATCATCAAAACCATATGGCATTGGCACAATGCATACAATAAGTGCTGTAGCTATCGATTCTTTTAGTAATCGAGTATTCTACCGATTATTTTACCGATTAATTGAGTAACTGGAATTGCTGAAATTGCACACAAGAATATCTGTGAAAATTAAACCCATTTAGTACAATTAATTTCCATATTACATCAAATTGCAAATACAAATATATAAAAGATAAAAAAAAAAAAAAATCACAAAACATAAAAATTGATTTTGGATTACTAAAAAAAGTAAACTCACTGTACGGTGTTTACCTAATGTTTTAGTTTGAAATGTTTCCAAACTTTGGAAACTTTGTCGTTTTCTTTGGCATGAATCTATGGAAGTCTGTTTCCGCCACAATAAAATAAATAAATAAAAATAAAGGTTTGCTGACTGTTTTTTTTCGCAATTGTGACTTTATTTCTTGAAAACATCCAACATTCCTGGTGCATCCACCCTGTTGTCGACCTGAAGTTTGAAGCTGTTGGAGATTGACGGCAAGTCAAATCCCTTGTGTGTGTAAGCATACGTGGTAATAATGCTATTTCTGATTCTGAATGAACGAGGCTACTCTGCTTCATCGGTCTTGTTCGTCTCCTCTAGAGTTGTTATACAGAGTTCTCTCCAGGGATCGAAAGCTTAGTTTGATACTTATTGATTGTAGCCCATTTCATTTTTAATGTGTAAAAAGCTTTCTGGCACTACAGAGGGGGTGACACTGCCCGATTGGCTAAAAAAAAAAGTCGGAACTGCAAGAAAAAAAGTCGGAAATTGCGAGAAATAAAGTCAGAATTGCAAGTAATAAAGTCGCAATTACAAAGAAAAAAAGGTGAGAATTGGGCAAACTTTTTTTTTTTACGAGGGGGAAACAGGCTTCCATACGAATCTTCTCCTCGCCCCTCGCGGTCTCCCCGTTCTTCCATTTTTTTCATTCTGCAGCATCTTCAGTGTTTACCTGTGCAGAGCGCTCACCTCGATTTAGGTGGTTGGTGAGTGTATGTGTGTAGTGAAAGACTGCATTACCCATTGTTGTCCTGGTGCAGTTCAAATATGTGGCAGGAAGCATACGGTGGTTGCAATCCATTATACACATTAAGCGCCTCCTGCAATGCTACAATGGTTGTGTCATGCTGAAAAGAAAAACACACAGCAATAAATACTGGCATAATGTATATCATGTTTATTATCACTGAAATTTTTTAGCATGTATACAGTGCCTTGCAAAAGTATTGGACCCCCTTGGCGTTTTTCCTATTTTGTTGTCGTACAACCTGGAATTAAAATGGATTTTTTGGGGGTTTGTATAATTTGATTTACACAACATGCCTACCACTTTGAAGATGCAAAATATTTTTTATTGTGAAACAAACAAGAAATAAGACAAAAAAAAGAAAACTTGAGCATGCATAACTATTCACCCCCCCCAAAGTCAATACTTTGTAGAGCCACCTTTTGCATCAATTACAGCTGCAAGTCTCTTGGGGTATGTATCTATAAGCTTGGAACATCTAGCCACTGGGATTTTTGCCCATTCTTCAAGGCAAAATTGCTCCAGCTCCTTCAAGTTGGATGGGTTCCGCTGGTGTACAGCAATCTTTAAGTCATACCACAGATTCTAAATTTGTTTAAGGTCTGGGCTTTGACTAGGCCATTCCAAGACATTTAAATGTTTCCTCTTAAAACACTCAAGTGTTGCTTTAGCAGTATGCTTAAGGTCATTGTCCTGCTGGAAGGTGAACCTCCGTCCCAGTCTCAAATCTCTGGAAGACTGAAACAGGTTTCCCTCAAGAATTTCCCTGTATTTAGCGCCATCCATCATTCCTTCAATTCTGACCAGTTTCTCAGTCCCTGCTGATGAAAAACATCCCCACAGCATGATGCTGCCACCACCATGCTTCACTGTGGGGATGGTGTTCTCGGGGTGATGAGAGGTGTTGGGATTGCGCCAGACATAGCGTTTTCCTTGATGGTCAAAAAGCTAAATTTTAGTCTCATCGGACCAGAGTACCTTCTTCCATATGTTTGGGGAGTCTCCCACATGCCTTTTGGCGAACACCAAACGTGTTTGCTTATTTTTTTCTTTAAGCAATGGCTTTTTTCTGGCCACTCTTCCGTAAAGCCCAGCTCTGTGGAGTGTACGGCTTAAAGTGGTCCTATGGACAGATACTCTAATCTCCACTGTGGAGCTTTGCAGCTCCTTTAGGGTTATCTTTGGTCTCTTTGTTGCCTCTCTGATTAATGCCCTCCTTGCCTGGTCCGTGAGTTTTGGTGGACGGCCCTCTCTTGCCAGGTTTGTTGTGGTGCCATATTCTTTCCATTTTTTAATAATGGCTTTAATGGTGCTCCGTGGGATGTTCAAAGTTTTGGATATTTTTTTATAACCCAACCCTGATCTGTACTTCTCCACAACTTTGTCCCTGACCTGTTTGGCGAGCTCCTTGGTATTCATGGTGCCGCTTGCTTGGCGGTGCCCCTTGCTTAGTGGTGTTGCAGACTCTGGGGCCTTTCAGAACAGGTGTGTGTGTGTGTGTATATTATATATTTTATATATATATATATATATATATATATATATATATATATATATATATATATATATATTTTATATATATATATATATATATATATATATATATATATATATATATATATATATATATATATATATTTTATATATATATATATATATATATATATATATATATATATTTTATATATATATATATATATATATATATATATATATATATATATATATATATATATATTTTGATATAGATATATACATACACTGAGATCATGTGACACTTAGATTGCACACAGGTGGACTTTATTTAAGTAATTACGTGACTTCTGAAGGTAATTGGTTGCACCAGATCTTATTTAGATGCTTAATATGGGGGTGAATACATATGCACGCACCACTTTTCCGTTGTTTCAAAAAATTCAAAAAAATAAATGTTATTTTTGTTGTAAGTTTTGTTTAAGTTGTAAGGCAACAAAATAGAAAAAACGCCAAGGGGGGTCAATACTTTTGCAAGGCACTGTATAGTTGTTTTTCATACTTTTGCCAAGTAGGTAAATGTTCTACATATTTACAATTTAAGCCTAATAAGCAAATGCATTTTAAATAACTGATCAGAACCCCAATAAATAATTTTTCCATCTACAATTTTGGTACTTTTTGCACAACCCTGTGACATCTATATTGGCTAGTCTTGTATTAAGGGTTAGAAATAAAGAAAAAAATAATAATACTGACTCACCGCAGAATACATTATCATTTTCAGCTGCTGATTTGAGGTTGAAGAGGCAGCAGCTGATACGTTCTTAATAATCTGATCCAGCAAGACACCTAAGAGATAGAGCACTAGATGTCAAATTTGAGAAACAAATGTTTGCCTTTTATTTGTATTATATTCTATAATCCAAACTATTTTCATTTATGCAAGGCACAATGCCTGATGCATTGCTTGTGTTCATCTTTACAACCTAACTGAAGCAGAGACCAATCATCCTGCACATCTTTGGTAATCTATAACACCAATAACTTGGGTCAATGTCAAATTAAATATTGCAACACTGGAACTATAAAAACAGCTGCTTACTATTGCATTGTGGCCAGCAGACGTAACCGAAGGAGTTGAGTCCTAAGGATCAAACACCTGTGCATGTTTTTTTTTTTTTTTATTAATGAGTGTTTTCTGATTCAGTAAGGAGCAGAGAGGGGAGAGATACTGAATTAAATGTGTGTGTGTGTGTGTGTGTGTGTGTGTGTGTGTGTTATACGGATTTCACCATACCTCTATATGAACTCACAAAAAAGAGAGCACGGGAATTCTTTTTCCCCCACACGGCTTTATTTTTATGTCATGTGGTGTTAAAAAGTGTGCTATAATTTCTCTTAACAGAGTTTTATGCTGATGGTATCTTAAGTTTCAAACCTAGCGAACCAATATTATTATTAGATAGAGACTCATAACTTATGTATACGTTGCTCTGTATAGGATGTCTGCTGAATTACATAAATGTAAATGTTCATCCGAGGTTGTATTTAGCTAAGACTTGCTAAGGACTCTTGGCTAAGGATTTTTATTGTCCTGATATGAAAACATTATTTTTCACATGTATGGATGCATATGATAAAGAGTTGCCACAGTCCATCCATGATTACAGAATAGCATGGACTAATGTGTCAGTATTCTGATAAGATAACAAGTGCCTGACCTGAGCAATGTTACTTAGATGGAAAAACATGTTTTTACTAGAGCTTTTGTATACACTGCAATATGAAGCAGAAGTCAAAATAGTTCATAGTAGAAGCTTTTTACATTAGCTGTGCAACTGTAACATTTTTAGGATCAGTCACAAGGACATCTGTTTTGTCTTCATTTAGTCCCAAAAATGTTTTTGAAGGCCTTTAGAGTCACTGAGTGAACAAGATTAAGTTAAAAAAGGAAAGGACAATCCTACAGACTCAAACACCACTGGTATAAGCCTCATTTTATATTCACACATACAGCAACATTATGGATAACATAATGGATTTCGATCTCAAGACGTGGTGCGGACAAAACTGTGCATGTCAAAAAGTAAAAGTGGAGGACTACAGGTGTAGCAGTGATATTGCCACTTAGATTTTTTTTCCAATGCATGCATATTTGCCTTTCTGTTTCTTTACAACTCTGAAATTGTAGGATAATAAATATTAACTAGGTCTGACCTCCCTGTAGCCGGCATTTCTCCTCTCTTTTATGGACACCAAACAATGTCTGGAACCCGAAGTTCTTCAGCAGCTTCAGTGTCTTCATCACATCTGGAGTCACCCAGGCTGGAGGGGTTAGGCCATGCTTCATCTGCATGTAGGAATGTGTGAGAATAAGAGCAAAACATAGATCTAATCATAACAGTTGCTTCATTTATAGTTAGATCAATAAATATTGGACCTCTCTCTCTCTCTCTCTCTCTCTCTCTCTCTCTCTCTGTGCTCATGCATGAGTTAGTGGGTGTGTGAGCGTGGACAGAGGATGTGAGTGTGTGGTGCAGGTGTGAGTAAAAGCTCTATCGTTAGTAGTTTTGTGTGAACTGAGTACGTTTTAAATGGTGTTTTTCGTTGTGTGTCATTCAAGATCTGTGTTGAAGACACTGTGGCGCCTTTGTTTCTGTGGCATCATGGCGTTTACAAACCTAATGCGAAAGCACAGGTTCAAGGTGCTACCGACTGTTGAATGCTTCATAGAGGAGGCTGCTTCAAGTTAATTGGCTGCAGGAGCATTATTTCTGCAGCTCAAATGAACAAAGCTGTGGTCATGTTTGTGGATAAAGTTGACAAAGCTGAAAGCCAAGGAAAAGGCATATAAGGAGCTGTATGAGAAGTTGGACACTAAGGAAGAGAAAAAGGATTTATAACGATTGGCCAGGCAGAGGGACCGAACTGGGAAGGATTTGCTACAAGTTAGATCAATAAAGGATGGAAATGGAAATGTGTTGACTAGTTAAGAGAGTGTGTTGAGAAGATAAGGGGAGTATTTTAAGCAGCTGATGAATGAGGAAAATGAGAGAGAGAGAAGGTTGGATGGTGTGGAGTTGGTGAAGCAGGAAGTGGATAGGATTAGTAAGAAGGAAGTAAGAGCAGCTATTAAGAGGATGAAGAGTGAAAAGTTAGTTGGACCAAATTACATACTGGTAGAAGCATGGAGATGTTTAGGAGAAATGGCAGTGAAGTTTTTACCCAGATTGTTCAACAAGATTTTGGAAGACGAGAAGATGCCTGAGGAATGGAGAAGGAGTGTGCTGGTACCGATCTTTAAGAATAAGGGAGATGCGCAGACCTGCTGTAACTACTGGGTAATAAATTTGATTAGTCACACCATGAAGATATGGAAAAGAGTAGTGGAAGCCAGGCTGAGAGAAGAGGTGACCATCTGTGAGCAACAGTATGGTTTCATGCCGAGGAAGAGCGAAGGTGAAGGTTGGACTGCATCAAGGATCGGCTTTGAGCCCTTTCCTGTTTGCAGTTGTGATGGACAAATTGACGGGCGAGGTCAGTTATGACTCTTCATGGACTATGATGTTTGCGGATGGTATTGTTGTTTGTGGTGAGATTAGGGAGCTGGTTGAGAAGAGCCTGGAGAGAAGGGGAATGAAAGTTAGTAGGAGTAAGACAGAGTACATGTGTGTGAATGAGAGGGAGGGCGGTGGAGGGGTGCAGCAGCAGGGAGGAGTTTAGGTACCTAGGGTCAACAGTGCAAAGTGTGTTAAAAAAGTGAAGAAAATACTGCAGGCAGGGTAGAGTGGGTGGAAAAGAGTGGCAGTGGCAAGAGTCTGCCAGAGTGAAAGGAAAAGTTTATAGGACTGTGGTGAGAGCTGCGATGTTGTATATTTTAGAGACAGTGGCATTGAGTAAAAGGACAGGTCTAGAAATGGGTTTTTTAGAGGGACACCGCATGAAGGACGTTTTGGGGACAAAGTGAGAAAGGCCCGATTGAGATGGTTAGGATATGTGCAGAGGAGGGACATGGGGTTTATCGGTAGAAGAATGCTGAAGATCGAGCCGCCAGAGAGGAGGAACAAAAAAGGCCAAGGAGTAGGTTTATGGATGTGGTGAGGAAAGACTGGAGGTAGTTGGTTTGAAAGAGGCAGATGTAGAAGATAGGGGGTATGGAGACAGATTAACCGCTGTGACCCCTAATGGGAGCAGCCGAAAGAGGAAGAAGAAGAAGATACAATATACAGTGAGGAAAATAAGTATTTGAACACCCTGCTATTTTGCAAGTTCTCCCAATTAGAAATCATGGAGGGGTCTGAAATCTGGTCTGTCGCTGAGAAACACAGAGTTTGAGCTCCCTCCAAAGATTTTCTACTGGGTTTAGGTCTGGAGACTGGCTAGGCCACGCCAGAACCTTGATATGCTTCTTACAGAGCCACTTCTTGGTTATCCTGGCTGTGTGCTTCGGGTCATTGTCATGTTGGAAGACCCAGGCTCGACCCATTTTCAATGCTCTAACTGAGGGAAGGAGGTTGTTCCCCAAAATCTCGCAATACATGGCCCTGGTCATCCTCTCCTTAATACAGTGCAGTCGCCCTGTCCCATGTGCAGAAAAACACCACCAAAGCATGATGCTACCACCCCCATGCTTCACAGTAGGGATGGTGTTCTTGGGATGGCACTCATCATTGTTCTTCCTCCAAACACGTTTAGTGGAATTATGACCCAAAAGTTCTATTTTGGTCTCATCTGACCACATGACTTTCTCCCATGACTCCTCTGGATCATCCAAATGGTCATTGGCAAACTTAAGACGTGCCTGGACATGTGGTGGTTTAAGCAGGGGAACCTTCCGTGCCATGCATGATTTCAAACCATGACGTCTTAGTGTATTACCAACAGTAACCTTGGAAACGGTGGTCCCAGCTCTTTTCAGGTCATTGACCAGCTCCTCCCGTGTAGTTCTGGGCTGATTTCTCACCTTCCTTAGGATCATTGAGACCCCACAAGGTGAGATCTTGCATGGAGCCCCAGTCCGAGGGAGATTGACAGTCATGTTTAGCTTCTTCCATTTTCTAATGATTGCTCCAACAGTGGACCTTTTTTCACCAAGCTGCTTGGCAATTTCCCCGTAGCCCTTTCCAGCCTTGTGGAGGTGTACAATTTTGTCTCTAGTGTCTTTGGACAGCTCTTTGGTGTTGGCCATGTTAGTAGTTGTAGATTCTTACTGATTGTATGGGGTGGACAAGTGTCTTTATGCAGCTAATGACCTCAAACAGGTGCATCTAATGTAGGATAATAAATGTAGTGGAGGTGGACATTTTAAAGGCAGACTAACAGGTCTTTGAGGGTCAGAATTCTAGCTAAAAGACAGGTGTTCAAATACTTATTTGCAGCTGTATCATACAAATAAATAGTTTAAAAATCATATATTGTGATTTCTGAATTTTTTTTTTTAGATTATGTCTCTCACAGTGGACATGCACCTACGATGACAATTTCAGACCCGTCCATGATTTCTAAGTGGGAGAACTTGCAAAATAGCAGGGTGTTCAAATACTTATTTTCCTCACTGTATATAGATATTGTACATACATACATACATACATACATAAACATATATAAAACACACACATATATATATATATATATATATATATATATATATATATATATATATATATATATATATATATATATATACACACACACAGTGAGGAAAATAAGTATTTGAACACCCTGCTATTTTGCAAGTTTAAAGGAGAGGATGACCGGGGCCATGTATTGCGAGATTTTAGGGAATAGCCTCCTTCCCTCAGTTAGAGCATTGAAGATGGGTCGAGGCTGGGTCTTCCAACATGACAATGACCCGAAGCACACAGCCAGGATAACCAAGGAGTGGCTCTGTAAGGTTCTGGCGTGGCCTAGCCAGTCTGTAAGGTTCTGGCATGGCCTAGCCAGTCTCCAGACCTAAACCCAATAGAGAATCTTTGGAGGGAGCTCAAACTCCGTGTTTCTCAGCGACAGGCCAGAAACCTGATTGATCTAGAGAAGATCTGTGTGGAGGAGTGGGCCAAAATCCCTCCTGCATTGTGCAAACCTGGTGAAAAACTACAGGAAACATTTGACCTCTGTAACTGCAAACAAAGGCTCCTGTACCAAATATTAACATTGACTTTCTCAGGTGTTCAAATACTTATTTGCAGCTGTATCATACAAATAAATAGTTAAAAAATCATATATTGTGATTTCTGGAATTTTTTTTTTTAGATTATGTCTCTCACAGTGGACATGCACCTACGATAACAATTTCAGACCCCTCCATGATTTCTAAGTGGGAGAACTTGCAAAATAGCAGGGTGTTCAAATACTTACTTTCCTCACTGTATATATATATAGACAGTTTATCACAGTATAGAGATTAAATAAAAAATAGGGATGAAAAGTGGCCAAATATAAGATCAATCAACCAGCCCATCTGGTACATACAGCTTTAGTTCAATTCTATTTTTATTTGTATAGCTCTTTTAACAATAGACATTGTCCAAAAGATTTTTAATTTATAAATCCAGTGATTTTGCAGACTGAACACCTGGTAGATGAGTAATACCGAAAAAATGTTTGGGGGGGAGCCTTATTCCAAATACACATGCACAATGATACATACAAACTCTGCACAAAAGGCAAAAGCGGGGTGTGAAAAAAACATGTTTACCACTAAGCCACCGTGCTATAGCCATATGCTTTATAAGATTTACAATTCAATAAACAAGAAATGACTGTTATTATAAGCACAAAGAAAAGAAGAAAACTGATTGTTATATAAAAGTTAAATTCTCTTTGGCTTGTACAAATATTTTCAGCTACTAAAGGAACAGTATAAATTGAGAGTTTCCTGAGTTTTCTTTGCATAATTAGATGCCAAGAATTAATAAAGCACCAAAAAAAAAAAAAAAAAAAAAGTATGACATAAGGCAGACTAATAAAATGAAACCAAACTAACATGAGATTTGCAACTACAAGTGGCTAACTATATCTACTAGGGATGCACCGAAATGAAAATTCTGGGCCGAAACCGAAAACCGAAAAAGAGGAAAGCAAGGCCGAAAACCAAAACACCGAAAGAAATTATGCCAATTATTATTACCATTGCATTTATGGCTATGACGGTGTAATAAACTTACTAAAATCAAGGCATTTCAATTGCATAAATGAATATTAAAGTTTCAAAGAATAAATAAATTACAAATTATGAAAATATTTATTTATAGCACATTGCAACAATGCACAGGATAAAATAAATTAAAATTCAAACTTAAATGTTTAACTTAAATGCACTCATGTGTACATTAAATATTATTGTACAGACCCTCTGGCCTGCTGAAAGGTTGTACAATTAAATATGTTCTTTCATAAAAACAAAGTGCATTCAGAACAAGTGCAACTGCTTAAAGATACAACAATAAACACTATCACTGGGAAACTTCCTGCCTTTTCAAAAACGTCCGCCACAGACGGAGTGCGTGTGCTCGGAGGGGTTTTGCTTTTCTGTGCCGCGTTTCTCTCATATTCAGTATAGCGTTCGGAATGTTTGGATTTCAGGTGATAAATTAAACCTGACGTGGAGAAAGTTTTTGCAGACGAAATTTCGGCATTACATGTTTTGCAAATCGCTATCCGTGGGTCTTTCTCAGATATACTGAAATACGCCCACACCGCAGACATGTTGCTTCAGACAAGCACGTGCAGGGCGCGGTTTCTGTTTGCGTCATCACAACAAACTGTTTCGCCCGTGTTTTTTCAGTGATCAAAGTCTTTCGGAAAATTTTCGGTGGCCGAATATTCAGTGCATCCCTAATATCTACTTATATTACTGATACAGTTTACTTAGTTTTGGATATCTAATAACTTCTGTAAAGTTATTTTTTATCAGCATTGTGTAATGCTCTCACAGAGCCTCACCTCGCAGAAAAGTGTGTCATAGACACTCCACACTCTCTCAATGGAAACAGAAGTCAGCCCCGTTTTATTTTGCACCATTTCCATGAAATCCTGTGCATCACAAAAAAACACAGCATTCATTACATTGCAAAACGGCAATACAATGCCACACACTCAAAATATATTTAAGAAAAGAAACTGCTTAACTGACATATACTGTTCCGTTTGGTACAGGGTGCATATTGTTCACCCGTATTTTCAAACAACAGTAAACGAAAATAAACACCCATTCATTTGTTCACATGATTGTGTCTAAAGAAGTATTATTTTAAGTAGTTAATGTGAAGTGATATTTATGCTTACTTTGTAAGTTTTGGTGATATTGAGGAAGATCTCTGTTTTTTCTGTCTCATTCATTAACAATTGGTAGCGTTGGCAGTTTGCTATTGGAAATGACAGCAGCTGGAAAACAAAACAGATGTCACAGATACTCACTAGTCTTCATTCATAACAGTCTGATCATTATTGCAGTTACATATGTTATTGCAATTTAGTTTAAATTAAAAAGGGAAAATTGATTCAACTAGTCCATGTGTATCACTGGTGAACAGCCAGTAAATGTGCAATGTAGTAAACGAGGAAGGTGCATAATAATACCATCTCCTCTTCCTTGGGGACTGTGTGTATTGGTATAGGCTGCCAGTTCAAACCAGAATGAAACACTTGAGAGCCATTGGGTGGGTAAAGTCCAGCAAGATTTGAGGCAGCACTCATTAAAGTGCGATCATAATCTGTGCTTCGTACAGCAATCTGTCACAGAAAGTATATGAGATTAGACAATCAACACCTAGTATACATTCTGATGTTACAAACCCGATTCCAAAAAAGTTGGGACACTGTACAAATATTAAAAAAAAAAGGAATGCAATAATTTACAAATCTCATAAACTTCTATTTTATTCACAGTAGAATATAGAGAAAATGTCAAATGTTGAACGTGAGACATTTTGAAATGTCATGCCAAATATTGGCTCATTTTGGATTTCATGAGCGCTACACATTCCAAAAAAGTTGGGACAGGTAGCAATTAGAGGCCGGAAAAGTTGAATGTACATATAAGGAACAGCTGGAGGACCAATTTGCAACTTATTAGATCAATTGGCAACATGATTGAGTATAAAAAGAGCCTCTCAGAGTGGCAGTGTCTCTCAGAAGTCAAGATAAGCAGAGGATCACCAATTCCCCCAATGCTGCAGAAAAAAATTAGTGGGGCAATTTCAGAAAGGAGTTTCACAGAGAAAAATTGGTACTGAAATGGCCAGTCTGCAGTCCAGATCTGTCACATTAGAAAACATTTGGTGCATCATAAAGAGGAAGATGCGACAAAGAAGACCTAAGACAGTTGGGCAACTAGAAGCCTGTATTAGACAAGAATGGGACAACATTCAAGTCAAGTCAAGTTTATTTCTATAGTGCTTTTCACAACAGACATTGTCTCAAAGCAGCTTTACAAAAATTCCTATTCCTAAACTTAAACATCTTGTCTCCTCAGTCCCCAGACATTTGCAGACTGTTATAAAAATGAAGAGGGGATGCCACACAGTGGTAAACATGGCCTTGTCCCAACTTTTTTGAGATGTGTTGATGCCATTAAATTTAAAAATCAACTTATTTTTTACCTTAAAATGATACATTTTCTCATTTTAAACATTTGATATGTCATCTATGTTGTATTCTGAATAAAATATTAAAATTTAAAACTTCCACATCATTGCATTCTGTTTTTTTTCACAATTTATACAGTCACAACTTTTTTAGAATCTGGTTTGTAAAATAGGGTTACACAAGTTCAGAATAGTGCCAACCTACCAGATTCCCCAAAGTCTAAATATTGTAGTGCTAGTAACCCTGTTATGAAATGTGAACACTATCAAAACAAGACAGTTTTCAGCAGTTTTTTATTCCTTAGAACAGTGTCAATGTAACTTTCTTATAAGAAATAATCTTTAATAAAGAGATTTTCATAAGCAGACAGGAAGCTGCATTTTGGACAAGTTAAATATGATAATAGTATATTAGTGAGACATGTAAACAAGGACTAGCAATAGTCCAGTCATTATTATACAAAAGCATGAATTAATAGATTCCAAAAGCATTGGAAATGCAAATTTTCTAAAAATGTTATAAATCAACCTGGGAGAAGCTGTGTGTGTACCATCTCAGCACACTGTGAAGAGGATGGTGTGAGTAGCCAAAAGTTCTCTAATGATCACTGCTGAAAAATGTCTGCAAAACTACAACCTGACATTATTCGACATCAAGTTGTTTGGAAGGGTTTCAAGAAAGCCTCTACTCTCATTCATAACTACTATCCACACTAATGGAACTTGGGATGGGGTGGAAATTTGGTGGGGTGGTCTATGGTCAGATGAAATAAAAAATTGCTTTGGGGCAATAAAAGAATGTAGCACAAAGTAATGACTAACAAAATAGCATTAATTGTGCCACAAATATATTAAATAAAGTTTTTTAGGGAAAAAAAAAAAAGGGTTGTGCAATTGTTTGCTATCCATAAGAACAAACACATTTTGAGATTTTTTTAAACAAAAGATCAAAAGCGTAAAACAATTAAATTTTTATAGGCATCTTTGTTCATATTTACCAAGGGTGCCAATAGGTTTTGTCTAATTTGTGAAGTGCTCTGTGTAGTTCTCTACCAAACATACGCTAAAGGCATTTGGGTTTGGGATTAAAGATGAATATGAGACAATATATCAACATTTTAGATTCTGTTTTCTGATATTTATATCAGATATCTAGATGTTATCTAACTTTAACATAACCTTTAACCTTTAGCCATTTAAGCTGTACAAGCTTGTAAAGCAAGTTAAGCAGATGTTAGGCACATCAGATCAAATAAAATCTTTCTGGTGAAAAAGACGAGTTTCCTGAATGAAAAAGGCATGGCATGTGTTGCTTTTAGGAATTTAAAGAAAAAAAAAATGAATTGGAAAACCACTCTATCAGTGATGACAGAAGGCATCTGTTTACAAGTCGATACTATCGTTCAGTAAACAGTAAAAAGCCCACTTTAAGCTCATTATATTAATCCTCAAACCTCACAAACCTCAAAACGAGTATAGTTTCTGCTCAAGAAACCTGTGTAGCGCTTTCTTAGAAACTGGCCCAGCTCAAAGTGCTGCTCCATACCTTCCTGTAAATTCAAACAAAACAAATAAGTTATCAGAACAAAGCTGCAACAATCACACAAACAACCAAGCATCTGCATTATTGCAGAACATTATCATTCTGAACTAAATACTGCAGAGTGTGTGTGTGTGTGTGTGTGTGTGTGTGTGTGTGTGTGTGTGTGTGTGTGTGTGTGTGTGTGTGTGTGTGTGTGAGAATAGTACCTGAGAAAGCTGTCCAAATCCCTGTGGCCATGCACTCTCCTGGTACGGGTCTGTTGGATAGGCTTTAACTGGAGAACGGTCACCATGGCGATATAACTAAAGGAAGAGAGAAAAAGAAAAAAACACCTAAATGGGTTTACACCTAGAAAGGTATTTACTGATTCCCTTGATAATCTATTTCTACAATCTTCTCTAAAACTACTGGAACAGCAGAGCTGATTCTTCTCTTTTTGCTATACAATCAACTCTCCAAGTTCAGTTGTAATAAAGAAATTATTATAATTACAGGGTGGCACAGGGAAATGGGAAATTTTGGAATTAGGAGTTGGCAAACCTGGGGCATGACTTTGGGAACCAGTGCAACCACGTTTATAACCCCTTGCCGTTATTTTCAAATGGAGCAGGTGAATGGTGCGACAGGGGTTTAGACTTAAAAAAAAAAAGAAGTCCCCAGATAGTTTACCAGAGGGCAACAACAGTCATTGTGGACTGTAAACCCCATAACTCTCATTGATGTGGGAAAGACAAAGAAGTTATTAGAGAACAATACATGTTTCATATTACCCACAGCACTAAATTTTTCCATCTCACCGTTGGAATTGGTGTTTTGGCATTAGCACAAGTGCCCAAAGATATGGCTATAGCAGCCGGACTATGAATACTGAAACTGCGGCGCTCCAAACAAAGAGTTTTGGTGCTAAGAGGAGGTGCACATTTAACAGGGGGTGTGCATTTAAATCTGCAGTGAGTTGGGTGGTTAATGCCCTTTCAGTTAACTTCCTTTTGCGTCAACAGTTCCTGCAGTTGGATGTGGTTCCTCCTTCTTGGAGTAATGACAACATTACCCTTGATACTTAGGTTCTTGATACACCACAGACACATGCTGTACTGCTCACAGATGCACCAGTAAGACTCAAACAATTTTCTTCTTTTGTACTCTGATATCTTTTTATTTATGTTGTGTGAATTGCAATATTTGATATACAACTTTGTTACTGTTCTGCTTCACACTCTTACTTATATAATGTGCAATCAGTGACATTGATATTGACGATATTGGACACCAGATCATGTATATATAGGCATGAGAACAACAGCACCAGTGTTTGTTTCATTGTTCATTCCATGTAAATTTCACACACATATTTTTTAATTAAACTGTTTTGTTTTGTAAATCATTGATATTCGTTAGAAAATCTTGTGAAATTTTAAATGAGAATATCAAACGGTTAAACAATTATGACAATTTTTTTCACAGACTTCTTTGTTCTACACAGGTAGTAGTGGAATGCACCGTATTTTCAATGTACATGTTTGATTTAAAATTTTACATAGCTTTTCACTGTTTACTTCATTTGATTTAATTTAACTGTTTATTGTGTTTAAATATCTTCTTCTTTTTTTTGGCTTCTCTTATTAGGGGTCGCCACAGCAGATCATCCGTCTCCATACCCCCCCTGTCCTCTACATCTGCCTCTTTCAAACCAACTACCTGCATGTCTTCCCTCACCACATTCATAAACCTCCTCCTTGGGCTTCTTCTTTTCCTCCTTCCTGGTGTCTCCATCCTCAGCATTCTCCTACTGATATACCCCATGTCCCTCCTCTGCACATGTCCAAACCATCTCGATCTCACCTCCCTCACCTTGTCTCCAAAACGTCCTACATGCGCTGTCCCTCTAATAAACTCTAATCCTGTCCATCCTCCTCACTCCCAATAAAGAACTCAACATCTTCAGCTCTGCTACCTCCAGCTCCACCTCCTGTTTTTTACTCAATGCCACTGTCTCTAAACCATACAACATCTCAGGTCTCACCACAGTCCTATAAACTTTCCCTTTCACTTTGGCAGATACCCTTCTCATCTTTATTCTCAGTAACATAAACATAAAATCATAATATTATACAAAATGCATTTGCATAAAGATAGGCATAAACATTGAAAATAGATTAGCATCACTGATAGATAGAGATAGATAGCATCACTGCCACCCACAGATGGCGATCATTGTTCTAAAATAATATTCAACTATAGACACTTAGACAGCAAGTAGATTACACTGAAAAACTGTAGTCAGTGTGAGATGTTTAAAAAATAATTCATAGAGTGTGCATTAATGCAAAATGTACGTTTTGGCAATTTGATCAATACAGTAGCTCTTCTGAGATGGTACCAGATGGGCTAGCCTTTATTACCCGTGCTCAGCAATGAGCCTTAGGCTCCTGTGACCCTGTTATCAGCTCCCTGGTTCGACTTTCATGACCATTTTTGGTAGGTGCTAAATACTGTATAATGGGACTCCTTTTAAAAAGATCCCCTGACTTAGTTATCCACCACCACAATTTGGCCAAAAGTTACTCAGATTGTTACACTTGCTCAATTTATTTGCTTCCAACACAAGTTTGAGAGCTGACTGTTTACTTCAGTGTCCATACCTTGAAATTTACCATTATAAGATAATGAGTGTTATTTACATCTCTAGAAATCGAAAGCGATTTTTTCATTTATTGGACTTTTGGCTTTCTAAACACTACATTACTAACAGTGAGACCGCAAACCGCTGTAGCATGAACATGTGAGGTCTTGTGATCAACAAAAAACATCTAATCAGCACTTTTCAAACAAGTTAAATGAGCCAATATGGATTTTTGTTTTAAATATATAATAAATTGATATAAGAATTAATAATATGCGTTGCTTAAATAATATAAGGGTTAAACTTATATGCAATAAACCTATAGTCACCAACATTCAAATGGTATAACCTATTTATCTCTGTAATGCTGCTTTTATTAAATATCCATTGTTAAAAGCGCTATGTGGTTAAAATGAATTGAATTGAAATATGTAATTAAATGTAGTAAATAAGTGAACCAGTAAGAATATAAAATCTTTAGTTACCGGTACTTTAATATTATTTGTGATCTCTGGTACTTTACGTGTATTATTACTAGGACATCACAGGAAAATAAAATCAATCAAAAGCGTTTTTATTATCCATAGAAATCTCTTTACGTTGAAGTCGTGATGAGTAAGTGATTATAAAGCAAATATGTAATATAGAGATGTAGAAAATAAAAAGCAGTATCACACTCACCATTGTGACAAATGTAAGCTTACATTCTCCAACCGAACATCCGAACACAAATAACAAGATACAATAAATCCACGATCCCATGTTCGTGATCTCAGGAGCAACCTATAAGCAACATCGATGGCTTCCTGAAAGTAAAAAAAAGTAAAATGGCAAGAAAGGTTTACAACACGAGGATTAGTGATATTGTTTTGGTCCCCGAGACCGGTTTATAAAAACTGATCAGACGAGAATCTGCTTCAGGGTTGCCAGGTCTTGTGCAACAATGGCAGATCATAACCCAATTATAAATGCGCAAGTAAAAAAAATTCAAACACCACCTCCCATTCTATATTGAACTCCAGACATTTTTTTTATTCTATTCACATTTTTGTTTGATTTCTAGCATATATTAGACTTGCAAGGATAATTTAATTTTTGTAGACCACACCAGAGGTGCTTGTTATGCCCCTTCTACTGAACTAATGGAGCTGTGCTTGTGTAGAACTGTCGAGACCTGGAATGTGTTACAGTAAATTTAGTTTTACTGATTTAAGAGAAGTGCCAGGAAGGAAATGTAGCACTTCTGACAAGTTTATGTGCACAAAACCATAATCTAAATGAATGATATGTAATGACTGATGGTGACCATAAAATAAAAATGATTTTTTAAATGTCATGCGTTTTCTTTGAGAAAATATCCAGTTGACAAAATCTAGGCAAATATCAGAGATCTGCTGTTGTCATTTGGCAGTTAAAAATAGTTATTAAAATATTTGGGATTTTAAAAAGTTATTAGCATTTATCACTCCTTGCGCTGCACCATGCTCACTCAGATCTGCACTGCTCGACTGGTCCCACAATCTCTTACTGGAAGTTCTGGAGTGCATCAAGACTCTTTGCTGTTCAGGCACCGAGGTGGTGGAATGAACTTCCCCTAGATATCTGAACACTGGCTATTTTTAAATGGCTTGTGAACTACCTCTTCCTGAAACACATATATTAGCACGTATTTTCCCTGTTTTTTATGTGTTTATGTAATTTAAAAGGGTGTACTATAATGTGTCCCAAAACAGTTTTAGGCTGATGGTAAGTTTGCAACCCAGTGACCCAGTGTTGATTTATTCATTGATAGAGTCTTTGATGCACTTTTCTACATCGCTCTGAATAAGTGTGTCTGCTAACTGCAGTAAATTTAAATATCAGTATGATAGGCTACTATAAATGATAGCATAGAATATAACAAGAGATCGATTATTATATTATAGCCTGAAAGAATATCATAAAAATGTTACTACACTTGAACTCTGATTATCAGACGGAATCTTGGCCTGATGAAAGATTTACTCACCAGGCACGTAAAAGTATTCCTAAACTACAGCACTCTACAAAAAGTATTAAAACTGTCAGGATTAAACACTCACATCCGACTGGCTGAAGGGGAATCCTTTTAAACATACACATGAATTTAACTTCATTAACTATCGTGTGTGTTTTCATTTTTTTTTTTTACACTGTTAGGACACATATGAAAACCACGGCCATGGCAACCCTGTACATGTACTGCTCGCCCGCGATTCCTTCCTCTTCTTCGTATTCTTAATAAAACCATGCTCTTGGGCGCGTTACTGCCATCTACTGGATTAAATATTACAGGCACAATTGCACAATCCGCGTCCATGCCAGATTTACTGTAAATACATTTTATTTTACAGAAAACATTTAACAGCAACATTTATCAATCATCACCAAGACAGAAAGCAGGCAATAGTAAGTAGGAGAAACAGTATTGATTGTGTAAAAACTGGAACATGTGATTCAGGTACTAACTAAAGTAACTAGTTTGTGAACAGCAGTGTTGGGCAATTACTAGTAACGCGTTACTGTAACGCAGTTACTTTTGACAGTAACTAATACTGTAACGCATTACTTTTTAAATGAAGTAACTCCGTTACCGTTACCGTCCCAGCCAACATGTCCATGTGGGCCCCACATGGGTTTTATCTGGGTTATATGGGCATCACTTTGATGGGCTGAATGTGGGCCCCAGTTTAGTCAGTGTTGTAGGCCCCGGTTAGGTTGCCGGTTAGGTTGCTATCCGCACACCGCAGACATGTTGGCTCTTATCCAGATAACCGTGTGCTGGCTGCGCTTTTTATTGCGTCATTACAATTGTGTTTCTGCTGTGTTGTTTCGGTGATTTAGGTATTTCGGCTGAAAATTTCCGGTGGCAGAATTTTCGGTGCATCCCTGTAATTTATGATTGGCCTTACGCGGGCCGGACAGGGACGTACAAATGGCCGGATGTGGCCCGCGGGCTGTAGTTTACAATGGAGATTGCTTTGTCGTTATCTGTTTTTTGGTTCTTAGTATAAATATAACAGCACAGAATCAAGACTTTTGTCCCACTGCTGAGAGCCTTTAAACATTTAATTTTCTGCGGCTTCAGTTGCATTTCTTATCGCCTTTCTCTTTGCCTCCCCATTGATGCCTAGTAGAGTAAGTACTTTGCAGAGTGAATGCCCTGCAAAACCTCTACAGCCCACCTCCAAAGGCTCATAACGAGTTATCCAGCCCTGCCTTCTACACTCTTCAACTAACTCTTGGTACTGCCCCATCAGACCCCCACGTCCATTGGTGAGTACCGTAAATCTCACCTCAGAGATAAACCACCTTTCAAAATCTCCCCTACGTTATCACTTTTTGTTCCGGCCATTTTAGACTCGGGCTCCTCCTCTGGAAATTTCATCTTCCAAGAATGCCTAGAGCACCTTAAGTTGGCCCGTGAAAGAGGGGCTCAGAAGCTCGCCATACAGACGATCCAGGGAAGGCCTTTAGGACATGGCTGGGTGAGATACTCTACGCCTGTGATCACCCTACAAGTGGTATTGTTCCATCAAGAGGAAATACTGTTTCTGGTCCTAGAACACTCCACCACCAGCATCATTCTCGGGCGTCCCTGGCTCTCACGACACTACCCAACATTTTTTGGAGCCCATGTAACATAATCAATGGAGCCAACAATGCCGGGACCGCTGTCTGCTTAACCTACCCCAACCACGACCGGTCCTTATTTCCCTTGCCTCGATGCAAATCGAAAGTCCAGTGACCCACAAAGAATTGAAGGTTCCCCCTGAGTATCGGTTCTTCCAGGATGTGTTCAGTAAGCAGGCAGCCACTTGCCTGCCCTCTCATCGCCCATGGGATTGCGCAATCAACTTAATACCAGGTGCAAAACTCCCGAAAGGTAGAAAATACCCACTGTCCATCCCAGAGCGTGCGGCAATGGAGGCCGATATTCAGGAGGCCTTACAAAAGGGCTTCATCACCCCATCATCTTCTCCAGCAGCTTCCAGCTTCTTCTTTGTGGAGAAGAAGGACAGCGGTCTCCGGCCGTATATTGATTACCGAAATCTAAACTCCCAAATTGTACAACTCCCTTACCCGCGCTCTCTGGTACCAGCCGCCCTAGAAGACCTCCGTGGAGCCCGAATATTCACCAAACTAGATCTACGGAGTGCATGTAATCTAGTGCGCATACGCATGGGGGATGAATGGAAGATGGCCTTCCTCACCCCCTCGGGCCACTACGAATACTGGGTCATGCCATATGGACTCTATTTCTCCAGCAGTGTTTCAGACTTTTATAAATAAAGTGTTCAGACAGTTCCTCCATTGGTTCTTCATCATATACATCGATCCTACACTTGTTCAGAGAGAGCGAGAGAGTCTGGGAGTCGATGCATACCCAGTTACAAAGAGCCCTTAGGACCATGAAAAGGTTTGCAGATCCAAAGAGATCGGAGGCTCCTCCCTACCAACCGGGAGACAAGGTATGGTTGTCAACCCAAGATCTACGCCTCTGACTGCCCTGCAGGAAGCTCAGCCCTTGTTACATCAGCCCGTTCACTATACTGAGGCGTAATAATGACATGTCCATTTCTCCCTCTGCCACAGATAACCCCGTAGCTACTAATGATCCACCTTCCCCTGAGGTGCTCGACCAACCCTCTGTATACTCCATCCGAGAGATTCTGGGCTCATGACGTCGGAACCCCACGCTTGAATTCCTCATCTATTGGGAGGGGTATGGTCCAGAGGAATGCTCCTGGGTCACCAGACAGGATGTCCTGGACCTGGAACTCCTGGAGGATTTCCACCTCAGTCATCCTGAGCACCCTGCACCCAGAGCAGTGAGTCGTCAATCAGGGTCCACCAAATTGAGACTGTGTCTGTCTCCCAAACAAAACCAAAATGTAGAAATTCTGTTTAAGTAACCTGATTAACAATGAATTAATAAGACTGAATGCACAGGACCTCTAATCTAAAGATAGGATTGTTGAATCTTAGATCTCTCATGTCAAAAGTGCTGACTATAAACAAAATTCTTACCAGGAGTTTAATTTAATGTGTTTGACAGAAACGCGGATTAACTAAATTAATATCTAGCAATAAATGAAGCTAGTCCTGGGTATAGTTACATACAACTATTTATAATAATAATGTAAGTGTCACACAAAAAAATAAACAAATGTTACGTCCCAGTCTAGGGATGAGGCACACAGCGTGATTAAAGGCACGGGGTGATATATATTTAATTGGTGGATGGAAGTGTATTTGGTGAAAGTGTGATGGGAAATGGAAATGCAAACACTGGGGTGTCGTAAAGCGGAAGGTATATTGTAGTATTTACAGTACAACCCGGGATAGACTCCAAGGCCGAATTCATAAACAAAAAACACTTTTTTAACAAACACTACTATCCTGCACACAAAACCCAAAAGAAATACAAAAACACTTCCCTAACTGACTCACCAAAAACAGGGAACAAACACACACCCAACAGAAATGGCAGCCACTCTCCTATTACCGGTGAACAAAACAACAAATATGTACATATATTTTACAGGTATAATACAGTAAGTTAAATATGGTCAAAACGGGACAAGGCAAACTCAGAGTCAGAATGGGCGTAGGTCAGTAACAGGAAATCACAAAGTCTTGGGACAGAATTACGATCTAAATCCCACCTTCCCCTCGACTTTATAGGTCGCCCCCTGCTAATGTCATTAGAAGGGAAGAGGGTGGGGCTTTAGTTCACTGGAATGCAGGGAAGACCTGGACTGGAGTCTCGGGATGGCACCTGCACACAACTACACACCGCATGCAAATACAATACAACCCGCAAAATACTGCGGGTTGTTACACAAATATATAACATACTTTACACCAACATAAAATATTTAGCGTCCAAACGCAAGTCTAGTCAGTCACTTAGATTAATTATTATTTATAGACCCCTGGGCCCTACTCTGATTGTCTCGTAGAATTTTGCAGATTTCATCACAAATATAGCTACTTCTTTAGACAAAGCATTAATTGTTGGTGACTTTAATATAAATTTTGGAAGATTTCTTAAGAACAGCAGTTGTGTCCATTCTAGATTCAGTAGGAATTAATCAGAATGTTATATGACAAACTCATAGTGGTGTACACACTCCTAATTTAATATTTAAATTAAATGTTACACTCTTGAAGATGTAGCTTCTTTTAAAACCAAAATGATCAGGGAGAAAAAAATGAACACTCTGGTATAATGATTATACGCACACCTTAAAACAAACCAATCTGAAATTACAATGTAAATGGCATCAAACCAACTTGACAGTGATTTCAAATTGCATGGAAGGAAAGTCTTCTGGGTTACTGTAAAGCTTTTAGTGCTGCTAGATCAGCATATTTCTTCACCCCAATAGAAAATAACAAGCATAAGAGTAATGAGAAAATTAGGCATGAGTACAAGGAGATGCGGCAGAAGGTAGGGAGGGATGTGGCGAAAGCCAAGGAAAAGGCATATGAGGAGCTGTGTGAGAAGTTGGACACTAAGGAAGAAGAAAAGGATTTGTACCGATTGGCCAGGCAGAGGGACCGAGCTGGGAAGGATGTGCTGCAAGTTAGAGCAATAAAGGTTGGAGATGAAAATGTGTTGACTAGTAGAGTGTGTTGAGAAGATGGAGGGAGTATTTTGAGCAGCTGATAAACGAGAAAAATGAGAGCGAGAGAAGGTTGGATGGTGTGGAGATGGTGAAGCAGGAAGTGCATAGCATTAGTAAGGAGGAAGTAAGAGCAGCGATTAAGAGGACGAAGAGTGGAAAGTCAGATAAAGCAGGGAGATGTTTAGGAGAAATGGCAGCGGAGTTTTTAACAAGATTGTTTAACAGGATTTTGGAAGGTGAGAGGATGCCTGAGGAATGGAGAAGGAGTGTGCTGGTACCAATCTTTAAGAACAAGGGAGATGTGCAGACCTTCAGTAACTACATAGGAATAAAGTTGATCAGTCACAACATGAAGTTATGGGAAAGAGTAGTGGAAGCCAGGCTGAGAGAAAAGTTGACCATCTGTGAGCAACAGTATTGTTTCATGCTGAGGAAGAGCACCACAGATGCATTATTTGCTTTGAGAATGTTGATGGAGAAGTATAGAGATGGTCAGAAGGAGTTGCATTGTGTGTTTGTGGATTTAGAGAAAGCGTACAACAGGGTGGAGAGAGAGGAGTTGTGGTACTGTATGAGGAAGTCAGGTGTGTCAGAGAGGTATGTGAGGGTGGTGCAGGACATGTATGAGGACAGTGTGACAGCAGTGAAGTGTGCAGTAGAAATGACAGACTGGTTTAAGGTGGAGGTTGGACTGCATAAAGGATCGGCTCTGAGCCCTTTCCTGTTTGCAGTGGTGATGGACAGGTTGAAAGACAAGGTCAGACAGGAGTCTCCATGGACTATGATGTTTGCGGATGATATTGTTATTTGTGGTGAGAGTAGGGAGCAGGTTGAGATGAGCCTATAGAGGTGGAGGTATACACTGGAGAGAAGGGGAATGATAGTCAGTAGGAGTAAGACAGAGTACATGTGTGTGAATGAGAGGGAGGGCAGTGGAGGGGTGCGGTTGCAAGTAGAAAATGGGGTCATGGGGTATATCGGTAGGTGAATGCTGAGAATGGAGCCACCAGGAAGGAGGAAAAGAGGAGGCAGTTTATGGATGTGGTGAGGGAAGACATGCAGGTAGTTGGGTTGAAAGAGGCAGATGTAGAGGACAGGGGGGTATGGAGATGGATGACCTGCTATGGCGACCCCTAATGGGAGCAGCCGAAAGAAGAAGAAGAAGAAGCATCCTAGATTTTTATTCAGTTTGTTAGGGAAATAAACAGGTAAATAAAAGCACTGCACTAACATGCAAACCATATAGGTAGTAATGACTTCATAATTTTAATGATTTAAACTTTTTTGATAGTAAAGTTGAAAACATCCAGACAATTTATATAAATCCAAACTATTTATAAATAACCCTGTATATTCATTCATCATTCATTAATTTTCTCCCACTTATCCGTAATTCGGGTCGCGGGGGCAGCAGTCTGAGCAGGCCCCCGCCTTCTGCCCAATCCTAACAGCACCGTCCCTTACGGTCCCTTCTGCAGGTGGTGAGCCCACGGGAAGGCGGCCCCACGTCACTCCGACGTCACTTATCAAAATCATCAACTTGTATTTTCGATCCCTGGCCTACAATTTTCTTCAAACAGATAATTCCAGAAGTAATTGAACCTGTTCTATTACCTGTCTTCCATAAGCATTGGTTTGTACCTAAATCCTTCCGACTGGCTGTTATCAATCCTGTAATTAATAAACCTGCTCTTGACCCTTGTCAGCTGTCCAACTATAGGCTAATGTCAAACATCCCCTTTATCTGCAAGATTTTAGAAAAGGGTGTAGCACAGCAGTTGTGCTCACATCTACTTAGGAAAATCTTGTGAAATGTATCAGTCAGGATTTAGGCTTCATCATAGCACAGAGACAGCACTAATTAAAGTGGTAAATAACCTGTTCTTGGCTTCTGATTAGGGGTTTTGTCTCCTTACACTTTTTGCAAGGATCTGTCTTAGGCCCACTGCTTTTCTCTTTATACTGTATATGCTGCCTCTGGATAAAATTATACATAAACATGGTATTAGGTTCCATTGCTATGCTGATGATACACAGAGATCAGCTTAACAATGTTGAGCAGTGTGAAAAGGACATTAGACAATGGATGCTTGATAACCTTCTGCTCAACTCAGATAAAACGGAAGTACTTTTACTAGGACCAAATGCAGCTAGAGGTAAACTTTTAGATAACATAGCATCTCTGGATGGTCTTTCTGTCTCACTGTGTACAGCAGTAAAAGACCTTGGTGTTATTATTGACTCTAGTCTGTCCTTTGAGGCTTTGAGGGTGGTGCAGGACATGTAGGAGTACAATGTGACAGCAGTGATGTGTGCAGTAGGAATGACAGACTGGTTCAAGGTGAAGGTTGGACTGCATGGGAAGGGGAATGATAGTCAGTGGGAGTAAGACAGAGTACATGTGTGTGAAAGAGAGGGAGGGCAGTGGAGTGGGGGTGTAGGTAGAAGTGGTGGTGAAAGTGAATGAGTTTAGATACCTGGGTCAACGATGCAAAGTAATTAGGGTGTGTCAGAGAGGTAAAGAAAAGAGTGCAGGCAGGGTGGAATGGGTGGAAAAGACTGGCAGGAGTGATTTGTGATAGTAGGGTATCTGCAAGAGTGAAATGGAAAATGTATAGGACTGTGGTGAGACCTGCGATGTTGTATGGTTTAGAGACAGTGGCATTGACTAAAAGACAGGAGGTGGAGCTGGAGGTAGCAGAGCTGAAGATGTTGAGATTTTCATTGGGAGTGATGAGGATGGACAGGATTAAAAACAAGTTTATTAGAGGTACAAGGCATTTAGGATGTTTTGGAGACAAGGTGAGGTAGGCAAGATTGAGATGGTTTGGACATGTGCAGAGGAGGAAAGACATGCAAGTGGGTCATTTGAAAGAGGCAGATATAGAGGACAGGGTTGTGTGGAGAAGGATTATCGGCTGTGGCAATCCCTAACGGGAGCAGCTAAAAGAAGAAAAAGCAGTTTGTGGTCAGTGATCAGGCTGGTTGCACTGATTGTGTTTGATTTATTAAATCGAAGTAGTTCATAAGAATCTTTTGTTGGGGCTATGCTTTAACAGAAAGATGGCATTTGTCATTATTTACGGGTATATGTTTTTTTAATGTCATTCTTTTGAAGCACCACTGCTGTAAATTGGTCAAGGAAACTGATTACATTTATATTTTATATATTGGGATACCCGTGCTGGGGTGGCAGATGGGGTAGCAATTCTTATTTTTGTGCCACTGTTGTTTTCTGTAAAGCTGCTTTGAGACAATGTCTGTTGTGAAAAGCGCTATACAAATAAACTTGACTTGACTTGACTTGCCACCCTGATAGATCCGCCGTTGCAACACTATCGATATTTTAGGAAAGAGTGAGTGAGAGAGAGAGAGATTGTCATTACTGTGCTAAGGTGAATGTAAACGTTGAACTTGAACAGAGGGAAACCCGCGAGCAAATGTTGGAGCTCTGAAATTTTGCCTGCCTCCCGAGCTTTCATTCGGACTCACGGGGTTAATGGAATAAACCTTAGACAATGTGGAAAATTAGGTTTCCTGTATTTCAAGTCATACTGTTTATTTTCACTTATTTAGGTAGTCTATTTGTGTTTTTTTGTTGTTGTTGTTGGTTTGTTTTGTTTTATAAGCAACAACGGTGTTTTTAAAGAAATGTGTTACATATACAATACTTTTTTCAAACACAGCTGTTAAATCTATGCTTTCTGACATTTGCACTTGTCAATTTAACGTATTTATTATTTTATATCGTATGATAAAATAACATTAAAGTTAACTAAATGTGATATTTTTTTCTAAAACCCAAAGGGAATATTTTTTTGAACCACAGGGTTGCAGAAGAATAACGATTGGCCAATGATGGGCATTCAAAGATAACCAAATCGTATTGCAATTTATTCTAACCAATAATTAAATGTACATTTGTCCAAATTTCCATTTACTCAAAGAGAGAGTAGTTTTTCTGATGTTGTAATTATCATTTTCGTGCAGCAAACAATTTTCCCAAACCCTGATTACTGCACCTTCAGTATAGGTAACTGCTAGTCTGCTCACATGAACTACCTTGGCAGAATTTCTGATTAGATTTGTTAAAAAAAAAAAAAAAAAAAAAAAAAAAAAGGAACTGCATAAATCAGAGTCTAAGTAAAACGAGATATTTTATACAAAATATAGAGGCTATGTAATCAAATAGTTAATAATAGTAATATTTTTCTCATCTATAAATAAAGAATAAACGCTAGTTAGTTCTCTGATTTGAATACACGCTGCCCATTAGCTCATTTTTAGTCCTTCATCTGTCTGTTTTAGTTCTGGAAAAAAGAATCCTTATTCGTCTGTTCCTCCAGGTGCAGCACGGGTAGCATTATTTTTATTGGACTTCTCTGTAGAAATCCCGCCCAAAACTATTATAATTTTTTAAAACTTAAATCAGTGATTAGCCCTTTGAGGAGTAATTTTCCACTTTAAATCATCATGAGATAGGCTGAGGCACGGCCTACCTCACAGTATTATACGGACGGTGCATGTAAAGGATGCTGAGTATCAATCCACCATACCGCCTTCCTGTCACACACATATTGATGACGTAGCCTCAGTACTCAGCAGAACGCGAGTCCGCGGGATGGGGCCGATGGAAAATGGCGAGTCTGTGTAAACGTCAACAATGTACCATCAAATTACATGGTTTTCGTCAGGAACTTGACTCGTGGAGGCATAAGCTTATTCAATGTGTAGGTAAGGTCATTTAACATTTTACCTTACAACGGTTTGCAATATCAGGTCATGGGTGGCACAGCTATAAACCACTGATGCTCTCCGTGACAACCGAAGCGGATTTTTTTTCTTTTACTGTGGTTTGTGCTCATTTGTGCTTTGTTTTGCACCTTGTACGATTCGATGTCCAGGTGCTTAGATTGTGGATACGCCGATAAAAATCTTTTGTGTTTTTTCCCTGTAGTGCGCGCGCTCCCATTTTCACTGAGCAGGCCTGGTCTATTAGTTGTTACGGTGCAAAGTATAATTTAAATGACAATTTTGTCCATAATTAATTAAAAGGTGTATTAGGGTCTCAGTAAATATAATTTTATCAGGTAGATGAAGAAATGTTACGTGTAATCACCCGAAATGTTTATTCAACGGCAGCTATTGGTGGAAGCTTAGGTTATAAAATGGATTTCTAAACGTAATACTACTATAGGCAGATCATATCGTTTCATTGGTTAATAAGAGACTAAAGCTAGAAATATTGGACATTAACAAATCCATACTATAACAGGGTAAATAAATAAAGCCATATGAAACTGAAGAATGTGTAAAGTCACGTTACAGCTGGATATTTTGTTTGGTCAGTTAACTTTGGATTTAACCTGCAATACAGTATTTTGCATTTGGTTTCCCTACTCAAGAAATTGACATTTACTCAGATTGTTGTTGTTGGGTTTTTTTTTATATTTTTTTATACTAAACTCTGAATCGGTTGCATCCTGGGTTCTAGCTACAGTATTATTGTTTTGTGTGGATTTAGAGAGATCAGTTCATTAATCAAAATAACTTGCAATGTTCTCTCACTGACAAACTTTGAGAGCAATATATTCTTACTGTTCAAGGGCAAAAATAAATGTAAAGTATGGTAAGAGTCTTCTTCCAGTGAATTCTGTCTTTGCAACTCAAATAAAACAGTCTACAAAAATGGTCATTCTCGAACATACTGTATCCTAATAGACAGAAAAATAAGTCTTAGCACTTGTATATAGTCTGGAAACACAGTGTATCCTATATCCTATGCATTACCAGCAGCTGCATCCATGATATTTTGGCAGATCTTTAGGTGTACTTTTGTTATAGTGTGTTTGCAACACAACAGATTCTCATTGTAAATTTGAATAATATATAGTCTAACAGGCATCACTAAATGAATGTACATTAAAGCAAAGCCTTTAGACGACTGAAAGACTTTCTCATCTCTTATGTCTGGGATGAAAGGTCTTCTCACCAGTCTGATAGACTCATTTTAATCCCATTTACTTTGTACATATGTGATTACAAATACATCATTAGCAATAAACATGTTGGGTTCCTGAATGAGCATTTGACAGACATCAACACAGTGCATAATTAATATGCAATTTATGTTTAAATGTATGTATGTTTTGTATTATTCGTTGCATAATGTATAAAATAACATTTTATAATATTTTATATAAAATAAAATAGAATAAATAAAATTGATGCAATACACTTTTTTATTATATTGATGAAAATCGGTAATTGATTAAATTGGCACAAATTAAAGTAAATAAAAAAATGTAATAAGTAAAAAAAAAATTATTACATTTGTTAGACCCCTTTGAGTTATATACAGTAGTGTAAAAAAGTGTTTGCCCCCTTCTTGATTTCTTATTTCTTTGCATGTTGAATGTTTTAGGTCAACAAACTAATAAATCAAACTAGTAAAAGATAACAAAATTGAACACAACATGCAGTTTTTAAATTAAGGTTTTTATTATTGAGGGAAAACAAAATCCAAAACTACATGGCCTTGTGTGAAAAAGTGTTTGCCCTCCTGTTAAAACTGTGGTTTATCACACCGGAGTTCAATTTCTCTAGCCACACCCAGGCCTGATTACTGCCACACCTGTTCACAATCAAGAAATATCTTAAATAGGACCTGCCTGACAACGTGAAGTAGACCAAAAGATCCTCAAAAGCATCATGCCGAGAGAAAGAAATTCTGAAACAAATGAGAAAGAAAGTAATTGAGATCTATCAGTCTGGAAAAGGTCATTAAATCATTTCTAAAGCTTTGTGACTCCAGAGAACCACAGTGAGAGCCATTATTCACAAATGGCAAAAACATGGAACAGTGGAGAACCTTCCCAGGAGTGGCCCGGCCAACCAAAATTACCCCAAGAGCACAGCGACGACTCATCCAGGAGGTCACAATAGACCCCTCAACAACATTTAAAGAACTGCAGGCCACACTTGCCTCAGTTAAGGTCAGTGTTCATGACTCCACCATAAGAAAGAGACTGGACAAAAATGGTCTGCATGGCAGAGTTTCAAGACCAAAACCGCTGCTGAGCAAAAAGAACATAAAGGCTCGTCTCAGTTTTGCCAGAAAACAACTTGATGATCCCCAAGACTTTTGGGAAAATACTTTGTGGACTGAAGAGACAAAAGTTAAACTTTTTGGAAGGTGTGTGTCCCATTACGTCTGGCGTAAAAGTAACACCGCATTTCAGAAAAAGAACATCATACCAACAGAAAAATACGGTGGTGGTAGTGTGATGGTCTGGGACTGTTTTTCTGCTTCAGGACCTGGAAGATTTGCTGTGATAAATGGAACCATGAATTCTGCTGTTTACCAAAAAATCCTGAAGGAGAATGTCCAGCCATCTGTTTGTGACCTCAAGCTAAAGTGAACTTGGGTTCTGCAGCAGGACAATGATCCAAAACACACCAGCAAGTCCACCTCTAAATGGCTGAAGAAAAATATAATGAAGACTTTGGAGTGGCCTAGTCAAAGTCCTGACCTGAACCCTATTGAGATGCTGTGGCATGACCTTAAAAAGGTGGTTCATGCTCAAAAATCCTCCAGTGTGATGAATTACAACAATTCTGCATAGATGAGTGGACCAACATTCCTCCACAGCGCTGTAACAGACTCAATGCAAGTTATCGCAAACGCTTAATTGCAGTTGTTGCTGCTAAGGGCGGCCCAACCAGTTATTAGGTTTAGGGGCAAACAATTTTCACACAGGGCCATGTAGTTTTGGATTTTGTTTTTCATCAATAATAAAAACCTTTATTTAAAATCTGCATGTTGTTTACTTGTGTTATCTTTTACTAATATTTAAATTAGTTTGATCATCTGAAACATAAGTGTGACAAACATGCAAAAAAATAAGAAATCAGGATGGGGGCAAACACTTTTTCACACCACTGTGTGTGTGTGTGTGTGTGTGTGTGTGTGTGTGTATACAGTAGGTATGAAAATAATTCAGACCCACTTAAATTTTTACTTGTTATATTGCAGCCATTTGCTAAAATCATTTAAGTTGATTTCTTTTCCTCAATAATGTACATATAGCACCCCATGTTGACAGAAAAACACAGAATTGTTGACATTTTTGCAGATTTATTAAAAAAGAAAAACTAAAATATCACATGGTCCTAAGTATTCAGACTCTTTGCTGTGACACTCATATATTTAACTCAGGTGCTCTCCATTTCTTCTGATCATCCTTGAGATGGTTCTACACCTTCATTTGAGTCCAGCTGTGTTTGATTATACTGATTGGACTTGATTAGGAAAGCCACACATATCTGTCTATATAAGACCTTACAGATCACAATGCATGTCAGAGCAAATGAGAATCATGAGGTCAAAGGAACTGCCTGAAGAGCTCAGAGACAGAATTGTGGCAAGGCACAGATCTGGCCAAGGTTACAAAAAGATTTCTGCTGCACTTAAGGTTCCTAAGAGCACAGTGGCCTCCATAATCCTTAAATGGAGGACGTTTGGGACGACCAGAACCCTTCCTAGAGCTGGCCGTCCAGCCAAACTGAGCTATCGGGGGAGAAGAGCCTTGGTGAGAGAAGTAAAGAAAAACCCAAAGATCACTGTGGCTGAGCGCCAGAGATGCAGTCAGGAGATGGTAGAAAGTTGTAGAAAGTCAACCATCACTGCAGCCCTCCACCAGTCGGGGCTTTATGGCAGCGTGGCCCGACGGAAGCCTCTCCTCAGTGCTAAACACATGAAAGCCAACATGGAGTTTGCTAAAAAAACACCTGAAGGTCTCCAAGATGGTGAAAAATAAGATTCTCTGGTCTGATGAGACCAAGATAGAACTTTTTGGCCTTAAATTTAAGCGGGATGTGTGGAGAAAACCAGGCACTGCTCATCACCTGTCTAATACAGTCCCAACAGTGAAGCATGGTGGTGGCAGCATCATGCTGTGGGGGTGTTTTTCAGCTGCAGGGACAGGACGACTGGTTGCAATGGAGGGAAAGATGAATGCGGCCAAGTACAGGGACAAAAACCTTCTCCAGAGTGCTCTGGACCTCAGACTGGGCCGAAGGTTTCCCTTCCAACAAGACAATGACCCTAAGCACACAGCTAAAATAACGAAGGAGTGGCTTCACAACAACTCCGTGACTGTTCTTGAATGGCCCAGCCAGAGCCCTGACTTAAACCCAATTGAGCATTGTGGAGAGACCTAAAAATGGCTGTCCACCAACGTTTACCATCCAACCTGACAGAACTGGAGAGGACCTGCAAGGAGGAATGGCAGAGGATCCCCAAATCCAGGTGTGAAAGACTTGTTGCATCTTTCCCAAAAAGACTCCTGGCTGTATTAGATCAAAAGGGTGCTTCTACTAAATACCGAGCAAAGGGTCTGAATACTTAGGACCATGTGAAATTTCAGTTGTTTTTTTTTTTTTTTTTTTTTTATGAAATCTGCATCGATGTCAACAATTCTGTGTTTTTCTGTTAATATAGGGTGCTATGTGTACATCATTAATGAGGAAGAAAAATGAACTTTTAGCAAATGTCTGCAATATAACAAAGAGTGAAAAATTTAAGGGGTCTGAATACTTTCCGTACCCACTGTAAATATATATATATATATATATACAGTACAGACCAAAAGTTTGGACAAACCTGCTCATTCAAGGAGTTTTCTTTATTTTCATGACTATGAAAATTGTAGAGTCACACTGAAGGCATCAAAACTATGAATTAACACATGTGGAATTATATAAATAACAAAAAAGTGTGAAACAACTGAAAATATGTCATATTGTAGGTTCTTCAAAGTAGCCACCTTTTGCTTAGATTACTGCTTTGCACACTCTTGGCATTCTCTTGATGCCTACTTTGAAGAACCTACAATATGACATATTTTCAGTTTACTTTTTTGTTATGTATATAATTCCACATGTGTTTATTCATAGTTTTGATGCCTTCAGTGTGACTCTACAATTTTCATAGTCATGAAAATAAAGAAAACTCCTTGAATGAGCAGGTGTGTCCAAACTTTTGGTCTGTACTGTGTATGTGTATATATAATATATATATAATTTATATTAATTAGGGATGCACCGAATATTTGGCCACCGAATATTTGGCCGAAACAGTTTGTTGTGATGACGCAAACAGAAACCGGTGCCTGAATGTGCTTGTCTGAAACAAGTCTGCGGTGTGGACGTATTTCAGTATATCTGAAAAAGACCCACGGATAGCGATTTGCAAAACATGTAATGCCGTAATTTCAAGGGAGCAAAACCCCTCCGAGCAATGGAAAAATAATCACGGCCGCTTTTCTGACCTGGCAAAGTTGGCATGCAAGTACTTGTCTGCTCCGTGCATAAGCACTGACCGCGAAAAACTGTTCAGTGCAGCAGCCCATGTTCTCGATGAGAAGAGGAACAGACTTACTTCACTGTGATAAAGCAGAGAAGCTACTCTTTATCAAGAAAAACCTGCCACTTTACCTCAAGAAGTAGAATGGGCTTGTCTAGTGTTTAAATATTTATTATCCACTTTGCACATCTGCAATTCTTGGTGCATTTGTTGTTAAAGTTCTACAGTTAACATATGGTCTTTGTTTTGATACACTATTATGTTGTAGGCCTACAGTGAAAATATTGTATCTTCAAGCAGTTGCACTTGTTCTGAATGCACTTTGTTTTTATGAAAGAACATATTTAATCTTATACCCTTTTAGCAGGCCAGAGGGCCTGTACATTATTATTTATTGTACACATGAGTGCATTTAGGTTTGAATTTTAATTTATTTTATCCTGTGCATTGTTGCAATGTGCTATAAATAAATATTTTCATAATTTGTAATTGATTTATTCATTGAAACTTTATTATTAATTTATGCAATTGAAATGCCTTGATTTTAGTACGTTTAGTACACCGTCATAGCCATAAATGCAATGGTAATAATAATTGGCAAAATTTCTTTCGGCGTTTCGGTTTTCGGCCTTGCTTTCCTCTTTTTCGGGTTTCGGCCAAGAATTTTCATTTCAGTGCATCCCTAAAATATATATACAGTGGTCCCCCGGTTATCGAACTCAATTCGTCCCTTAAAACTGTTCGAAATCTGAAATGTTCGAAAACCGGACCAAATTATCCCATAAGAAATAATGGAAAACCAATTAATCCGTTCCCGAACTCCACCAATACCCATTAATTAACAATTTTTTCCTGTTTTTAGCCGTATTAATAGTCAGGAATCCCCCTGCCACGCCCCCTTCGGTGGCTGTCATACCTCGGTGCTTCAGGGAATGCCCTGTTCCTTCGCTCATGCGTGCCCCGCCCACATTGAGCTCATCGCAATCGGGCTTCCTCCGTAAAGCACCGTGGATATTATTTATGGACTGCCTTTTGCCGGATTATCTCGATCTCTGCGGGTATTTTGTGTTGGCTCGGTAAAAGTATAAATTAACAACTTTACAAGAGTAAGAAACAAAATGATTACCGTACTTACGGCTAAATATCACTAATATTGTTCACAAACAGAAGTTGCGATAGATGCTTACTCAGCGATGGTTGAAGCGGAAGCAGTTTCTTCCCCTCGCGCTGGGTGGGGCAGCATGGGTGGCGTTTCGATAACTGGAACTTTGTTCGTTCACCGAACCCAAATTTCGTTCGGAAAACCGTTCGCTATACGGAATGTTCGATATCCGAGCCGTTCGATAACCGGGGGGACCACTGTGTATATATAAAATATATATTATATATATATATATATATATATATATATATATATATATATATATATATATATATATATATGTTGTGTGATATGTGATATATGTGATATATATATATATGTATATATATATATATATATATATATATATATATATATATGTGTGTGTGATATGTGATATATGTGATTATATATATATATATATATATATATATATATATATATATATATATATATATATATATATATATATATACAGTGAGGAAAATAAGTATTTAAACACCCTGCTATTTTGCAAGTTCTCCCACTTAGAAATCATGGAGGGGTCTGAAATTGTCATCGTAGGTGCATGTCCACTGTAAGAGACATAATCTAAAAAAAAAAATCCAGAAATCACAATGTATGATTTTTAAACTATTTATTTGTATGATACAGCTGCAAATAAGTATTTGAACACCTGTCTATCAGCTAGAATTCTGACCCTCAAAGACCTGTTAGTCTGCCTTTAAAATGTCCACCTCCACTACATTTATTATCCTAAATTAGATGCACCTGTTTGAGGTCGTTAGCTGCATAAAGACACCTGTCCACCCCATACAATCAGTAAGAATCTACAACTACTAACATGGCCAAGACCAAAGAGCTGTCCAAAGACACTAGAGACAAAATTGTACACCTCCACAAGGCTGGAAAGGGCTACGGGGAAATTGCCAAGCAGCTTGGTGAAAAAAGGTCCACTGTTGGAGCAATCATTAGAAAATGGAAGAAGCTAAACATGACTGTCAATCTCCCTCAGACTGGGGCTCCATGCAAGATCTCATCTCGTAGGGTCTCAATGATCCTAAGGAAGGTGAGAAATCAGCCCAGAACTACACTGAAGGAGCTGGTCAATGACCTGAAATGAGCTGGGACCACCGTTTCCAAGGTTACTGTTGGTAATACACTAAGACGTCATGTTTTGAAATCATGCATGGCACGGAAGGTTCCCCTGCCTAAACCAGCACATGTCCAGGCACGTCTTAAGTTTGCCAATGACCATTTGGATGATCCAGAGGAGTCATGGGAGAAAGTCATGTGGTCAGATGAGACTAAAATAGAACTTCTGGGTCATAATTCCACTAAACGTGTTTGGAGGAAGAAGACTGATGAGTACCATCCCAAGAACACCATCCCTACTGTGAAGCATGGGGGTGGTAGCATCATGCTTTGGTGGTGTTTTTCTGCACATGGGACAGGGCGACTGCACTGTATTAAGGAGAGGATGACCAGGGCCATGTATTGCGAGATTTTGGGGAACAACCTCCTTCCCTCAGTTAGAGCATTGAAGATGGGTCGAGGCTGGGTCTTCCAACATGACAATGACCCGAAGCACACAGCCAGGATAACCAAGGAGTGGCTCTGTAAGAAGCATATCAAGGTTCTGGCATGGCCTAGCCAGTCTCCAGACCTAAACCCAATAGAGAATCTTTGGAGGGAGCTCAAACTCCGTGTTTCTCAGCGACAGGCCAGAACCCTGACTGATCTAGAGAAGATCTGTGTGGAGGAGTGGGCCAAAATCCCTCCTGCAGTGTGTGCAAACCTGGTGAAAAACTACAGGAAACGTTTGACCTCTGTAATTGCAAACAAAGGCTACTGTACCAAATATTAACATTGACTTTCTCAGGTGTTCAAATACTTATTTGCAGCTGTATCATACAAATAAATAGTTAAAAAATCATATATTGTGATTTCTGGATTTTTTTTCAGATTATGTCTCTCACAGTGGACATGCACCTACGATGACAATTTCAGACCCCTCCATGATTTCTAAGTGGGAGAACTTGCAAAATAGCAGGGTGTTCAAATACTTATTTTCCTCACTGTATGTGATATATGTAATATATATGTATATGTTTGTTTATTTATATTCAGAGGGTTGTAATTTTTTTGTGTTAGAAATATATTTGTTAACCCAGCCATTAGGGTTGCACAAGCCAGTGCACTCTTAGTGCCGGTCCCAAGCCCGGATAAATGGGGAGGGTTGCGTTAGGAAGGCATCCAGCGTAAAACGTGACAAATCAAATATGCGGATCACGAATCAGAAATTTATACAGGATCGGTCGAGGCCCGGGTTACCAACGACCGCCACAGGTATTGTTAGCCAACAGGGTACTGGTGGAAATTGGGCTACTGTTGGCCGAAGGAGGAGAAGGAGAGGAGGAAGATGTCTACAGAGACAACAGAAAAAGAGGTGTAGGAGAGTGGAGGTTAGAGTTGGTACTTTAAATGTTGGCACAAAAATTCTGGAGTGATTTAGATGTAGTGGTAGAAGGTGTAGGAATGAAAGATTGGTGATTGGGGACTTTAATTGGCATGTAGGTGAAGGAAACAGAGGTGATGAGGTGGTGATGGGTAGGTATGGTTTGAAGGAGAGGAATGTGGAAGGGCAGATGGTGGTGGATTTTGCTAAAAGGGTGGAAATGGCAGTGGTGAACACTTTTAAGAAGAAGGAGTATCATGAGGTGACATTAAAGTGAAGGGAGGTGCACACAGGTGGACTATTTTTTATGTAGGAGATTGGCAGGGTGTTCAAGGTGTTGGCGGGGGACAGTGTAGCTAGACAGCATAGGATGGTTTTGGAGGTGAAGAAGAAGAGATGGATAGTGAGGACTGAAAATGAATTAGATGGTGAAAACTGAAGGAGGAAGACTGTAGTGTGAGATTCAGGGAAAAGGTCAGACAGGAGCTCTGTGGTGGTGAAGAGGTGCTGGATGATTGAGCAACTACTTGGTGTGACAATTGGAAATGGAAAGGGAGACAAAGAGACATGGTGGTGGAATGAGGAAGTGCAGGACAGCATAAGGAGAAAGAGGTTGGCAAAACAGAATTGGGATCGACAGAGTGATGAGAAAAGTAGGCAGGAGTATTATATGAGGATTTGTGCTGATTGGCCAGGCAGAGGGATCAAGGTGGGAAGGATGTGCTGCAAGTTAGAGCAATAAAGGATGGAGATGGAAATGTGTAGGCTAGTGAGGAGAGTGTGTTGAGAAGGTGAAGGGAGTATTTTGAGCAGCTGATGAATGAGGAAAATGAGAGAGAGAAAGAAGGGTGAATAATGTGGAGATGGTGAAGCAGGAAGTGGATAGGATTAGTAAGGAGGAAGTGAGAGCAGCGATTAAGAGGATGAAGAGTGGAAAGTCGGTTGGACCAGATGACATAACGGTAGAAGCATGGAGATGTTTAGGCGAGATGGCAGTGGAGTTTTTAACCAGGTTGTTCAACAAGTTCTTGAATGATAAAAGGATGCCTGAGGAATGGAGAAGGAGTGTGCTGGTACTGGTTTTTATGAATTAAGTAGATGTGCAGACCTACAGTGACTAAAGGGGAATAAAGTTGATTAGTCACACCATGAAGTTATGGTAAAGAGTAGTGGAAGCCAGGCTGAGAGAAGTTGTTGGAGCCTGGAGAGGTGGAGGTATGCGCTGGAGAGAAGAGGAATGAAAGTCGAGGAGGGCAGTGGTGTGGTTGCAGGGAGAAGAGGTGGAGAAGGTGGAGTAGTTTAGGTACATCGGGTCAGCAGTGCAAAGTAATGGAGACTGTGTTAGAGAAGTGAAGAAAAGAGTGCAGGCAGGGTGGAGTGGGTGGAGAAGAGTGGCAGGAGTGATTTGTGATAGAAGAGTATCTGTGAGAGTGGAAGGGAAAGTTTATACGACTGTGGTGAGACCTGAGATGTTGTATGGTTTAGAGACGGTGGCATCGAATAAAAGACAGGAGGCGAAGCTAGAGGTAGCAGAGATGAAGATTTTGAGACTTTTATTGGGAGTGATGACGATGGACAGGATTAGAAATGAGTTTATTAGAGGGACATCGCATGTAGGACGGTTTGAAGACAAGGTGAGGGAGGTGAGATTGAGATGGTTTGGACATGTGCAAAGGAGGGACATGGGGTACATCAGTAGGAGAATACTGAGGATGAAGACTCCAGGAAGGAGGAAAAGAGGAAGACCAAGGAAGCGGTTTATGGATGTGGTGAGGGAAGACATGCAGGCACCGTAATTTCCGGACTATTAAATGCACCCAAATATAAGCTGCACCCACAGAATTTTACAAAGATTTTTTTTTTTACATAAATATGCCGCAGCTGTCTATAAGCCGCAGGTGCCTACATTGAAACTTGGTAAATTTACTCGTGTAAATGAACTTTACACAGGCTTTAATGAAAGACGGTGTCTGTTACAGGGCTTGTATCTAAACAGTAGCCTACCAAGAAAGTCATTGTTCACTGTCTTCCTCCTTCCTTTCACAACTATTTCTCTTGAGAGTTTTTCTTTTGGCATCGTCGTGCGTTTAAAAATCACTATCGGTGAAGCTCAGAACACAGGTAAAGTGTGTTTTTTCATGCCCGGTTGTTTTCAGCGTGACGTCGCATTTCCTGTTGACAGTCCGAGTGAGCGGCAGGTCAAACGTCAGAAGAACCTCATCCATATTTATGATGTGGTGCGGCCCGATTCAGTGGGAGCACATCTAATTTAATATAAAGAGTTTCATTGGTTCTCCTGAACCCGTTCGGCAATTTCATTGGTCTAACGTTTTGGGGCTCAGTTTTTTGGCTTGAAGTTTGTGAAACCGGGAAAACCCCAGGAAAAATCCATAAATTAGCCGCTTCGTTGTTTAAGCCACGGGGTTCAAAACGTGGAAAAAAGTAGCGGCTTATAGTCCGGAAAATACGGTAGTTGGTTTGAAAGAGGCAGATGTAGAGGACGGGGGGGGGTATGAAGACGGATGATCTGCTGTAGCGACCTTTAATGGTAGTAGCCGAAAGAAGGAGAAGACGACGATACAAATATATTTGTTAGTGGACATTACCTACAAAAAGCACACATAAAGTAAAGATAATTTTCTACCACTATTCCCAAAAACCGTGAAAACAAAATCCATATTCAAAATAGAAGGCAGTCACACCTAAACATATGCCTATATTGTGGTCAGTCAATGTATAGACATATATTTACAAATACAGTGCTTATTTACAAAATAGCTACAAAACCAACAAAAGGAACAGAACAAACAGTTTTAAAACAGGCACAGGTCAAAACAATTATACCAGATTAACATGGATTCAAAACATAAATTCACAACATGAAACTCAAGCATTGGCAGTGCATACTGCTGGATCTCGGAGATGAACAGAAAATCCCAACTGTCTGGAATGGCTGTTCTGCACAAGGAACAAACACGGGTGGGTGCAGACAAAATGTGCCATCCGGTACCATGTTTGATATCTAATGAAATGAAAGCTAAAACTTTAAATTATTTAAAAAAGAATCTTTTGATGATATTTTTTTATCTCACACCCAAATGTTTTAGCATAGGTCAAGATTTTGGCCATTTCTTTGTTTTTCTTGTACAATATAAGCATTAAAACATTAAATTAAACAGCAGCAAGACAGCAGTTTATCACAGTCAGTCTACATTTAAAACCAAGTTAGCAGTAAATATATTTATTTGGAAATGTTTCATTTAATATTTAATTCAGTTTTATTTTTATAGCAGTGGACCGTTTCCCAAAGTACCATTACAGAGATAAATAGGCCATTAAATTTTTATTTGTATGTTAGTGCCGATACGTTTAGTGTCGATTAATCCCTTACAAATCCGTTCTAAGTTTATCCCTAATGAGCAAGCCAGTGGTCACAGTGGCAAGGAAGAAATGCCTAAGATAGAATGAGGATAAAACCTTGAGAGAAACCAGTCATATGCCATTGTAGCAGGCTGTTTATATTAATTCCAGTTTAAATCCATCCTCATAGTTCTTGAGCTACAAAGATCCATAAATTATGTCCCACAGTTGCTGAGATGCTTTCACTTCATCTTTGACCGCTATAAACAAACCATACCATAAATTAAAAATCAAGTACACCAATTTTTAGAAAGGTTTACTCTTTACGGCAGTGATTCAATTTGGTAAAAAAAAAAATAATGTTTTTAGGGGAAGAAAAATGAAAAAATTCCAATAAAATGGAAATTATTGTTTGGATGTAGATTAAATTAGGCTTAACTCAAATAATCTAAGTGGAGTTTTATTATTAGTACAGAGGAGAGGTGAGAAGTGATTTGTGTAATTGTATGTCCAAATACTTTGTATGTCCAGTCTGCTTTGAAATCTTTGTCTGGGAGAGACCTTGCTGATGCAGTATATTTAGAATGTGTCTTCTTGTTGTGCTCAGTAGTTGCCATGGGGTATGACCTGTGACATGAAATCTTCCACACCCTCACCTTAGTAGCAGAGTCTGGTTGTTCCTCACACAGTGGAAAACTATTCTTTAGTCTGATGAGTTCAAATTTGAGCTTTTTGGTTGTAACTGCTAAGTGTTAGATGTAAAGTGAGTGAACAGACATGGAGATGCTGATTTCATTTTTCCAGCAGGATTTGGAACCTGCCCACACTGCCAAAAGCACTAAAGTTGGTTAAATGACCGTGGTGTTGGTGTGCTTGACTGGCCAGCAAACTCACCAGACCTGAGAGAATCTATGGGGTATTGTCAAGAGGAAAATGAGAAACAAGAGACCAAAAAATGCAAATAAGCTTAAGGCCACTTTCAAAGAAACCTGGGCTTCCATACCACCTCAGCATTGCCACAGCAAAGGAGCCCCTACCAAGTATTGAGTACATATACAGTAAATAAACATAATTTCCAGAAGGCCAACAATTCACTAAAAATGATTTTTTTGATTGGTCATATGAAATATTACATTTTTTTGAGATTGGTGGGTTTTTGTTAAATGTGGGCCAAAAGAAAAAAAAATTAAAAGAAATAAACACTTGAAATATATCAGTCTGTGTGTGATGAATCTATATAATATACGAGTTTTACGTTTTGTATTGAATTACTAAAATAAAACTTTTTAATGATATTTACATTTATTGAGATGCACCTGTACATAGTGGTTACTGAATGTGTAGTTCTCAATGTAAAGAGTGGCGGAGGCGGTGTGATCACCTAACCACCATGACTACCCCAGAATATTGCAGTGAAATGCCATGTTTGCATTTAGTGGGACGATTATTGGTTTTCCAACAAGACAATGACTCAATGACTGTTATTTTTCAAGAAGGAGAGTGATTGAGTGCTGCATCCGATGACCTGGCCTCCATGATCACCTGACCTGAATTGGGATGAGTTAGACCGGAGAGTGAAGGAAAAGTAGCAATCATGTACTTAGCACCTCTTTAAGATTGTTGGAAAACATTTCCAATGACTAAGTTATTATGCTGACTCAGGGAATACCAAGAGTGTATAAAGCTGTAATCAAATAAAAAGTGGCTACTTTGAAAAATAAAAATATAAAACATATACTGTTATTGAACAATTTTTTATTTTATTTTTTTTGTTGACTGCATAATTTCATATTTGTTCTGTCATAATTTCAATATAAAAAACATAAGTATACAAAAACAAGTACCGTATTTTTTGCACTATAGGGCGCACTTAAAAGCCTTTAATTTTCTCAAAAAACGACAGTGCGCCTTATAATCCGAAGCGCCGTATGTATGGATTAATTCTGGTTTTGCTTACTGACCTCTAAGCGATTTTGTGTGGTACAAGGCGCTCACGGCGCTAAGTCAAAATGTTTTAGTACGACTTTGGTAAACTACAAAGCCGCACCGCTTGCAGCATTACGGCTACCGTAGCCAGAAGTGTCGCAGAGTAATACATACTGTGCTTCACCATAATATTACAGTGTGTGTATAAGGATCCCAAAATGGCACCTGTCAAAAGACACGCCTACGACGCAGACCTCAAACTCAAGGCTATCAGTCACGCAGTAGAACATGGGAATAGAGCAGCTGCGAGAGAATTCAACATTAATGAATCAATGGTACGGAAGTGGAGGAAGCAAGAAGATGACCTGCGCCAAGTAAAGAAGACCACACAGAGTTTCTGGGGGAAAAAGCGAGATGGCCACAGTTAGAGGACAAAATAGAACAGTGGGTTATTGAACGGAGAGCAGCAGGTAGAAGCGTCTCTACAGTCTCTAATCGACTGAAGGCAACAGCGTTAGCACGGGACATAAATATCAATGACTGTCGAGGTGGTCCTTCTTGGTGCTTTCGTTTTATGAAAAGACGTAATCTCTCTATCCGCACACGAACTACCATCTCGCAGCAACTGCCAAAAGATTACAGCAACGACACTGACTCGGATAATGACGAGAGGGATTCGGGCATGTTGGATGCCGTAATCGCCCAACTGTTAAACTCGGACACTAAAGATGAAGAATTTGAAGAATTTGTGGATGAGGAATAAACTGAAAAAGTGAGTGTATTGTGTTGTATTTTACGTGTTAAAACTGAACAAGGTTGGTAGTTATTGCGAATACGCGCATTAACGTTTGAATAATGTTCAGAGTTATTGTGAACGCGTTTAATAAAGTTTGACTGACTGACTTATCTTTTTTTTTTTTTTCGCTTAATGCGCCTTATAGTCCGGTGCGCTTTATATATGAAAAAAGATCGAAAATAGACCATTCATTGACAGTGCGCCTTATAATCTAGTGCGCCCTATAGTGCAAAAAATACGGTAAACAAGAAAAATTAAGAATTGTTGAATGTGTCCAAACTTTTGACTGGTAGTGTATATATGTATTGTCATATTAGGGGTCCAACAGTACACGTATTGTATTTTTATTGTAAAATATAAATTATTTTTATATTTTATTTAAAATGTCAAAACTGTTCATAAATGTTAATAATAAAATGCTTTAATAAAAAGTGACAAGCAATTTTATGTTTTGCATTTCTTCCCTAAATGTAATAAAATGTAATCGAAACGTGACTTAAAAACTCGTGTACCGAACCGTGAATTTTGTGTAACGTTATTTACCCCTGGTTTGTATATATATATATAGAGAGAGAGAGAGAGAGAGAGAGAGAGAGAGAGAGAGAGAGAGAGAGAGAGAGACTTGCCAGTCTGTTTACCTTTTTTTCAGGAATAACACCTGACCAGGTTAAATGGTGTGCCTCTACTGAAATCCTGCTTTCCTAATCATTTTTGGTGATTGAATTGTCTCTAATTATATTCTCCTCTGTTCTCTATTCATTCTACAGCAGACCTGTCGAGCTTCTTGCATCCCCTCATCACTCCAGCTGCAAAGAAGATTGTGCAGTGTATGATTCAAAAGCTTGCCTTGGAATATACCTCAAAAAACAGTTCAGCTCAGGATTTACCACCTGTCCAATCAGTACTTAAAAACGCCACCTACCAAAGCCTGCCAAAAGCACCCTTGTTAGACCCAGCTGCCAACATACCCAACTGCCTCTTTGGTTACACAGGTACCATCATTGCTGCCTCATCACAGAATTCTGTCCTTTGCAAAGGTTTCATGGCTGACCAGAATTCTCCACTGGACCTCACAGTTAAGAAGACTGGTGAGTCCAGTAACCAAGGTAAATACTTTAATTAGGAGCTAAAAATATCTATTAAGCAGTTCAATTAATACATTTAACAACTAACTGAAGCTATAATAATAACTCTAAAGAGGGTAAAGAACAATAAACCTTTTCATCCCCACCATGTGAACAGAATCGAATTGCGAATCCATGCTTGATTCCCAGCATGAAACTTATGAATACTCGTGTGTACACAATTCATAACACTTCTCATTCATTAATTGACTTATTTCTGAATAGTTTGGCATCAGGTTACATCAATTACATATAATAAAAAAAAGCAGTACAATTCTTCTTCTTTTAGCTGTTCCTGTTAGGGGTTAGCATAGGGGATCTTCCGTTTTTATCTGCCTCTTTTAAACCAACTACCTGCATGTCTTCCCTCACCACATCCATAAACCTTCTCCTTGGCCTCCCTCTAATCACAACATCTTCATCTCTGCTACCTCCAGCTCCACCTCCTGTCATTAAGTCAGTGCCTCTGTCTCTAATTCATACAAAATCGCAGGTCTCACCACAGTCCTATAAACTTTCCCTTTCACTCTTGCAGATACCCTACTATCACAAATCACTCCTACCACTCTGCTCCACCCACTCCACCCTGCCTGCACTCTTTTTTTTTTCACTTCTCTAACACACTCTCCATTACTTTGCACTGTTGACCACCAGGTACCTGAACTCCTCCACCATCTCCACCTCTTCTCCCTGTAACCACACCACACCACTGCCCTCCCTCTCATTCACACACATGTACTCTGTCTTACTCCTACTTTCATTCCCCTTCTCTCCAGCGCATACCTCCACCTCTCCAGGCTCATCTACTGCATGTCCAACCTCTACCTTAAACCAGTCTGTTGTTTCTACTGCACACTTCACTGCTGTCACACTGTCCTCATACATGTCCTGCACGACCCTCACATACTTCTGACACACCAGACTTCCTCACACAATACCACAACTCCTCTCTCCACCCTGTCTTAGGCTTCCTCTAAATCCACAAACACACAATGCAACTACTTCTGACCTTCTCTATACTTCTCCATCAACATTCTCAAAGCAAATAAGTCAAGTCAAGAGGGTTTTATTGTCATTTCTAATATACACAGTGGAACAAAGTACACAGTAAAAATGAGACAACGTTCTTCAGGAACCCTGGTGCTACACTAAAGAACATAGAGCTACAACACAACACAAGCTACGTAAAGTGCATCGAGTGCAACCTAGTGCAAACAGTGCAGACAAAAAACAGTACAAACAGACAGTGCAGACAAACAACACAAGACAAGACACACAACCTAAGATAGCGCCGACCAATTAACCTACTGTATACTCTGATTATACAGTACTGTGCGAGGAGAACTGTAAAAACTGAGTGAGTGAGTGAGTGAGTGAGTGAGTGAGTGAGGGAGTGAGTGAGTGAGTGAGTTCCATTTCAGTTCTGTGTATTGAGGAGCCCGATGGCTTGCGGGAAAAAATTGTTACACAGTCTGGATGTGGCGGGCCGAATGCTTCGGAACCGTTTTACTAATGGCAGGAGAGTGAAAAGGGTGTGTGACGGGTGTGTGCCAATCACCACTTATTCGTTCCTAGTTACACTCTCCACCACTTCATCCAACTCACTCCAGAATTTTTCCTTCTCCTCAATTTTACTACCACTCTTGTGGAGCATAGATACTGAAGACATTTATCATCACCCCTTCAACTTCCAGCTTCATGTTCTTAACCCATCAGAAACTCTCCTCACCTCCACTACACTCTTACTAAACTTGTTTCTTCAGAATCACCTCTACACCATTTCTTTTTCCTTCTACACCACAGTTTAAAACCCCCACCAATGTTCCTGAAATTACTCCCTTTTCGCTTGGTCTCCTGAACACACATGTCTACCTTTCTCCTCTCCTTCATATCAGCTACCTCCTTTTACCAGTCATAGTACCAACATTTGAAGTACCAACCCTAACCTCCACTCTCCTCCACTTCTCCTTCCCCTGCTCTCTCTGTAGATGTATTCCCAATCTCCTTTCTTCTTTGGCCAACAGTAGCCCAATTTCCACAGGTACCCTGTCGGCTAACAATACCTTTGGCGGTCGTTAGTAACCTGGGCCTTGACCGATCCAGTATGGAATTTAGGTTTGTGATCCGCATATATCCGTGTGTGTTTTTAATGGGGTTTTTTTTAGGCTCTTAAGCATAAAATAACAATAAAATGTGTAGTTACTTTGTGCTTGCAAGACTACTTCATTGCTGATGTTCTAATTTAGCATTTTAAAGATTAGTGGAAATAACTTTGAAAAATAATGGCAAGAACAACATGCATCTGCCACTTGACTTAAGGTCAATAGAGTGATATAAACTATTTCTCTTTGTTCAAGTATATCACCCCTGCATCCTTTCTGTGGCTCAGTGCATCTCCTTGTTGATGTCCTAAGTGGGTGGATAGCAGGAGTGATAAATTAAGTAAAATATGTGTTGCTCTCAGAAAAACCCTAAACTAAGAATGCTGCATGCCCAGATGACTACTTTCATTCTGGCTGTGTGTCCTCTCAAAAAATAAGAACTGGCAGATATCATATTCTTTGAATCAGTTCTGCCTGAAACCCAGACATTAGGGTTGCACAAGCCAGTGCACTCTTAGTGTAAACCGAACACTTGTTAATAACATCTGTACATTGATTTAGCAACATTTTTACTCTGTATATATTGCATTATTTAACTGTCTGGCTAAATATTTTAATTGCTCATGCTGATTATAGCCTGTGGGGAAAAAATAGATTTTGTGCCTGGCTGTTCTGGTGGACGGTGCTCTGTAGCGCCGAACAGAAGGCAACAGTTCGTAGAGAGAGTGGGCTGGGTGTGTGGGGTCCAAAGTGATTTTCTTAGCCCTTTTCTCCACTCTGGATGAGTAAGATCTTGGAGTGAAGAAAAGGGTTAAGAAAATAACTTTGGAACCCACACACCCTGCCCACTCTCTCTTCGAACTGTTGCCTTCTGGTCGGCGCTACAGAGCACTGTCCAGATTATATGTAAAATGTACATAAGCGAACTGGTACTAAGATTTTTTTTACAATTTCCATAGCATCAAACTATTCAGGAGCGTGAGAAACTCAATAATGAGCAAAAATATGCTAACGTTTGTAAACTTTATGGCCACCACACTATTTTGCTCACATTGGCGTGAAACCCAAAAGGCACCCAAAGAACCAGATTCTAAATTCATATTCAACATTTTCAAGAGTTTGTCATATGTACAGAAAACAGTCTGTTACACCATACAATTAAATTATTACTTTGTGAATCCCCCAGACAGCCTAACATTAATTACAGACATATAGAAATAAAAAAAACAACATAAATAACAAATGTACAATGTTTTGACACAGTCAAGAAAAAGTTACAAAACTATACATTTTAAGGTTAAAGTGGCCATCACTGGGGTTTTAACCTCCTACCTTCAAGCTTGGTATTATTTAAAGGACAAGAAACAAAATTGTCCGCTTTGCAATGAAAGCACAAACGTGTTCCTTATTAAAAGCAACCTCAGGGTTGTCCCAGCCTTTTTGATCTTTTGGGTGACAAAAAAAAAACCTGCTGTTTATTATTGATATACACAGGCTACATCAAGTACTGCACATAAAGTTTACAGATACTCATGTTTTAAAAGACTCTGTTAAAAGTTAAAGTACTGACTAAACACTGTTACTACTACTACTACCTTACTTCGTTAAGTATAGGCTCTGACATGTACTTAAGTAAAAAGTAAACATTACTACTACCTGTTTTAGTGACATGCTGGTGACTGGACCTCACATAATATTAATATAAAAACAAATAAAAAAATTTTGTACCCAATGAATGTGTCCAGGATGAACAACCACCATATAGAACACAAGCAGAGAAAAGATGATGATGATGATGATCAGGAATGTCTCTGTTCTCAGTTAGGTTTATGTTTATTTATGCTAGATACTACATTTATTAGCAGTGGTGGGAAATAACGAAATGCAAAATACTTCGTTACTGTACTTAAGTAGATTTCTCCGGTATCAGTACTTTACTATACGTTTTTTGGACAACTTTTTACTTCTACTTCTACTCATTGCATTTTTAAACACATATCGGTACTTTCTACTTCTGACATTTTCAAAGCAGGCTTGTTACTTTATTAATCCAAAGTTAATCTATTGGATGAAATGTCAATTTTTTTCTTCTCATTGCACACCGTTTTTAGCCCATCAACTATTTCCTGTCATTGTGCGACTTTTTCAACCTGCCACTGTTTTATCATTTCCTGGCTATTGTGCACCTCAGGCATATTCTAGCATATGAAGCTAACAACGAGCAAGTCAGAAGGCAACAAGAAGTATGGGGCTAATGTGGATAAGACAGGAAGTCAGTAATGTTAACATGACTGAGAACAGAGACATTCCTGATAACCTGATTATCATCATCTTTTCTCTGCTCTCAGCCATGTAAACTGGGTGCACTCTCTGTTGTCTCTGTCTGTCATCTCTCTTTACAGACACAAATTAAACAACCTGAATCTCAGTGAATACTTGCCTCACAGACATTATAAATATATAAATAGAAAGCTCAAAATGTCTATTAAATAAAACAATTCACAACCAAAGGAATATTTTCTGATTATGTAATCCATATGAAAGTTAGTTTTCCTGGTATCACCTCATTAACCATCCGTGTGTAAACATAGCAAAGGTTTCGTTTGGTTTAATGATGATTAACGAAATTTATAACACCATAATTACTTTAAAACATTTACAAGGATATTTTGTCCTCATGCTCTATGGTGAGTTTGATTTCACTAATAATAAACATACATTTGCATAAAGCATCGATATTTGTCCCTGCCCATGTTGATTAAAGTATTAAAAACTGAAAAAGTGTTAACTTAAGGTACCTGTAAAACAGATAAAAATGTGTGATTAAGTTGTGATTAATCATGAGATAATCATGAGAGTCATATGATTTTAAATATTTTAATCAGTTGACAGCCCTAATATTAATGACGTGAGCTCCAGTTACCAATGTGACATGAAAACAGGTAGTAGTAATGGCAATTTTTTTATTAAGTACATGTCAGAGCCCAAACCTCTTTACTTTAACTTTTTCTTAAGTGAAGGATGCATGTACTTTTGCTACCTCTGGTTACTTCAAATTTATAGGCAAGGAAATTATGAAAATGTTTGCATCATGTCACTTAAAATAATGATACATTTGAGAACAATACACGGGTACGTGTAAAAAGATGATAAAAATATGCTCTTACCAAAGGCCTTGTAAATACAGGGAAAACAGATCGACAAAGGACGCCATCACTTGAGGCTTTTACATGAGGCTTTTACACACCTGGACAAGAAAAACGTCAGAAGTTCATCTTACAACTCAGCACTGGTGCTCCACAGGGTTGTGTCCTAAGTCCCCTCCTGTACTGCCTGTTCACACACCACTGTGTTGCCCAGCACATTTCCAGCATAATTTTTAAGTTTGCTGACGACACCTCCATCTTGGGGTACCATAACTGATGGCGATGAGACGGCTTACAGAGATAAGGTGAGCGCGCTATCACAGATACAGTGAAGGCAACCTCAGCATCAGCAAAACTAAAGAGATGATGTGGACTTCAGAAGGGTATAAAAGGTCAAATATACCCCTTCACACATTGACAGAACCATCGTAGAAAGATTCAAGAACACCAAGTTTCTTGATGGTGTCTATCAAGTTTCTTGGTGTTCTTGGTGTCTCTGCACACCACGTCAGTTGTCAAATCAGCTCATCAGCAACTCTACTCTTGGCATTTTCTGGCAAATCATAAGTTATTCTATGAGTCCGTTTTTTTACTTTCTGCTTGAGATCAATCTCTGGCTTTGAGTATGAAGAAAAATTCACTGCAGGAGAGTATTTAGTGCCCCATGTTCACATCCCCTTATTTTCAATAGTAATAAAATGTCAGGTCATGCATAAACTATCTTGTTTCTTTGCATTTAAATCTAGATTTAATCACACTGGCCCTTAAAAAACTCTACCCTAACACTCTTGCCAAAAAAAGTGCGGGGGATGAATAAGTTTTAAAAGTAAAGGAGACACTGCCACATACAAACATCTAAGCCGATATTTGTAACACATAACTAAATATTTGCTTGTGTGCTATCCTTTTACTAATGTATCACTTGCTTTGCAAAAATGGCCATATATGGACAACTTTAATGTGGCCTATTACAAAATGTTGTCATGCTCAAAATGTAAAACTTTATATAAATAATAATTGCAATTGCCAATATTGTAAATATATTCAGTGGTGGCCATAGTTGTTATTATTAAAGCAATAAAGTATGTAAAGCAGATAACGGGCGTAGTTACACCCGAGAAAATCCTCGAGAAAACACTTGAAAATATTTAGAAATGTAACAGCATACTCACCTTCAAATTTTCTCCTCTTCAATGACTTCTTCTTTTGCCTGCTCCTGTTAGGGGTTGCCACAGCGGATCATCTGCCTCCATACTACCCTGTCCTCTACATCTGCCTCTTTTAAACCACCTACCTGCATGTTTTCCCTTACCACATCTATAAACCTCCTCCTTGGCCTTCTTCTTTTCCTCCTTCCTGGCGGCTCCATCCGCAGCATTCTTCTACCGATGTACCCCATGTCCCTCCTCTGCACATGTCCAAACCTTCTTAAACATGCCTCCCTCACTTTGTCCCCAAAACGGCCTACATACATGGTCCCTCTAATAAACTTCAAAATCTCAGCATATTCAGCTCTCCTACCTCCAGCTTCACCTCCTGTCTTTTAGTCAATGCCACTGTCTCTAAACCATACAACACCGCAGGTCTCACCACAGTCCTATAAACTTTCCCTTTCACTCTTGCAGATACTCTTCTATCAAAAATCACTCCTGCCACTTTTCCCCACCCACTCCATCCTGCCTGCACTTTTTTCTTCACTTCTCTATCACATTATCCATCACTTTGCACAGTTGACCCAAGGTACCTAAACTCATCCACCTTCTCCACCTCTTCTCCCTGCAACTGCACCACTCCACTGTCCTCTCTCTCAATTACACACATGTACTTTGTCTTTCTTTTACTGCCTTTCATTCCTCTTCTCTACAGCACATACCGCCACCTCTACAGGTTCTTCTGAACCTGCTGACTACTCTCACCACAAATCACAATATCATCCGCAAACATCATAGTCCAAGGAGACTACTGTCTGACCTCAGCGGTCAACCTGTCCATCACCACTGCAAACAGGAAAGGGCTCAGAACCGATCCTTAATGCAGTCCAACGTCCACCTTGAACCAGTCTGTCTTTTCTACTGCACACTTCACTGCTGTCACACTGTCCTCATACATGTCCTGCACCACCCTCACATACTTCTCTGCCACAGCTGAAGTCCTCATACAATACCACAACTCCTCTCTCGGCACCCTGTCATACACAAACACACAATGCAACTTCTTTTGACCTTCTCAATACTTCTCCATCAACATTCTCAAAGCAAATATCGCGTCCGTAGTGCTCTTCCTCTGCATGGAACAGATGGTGCTCACATCTGTCACTTCTTTTCCTATCCTAGCTTCCACTACTCTTTGCCATAAATTCATGGTGTGGCTGATCAACTTTATTCCCCTGTAGTTACTGCAGGTCTGCACATCTCCCATTTTCTTAAAAATCTGTACCAAAACACACCTTCTTCATTCCTCAGGCATCTGCTCACCTTCCATAATCTTGTTAAACAATCTGGTTAAAAACTCCACTGCCATCTCTCCTAAACATCTCCATGCTTCTACCGGTATGTCATCTCGTCCTACTGAATTTCCACTTTTCATCTTTTTAATCGTCTCACTTCCTCCTTACTAAACCTATACACTTCCTGCTTCACCATCTCCACATCATCCAACCTTCTCTCGCTCTCATTTTCCTAATTTACCAGCTGTTTAAAATACTCCCTTCATCTTCTTAACACACTCTACTCACTAGTCAACACATTTCCATCTCCATCCTTTATTGCCTTTTCCCACACCCCTATTCACCTGCTGCCGCATCTCCTTGTACTCCTGCCTACTTTTCTCATCGCTCTGCTGATCCCAATTCTGTTTGCCATCCTCTTTCTCCTTATTTTTTCCTGCACTTCCTCATTCCACCACCACGTCCCTTTGTTTTCTTTCTATTTCCAGATGTCATGCTAAGTACTTTCCTGGTTGTCTCCCTTATCACTTCTGCAGTAGTTGCCCAATTATACAGCACCCAGTCACCACCACCGAGCCCCTGTCTGACTCCTTCCCAGAATCTCACACTACATCAAGTCTGTTCCCTTCACCCACATGGCCATTAAAGTCTGCCCCAATCACCAATCTTTCATTTCTAGGTACACTCTCCACCACTTCATCTAACTCACTTCAGAATTTTTTCTTCTCCTCCATCTCACAACCCACTTGTGGAGCATAAGCACTGATGACATTTATCATTACGCCTTCAACTTCCAGCTTCACGTTCATCACTCATAAACTTTCTTTACCTCCACTATGCTCTTACTGTACTCTTCCTTCCGGATTACACCTACACCATTTTTTTTCCATCCACACGATGGTAGAACAGTTTAAACCCCCCTCCAATCCTGCCCTTACTCCCTTTCCACTTGGTCTCCTGAACACACAACATATGTACCTTTCTCCTCTCCATCATATCAGCTACCTCTCTCAATATTGTTATTGATTGTAACTCCTTTATTAAGTCAGCTATAGACATCTTGGTAAACTCCATCCTGCAGGCTAACATTCTCCAGCCAGTCTAATGCTAGCACTTTTTGTGGGCTTAAATCAGGGAAACATGTCTTTCTATGTGTAAACATAAGATTATATAACATTATTTCACATTTATCTGGAAAATGTGGAAACTCAATCGCTTCAGATATGAATGACTCAAGCCAAGAGGGAAAATTTCTTAAAGCTACATTAACAATAACTTCTGCATAAGTATAAATAAATGTTGCCATTCCTCATGGTTCTAATTCCAAATTTCATTCAGCATCTTAAAAATATAAAATAACAAAATATAATAATGAAAAGGTCAATATTTAAGTTTTCAATTAATTAAAAGGATGTATTATATCATTTCAACAACAGAAATAAACAATTATACAAATATTTTATTTAAAAAGTTAACATTAACATTGGTTCAAATTATATTTGTCTTATTTTAAATAAAATCAAATCATATAAAATTTTATTTATAGAGCGCCTTAAAGCAACCAAAAGGAGCACAAGGCACTTTCCACTAAAACAACAAATAAACAATAAAATACACACAAAAAAAAAATTTTATTATATTTTTTAAACAGTTAATGTAATTTTATATAGTGTCTTGATGCCATCATGTGCTGACATACATTTAATTAATAAACAAAAACAAACAGTTATTTCGTTATTTCGGGTTTTTACCCACAGCCGATCAGGCTTGTGAATTTGTGAGAAGTGTCTACTACCCTTATACCTCCTACACACACACACACACACACACACACACACACACACACCACAATGCAAATATCAAAACTGACTGCAGACTGCCTCAGCATATAGGAACAAAACATATAATGGTATTTTTAAAGGTCCACAATAGGTCTATTTCCAATCTGCCATCCCTGCCTTACTTCTGCGCCAGTGTGTTTTTTGCCTGCATGGCTTACCGCGTGATATCCTCTTAGACCGGGGTCCTCAGTTCTTTAGCAATTTCTAGGCACTTTTTTCCGAATTTAAATACATAGCTTGCCTACCAGCTCATTATTTGTATTTATTTATTTATTTATTAAAGATGACTGCTCTTGCGTGCAAAAAGACAAAGTGCAAAAGAGAATTAAGTGTGTAATATAAGTGTATAATAATAGGTTATAGTTTTGTAGTCTTACTTAACAGGGGCAAAACATTAATGAAGCATACAACAAGACATTACAGACAATAGACTAAATTTGCATTTAGTAGATAAAAGAAATTAAAGGTGAGAAAAGAGACAATTTACACACATCAAACAAAAACTAGCCTCAGTTTGAAATGAGTTAAAGTTTATATTTATTATAATGTTAAAGTCTATTTATGCTTTCTGTTACAATAGCATTATTGCCATAATTTTAAGGGACAAAGATCTTTAGTCTCAATCCTATTTTTAGTTATAAAATACTGTGAAAAGAAAGGCAATTTTGTTTTAATATATTTTTATTTAGATGACTAATTACAGTTATTTACTTGCAATCATTATTAGATAAATACGTTTTAATGGTAGAATGTTATGCTTTATTAATTTATTACTGTTGGGTATGAAATAGATTTTTTCTGACACAAATCCAAGTTTCTGTTTATTTGCCTGATAAATGACAATAAATATTTAAGTTTTTACTTTTTGACATATTCCTAAAATATTTTTCAGTTAAAGTTTTTGTTGTTTTCAGTTGTTATTTTGTGTTGTTTTTTTTCCGTATTACGTGTAATAAATTTGTTAAACTAAAAAGTACATCTAATTAAATGCTAAAGTTCTTACAGCAGATTGTTCTGACAAATTGTTACTGCTGCTTTTGGGTGAATTCCTTCTACATAAATCACATAAATTAGCAAAAAAGACTGCTTTTAAAAGTGTGCACTTTACAAAAAACAGTGACATTGTGTCCTAACCATTGTATTTTCTTTAAAATACCATTTTGAAAGACCTTGAGAATCAATTACTTGCACATTCACAGTATTTTCTTGGTGGAATGGTCATAAGCTTTAAAATGTATAAAACTAATCACTGTAGGAATTTACAGTTCCTGATAGAAACAGATATGGAGGCAAAGACATTTTATTCTAAAAAGAAAGTTGCTGTTTGTGCAGGCAATAAACGAAAGGTAAGAAAGCCCTTTAAATTAGTTATGGTTACCTATTTTTACATTTACCTCATTTTATGAACTAGATAACCTTTATACTGTCTACAGCATTCTGGAAAAGAAAACAAGCAATGTCTAGATTAAAGAATAGCTGGGAACACTCAGCTTGTAAAAAATAAATCGTTTGTAATTGCATTTTTTTGTTGTCACAAACATCAGTAAGCAATCATGTACATGTCAGTGGTGTGATAAGTGTATTAAAGTACCGTAATTTCCAGACTATACCGCGCACCCATATATAAGCCACACCCACCAAATTTTACACATTTTTTTATTATTTTGAACATAAATAAGCCGCACCTGTCTATAAGCCGCGTCTACACTGAAACTAATGTACTTTACACAGGCTTTAACGAAAGACACGCTACACACGGTATAACGGGGTGAAATATGTTGCGCTTCCTTTAGGAGCATAGCAGTATTTTGGGAATAGCCTGGCGCTGCATTTTTCTGGTATTACTGCGTGTGTGCAAGACGAGGATTATGTCCTTATAATTTTCTGATGCTCATTTCTAAGTTTCTTTGACTAACCCGTAATGCTGTTGCCAAGAAAAATAAAAAAGCACAAGTTTTGGAAACCTGTCTGTGCTTATATGATTTCTGTTGCAACTGGAGTTAGCGAGCTCTTCCTTCAACCAGACTCAACGTGCTACAATGGCTTGTATCTAAACAGTAGCCTACCAAGAAAGTCATTTTTTACTCACTTCCTCCTTCCTTTCACAACTATTTCTCTCGGGAGTTTATCTTTTGGCATCGTCGTGCATTTAAAAAAACGCTTTTTCTCCCGAAGCCGTGCAGCTCAGAACACAGGTGAGGTGCGTTTTGGTCTAACATTGGTCTAATGTTATGGGGTTCAGGTTTTTGGCTTGAAGTTTGTGAAACCGGGAAAAACCCAGGAAAAATTCATAAATAAGCCGCTTCGTTGTTTAAGCCGCGGGGTTCAAAACGTGGGAAAAAAGTAGGGGGTTATAGTCTGAAAAATACGGTAGTTTTTATGTTGGCTTTTACAGGCTGCACTGATCAACCGCCGATGCCCCTCTGTGGTCACCATTTAAAATGAGCAGTTATCTACATTTACACAAAGGCTTCTGAATTTAAAGGCAAGGGTTGGTTGTTTGGAAGCGTGTTGGAAATGCAATGTGTTTCTTTGAGTTTCAGGCTGTCTTAAACAGAATGATGACATTACTAAAGAACAATACTGTGATGTGTTGTGTGCAGGAGAAAATAAAGAATATTCCTAAACTGGTGAACTGTTGCAATCAAGCACTGAACCAGTTGGCAGAAATTGCTTGACGCAGTTTAAAAGGCAGTGTGTTTTCCCCCCTGGAACACGCACTGCCTTTCAACCTGCGTCAAGCAATTTTTTATGCTGTTGCTAGGAAATTCCACCCCACATCCCATGACTGGAAGCTAATAAGAGACAGAATTAAACTTAAACTTAAAATTAACTTCTTAAAAAGAAATCATTAAGTTTCCCTTTTTTTTTAAATGCCATTCTACTCTAACTGTTGTCAACACTTTTAAAACTATTGTCAAGAATGGACACACTGGAATGTAGTAGCTAAAAACTGCATAATGCCACAAATGAAACAAATCTGAGGTCTACATGTCTGACCACTTCATTCATTCATTCATTTTCTCCCGCTTATCCGTAATTCGGGTCGCAGGGGCAGCAGTCTAAGCTTCCGCCTTAGACTGCTGCCCAATCCTCACAGCACCGTACCTTATGGTCCCTCCTGCAGGTGGTGAGCCCACAGGAAGTCTGACCACTTAAAAAAAAAAAAAATTAAGTTTTGAAAAGACCATTTTATTGTATTTATGTGTTTAGTGAATTCAACTAAAACCTTTTTTATATTTATTTATTTTATGTTTTTGCTGGGTAAATAAATATTAGGCAGAGGCTTCTTAAAGATTTTGTTCGTTTATTCAAATGGAAAAAAATTGTAAACTACATTTTTTAAAGTACCAAACATAAAAATAACATACTTTTCTATATAGAAAAATAATAATTAAGATAGTGGTTTTGGGATATACAGCATAACACATCTGAAGAGGTCTGTTGCAAAGATTAAAATGCTACTTTTACAGAAGTGTGTGTTGTAATGGTGGGTCTCAAACCCCCTCTCCAAACCACTTCGGTTTGTTAAATTACATTTCACACCTAGTTGTGAATGAAAGGTAAGAAGAGATTGACTCAAAAACATTGTAAAAGTGGACTGATTGATTATTATTTTTTTTTCTGTTTTAAATCCCTTGAAGAAAATATACTACAGATTGTACTTTCAAGTGGCGAATGAACAAACTTTATAAACTGTAAAACAAACTTCTAGTGCACTCCCAAGCATGGATAAATAGGGAGGGTTGCATTAGGAAGGGCATCCAGTGTAAAACATGTGCCAAATCAAATATGCGGATCACGAACCAGAAATTCATACCAAATCGGTCGAGGCTCGGGTTACCAACGACCGCCACAGGTATTGTTACCCAACAGGGGCTACTGTTGGCCGAAGGAGGAGAAGGAGAGGAGGAAGACGTCTACAAAGACAGCAGGGAAAGGAGAAGTGTAGGAGAGTGGAGATTAGGGTTGGTACTTTAAATGTAGGTACTATGACTGGTAAAGGGAGAGAGGTAGCTGATATGATGGAGAGGAGAAAGGTAGATATGTTGTGTGTTCAGGAGACCAGGTGGAAATAGAGTAAGGACAGGAACATTGGAGGTGGCTTTAAACTGTTCCACCATGGTGTGGATGAAAAGAGAAATGGTGTAGGGGTGATCCTGAAGGAAGAGTTTAGTGGAGGTGAAGAGAGTTTCTGATAGGGTTATGAATGTAAAGCTGGAAGTTGAAGGGGCGATGATAAATTTCATCAGTGCCTATGCTCAGTGCCTATCAGTGCCTATGTTGGCTGTGAGATGGTGGGGAAAAAAAATTCTGGAGTGAGTTAGATGAAGTGGTGGAGAGTGTACCTAAGAATGAAGGATTGGTGATTTCGGCAGACTTTAATGGGCATGTAGGTGAAGGGAACAGAGGTGATGAGGAGGTGATGGGTAGGTATGGCCTTAAGGCCTTACGTATTTTAAAAAGAAGGAGCAGCATAGGGTGACCTATAAGAGTGGAGGAAGGTGCACACAGGTAGACTATGTTCTATGTAGGAAATGCAACCTAAAGGAGATTGGAGACTGTAAGGTGTTGGCAGGGGACAGTGTAGACATCTGATGCTAGACAGCATCAGATGGTAGTCTGTAGGATGGTTTTGGAGTTTAGAAGAAGAGGAGGATAGTGAGGACTAAAAGAAGAATAAGATGTGGAAACTGAAGGAGGAAGACTGTAGTGTAAGATTCAGGGAAGTGGTCAGACGGGCTCGGTGGTGGTGAAGAGGTGCTGGATGATTGGGCAACTACTGCAGAAGTGATAAGGGAGACAGCTAGAAAGGTATTTGGTGTGACATCTTGAAATTAAAAGGAAGACAAAGAGACGTGATGGTGGACTGAGGAAGTGCAAGAAACATTAGGAGAAAGAGGTTGGCAAAACAGAATTGGGATCAACAGAGAGATATGAAAAGTAGACAGGAGTACAAGGATATGCGGCAGCAGATGAAGAGTGATGTGGTGAAAGCCACGGAAAAGGTATATGAGGATCTGTATGTAAAATTGGAGACTCAGTAAGGAGAAAATTATTTATACCGCTTGGCCAGACAGAGGGACCGAGCTGGGAAGGATGTGCTGCAAGTTAGATGGATGCAGATGGAAATGTGTTAAATAGCGAGGAGAGTGTGTTGAGAAGATTTTAACCAGCTGATGAATAAGGAAAATGAGAGAGGGAGAGAGAGAGAGAGAGAGAGAGAGGGGGAGAGAGAGAGAGAGAGAGAGAGAGAGATGGTTGGATAATGTGTAAATGGTGAAGCAGGAAGTGGATAGGATTAGTACAGAGGAAGTGAGATCAGCAATTAAGAGGATGAAGAGTGGAAGGTCGGCTGGACCAGATGACAAACCAGTACAAGCATGGAGATGTTTAGGAGAGATGGCAGTGGAGTTTTTAACAAGATTTTGGAAGGTGAGAGGATGCCTAAGGAATGGAGGAGGAGTCTGGGAGAGAGATGTGCACACCTGCAGTCACTACAGTAGAAAAAAGATCAGCCACCCCATAAAGTTATGGGAAAGAGTGGCGAAAGCCAGGCTGAGGGAAGAGGTGACCATCTGTGAGCAACAGTATGGTTTCATGCAGAGGAAGAGCACCACAGCATTATTTTCCTTAAGAATGTTAATGGAGAAGTATAGAGAACGTCAGAAGAATTTGCATTGTGTGTTTGTGGATTTAGAGAAAGCATACGACAGGGTGCAGAGAGAGGAGTTGTGGTATGGTATGAGGAAGTCGGGTGTGTCAGAGAAGTATGTGAGGGTGGTACAGGACATGTATGAGGATAGTAAGGACAGCAGTGAATTGTGGAGTAGGTGGAGGTTGGACTGCATCAAGGATCGGCTCTGAGCCCTTTCCTGTGGTAATGGACAGGTTGATGGACGAGGTTAGACAGGAGTCTCCGTTGACTATGATCAACAGTGGTCAACAGTGCAAAGTAATGGAGAGTGTGTTAGAGAAGTGAAGAAAAGGGTACAGGCAGGGTGGAGTGGGTGGAGAAGAGTGGAAGAAGTGATTTGTGATAGACGGGTATCTTCAAGAGTGAAAGATAAAGTTTAGAAGACAATGGTAAGACCTGCTATGTTGAATGTTTTAGAGACGGTGCAATTGACAAAAAGACAGGAGGCGGAGCTGGAGGTTGCAGAATTGAAGATGTTGCCATTTTCATTGGGAGTGACGAGGATAGACAGGATTAGAAATGAGTTTATTAGAGGGATCATGTTGGTAGGATGTTTAGGACAAGGTGAGAGAGGCTCGATTTAGATGGTTTGGTTATGTGCAGAGTAGGGACATGGGGTATATTGGAAAAATAATGCTGAGAATAAAGGAAAAAAGGAAGGCTTAGGAGAAAGTTTATGGATGTGGTGAGAAAAGACAGGTGAATAATTTGAAAGAGGTAGATGTAGAGGACAGGGTGAAAGAAAAAGAAGTAAGAACAACTGAAGAATAACTTGGTTCCCTCTGGATTCTAATCATATTGTATATGTTTCATGCATTATTGCTTTCTTCCTTATTTGTCTTTTAGATCCAGGAAGAGTTTCATAGAATCACAACAGGTCATCTGGAGTCCAAGTTCATGTCCATGCTGGATATGTACACTTCAAAGCTGCTGGCCCTCTTCGTGCAAAGGGAGAAAAAATTGGAAAAGGTTGCAGGCATGATTTGTGATAGAAGAGTATCTGCCAAAGTGAAAGGGAAATTTTATAAGACTGAGGTGAGACCTGCTATGTTGTATGGTTTAGAGACAGTGGCATTGACTAAAAGACAGGAGGTGGAGCTGGAGGTAGCAGAGCTGATCAAGTCAAGAGGCTTTTATTGTCATTTCTACTATACACAGTGGTAAACAGTACACAGTAAAAACGAGACAACGTTCCTCCGAAACCCTGGTGCTACACTAAACAATAACATAAAGCTACAACACAACACAAGCTACATAAAGTGCATCGAGTGCAACCTGGTGCAAACAGTGCAGACAAAAAAACAGTACAGACAGACAGACAACACAAGACAAGACACAAAACCAAGATGGCGCTGACCAGTAAACCTACTGTATACTTGGTTATACAGTACTGTGAACTGTAAAAACTATACCCGGGAGTGAATATAAGAACACAGTGTAGTGCAAAAATACAGCAGCAGTCAAGATGTGCAGAAGACAGCATGTAAACAGTGTAGTATAATCTAATAAAGCATGTAAACAATATAATTGTCAACAGTGCAAAAGATAGCATGTAAACAGTAATACAGTAAAAAAAAAAAAAAAGCATTTAAATAGTGTAGTACAGTCAAATATAAATAATAATAAATAGATGATAGTGGAATGGATTGAGATGAGTGATGAGTTTGTTTTAAGTTTTAAGTCCAGGTTGTACAGTTTGATAACGCACATTTGAATGTGTGTGTGTGTGTGTGTGTGTGTGTGAAAGTTCCCTTCAGTTCTATGTATTAAGTAGCCTGATGGCTTGTGGGAAAAAGCTGTTGCACAGTCTTGATGTGGTGGCCCGAATGCTTCGGAACCGTTTTCCTGATGGCAGGAGTGTGAAAAGTGTGTGTGACGGGTGTGTGTGGTCATCCACAATGCTGTTTGCTTTAGCGGATGCAGCGTGTGGTGTAAATGTGCATAATAGAGGGGAGAGAGACTCAGATGATCTTCTCAGCTGTCCTCACTATCCTCTGTAGGGTCTTGCGATCCGAGACGGTGCAGTTCCCAAACCAGGCAGTGATGCAGCTGCTCAAGATGCTCTCAATGGTCCCTCTGTAGAACATGGTTGGGATAGGGGGAGGGAGATGGGCTTTCCTCAGCCTTCTCAGGAAGTAGAGACGCTGCTGGGGTTTCTTGGTGATGGAGCTGATGTTGAGTGACCAGGTGAGGTTGTCCGCCAGATGAACACCAAGGAATTTGGTGCTCTTGACGATCTCCACTGAGGATCCATCAATAATCAGTGGAGATTGGTCGCTCTGTGCTCTCCTGAAGTCCACAACCATCTCTTTCGTTTTGTCGACGTTCAGAGTCAGGTTGTTTGCTCCACATCTTAATGTGCCTCATGACGAGTCTCTCGAAGCACTTCATCACGATGGGAGTGAGCGCGACGGGACGATAGTCATTGAGGCAGGATATGGTAGACTTCTTCGCCACAGGAACGATGGTCGTTGTCTTGAAGCACGTGGGAACAATGTTACTGCTCAGGGAGATGTTGAAGATGTCAGTGAAGACATCCGCTAGCTGTTCTGCACATTCCCTGAGCACTCTGCCAGGAATGTTGTCAGGTCCAGCATACTTCCGTGGGTTAACTCTGCATAGAGTTTTCCTCACTTCAGCTGTGGTTAGACAGAGCACCTGGTCAGTGGGAGGAGGGGTGGTCTTCCTCGCCTTCACATTGTTCTGTACCTCAAACCGTGTGTAGAAGTCGTGCGCCGGGTGTCTCCACTGTCCTAATGATGTTAAGGTATCGTTGGAAGTGACAATGGATGGACAGGATCAGAAATGAGTTTATTAGAGGGGCAGCGAATGTACGATGTTTTGAAGACAAGGTGGGGAGGCACGATTAAGATGGTTTGGACATGTGCAGAGGGGGGACATGGGGTATATCGGTAGTAGAATGCTGAGAATAGAACCACAATTAAAGAGGAAGACCAAAGAGAAGGTTCGTGGATGTGGTGAGGGAAGACATGCAGGTAGTTGGTGTAACTAACTCTAAGAAAAGAGTAAATAAGGTAATCCTGTAATCCTAGTGAGACGCACACATGGAAAAGGAAAGTCATGTCGCTAAAATGCTCTGAAATCGTACAAAGTTCTCAAGAAAAGTAAGGGATAATTAAGCACCTAGCTGGAACAGGAACAAGATACTGTGTTTATTTTGTTTAATGTGTATATGCATTAATGTGTGGGTTAATCTATTTAACTGTGAAGAAGTGTTTTAATGTGTTGTTATCACTTATGTCATGTGATACGTCAGTGTCACATGACACTGTCACATCTGTGACATCATTGTGTGACATCACAAAAGGGTTTCTTATAAATGGCTATTTGTGTTTATGTTTTGTAAGAGCTGATTGTATTATTTGTTATTTATCTGTTCTGTAGCTCTTACAGTGTTTCACTAAGAAAAGGTTTTTCAGCAAGGAAAGGTAGATTTTGTGTTTCCCAAGAAAAGGCTGACGTCTGAACACAAAATAAAGGCTTTTTGAAACATCAGTACGCTTTACCATTGTCTGGCTGGGGGTTTGCTACAGTTGGTGTGAAAGAGGCAAATGTAGAGGACAGGGGGGTATGGAGACGGATGATCTGCTGTGGCGACCCCTAATGGAAGCAGAAAAAGAAAAGAAGAGAAGATGATTATAGATGTCAGAGCAACGGGTATGCAGTCATTCTTGTAATTCTAGATCAGGGATGATGGTGGAGGTTTTGAAGCAGGCTGGCACATGGCATATCTTCAGTGAGGTGTTGAAGATATGTGAAAACACTGGAGAAATCTGTTTAGAACAGTACTTCGGTTTCAATGCTAAAACAGAGTCTGGTCTGGCTGCTTTGTGGGGGTTCTGTCTTTTTAGATATGCTAAAAAAAAAGTTTTGCTAAAGTCTGTTTTCAGGTTGGAAAGTGTCCTTGTTGGTGGGGTTGAGGGTGTGTGTGTGTGGGGGGGGGGGGGTATACAAGCTGTCCCATTGTCTTTTAAAGTGAAATAAATTCTTATCCAGGCTGTTGGTAATACAACAGGTTTGGAGAGCTTTGATTTCTGCCTGAAAGCAGGAGTTAGATGGACCATGACATGGTCAAAGATCAAGATAAAGTAATTTGTTTGTGATTACTGATCAGGGTGGTTGCATTGATTGTTTTGACCAAAACTAAGCAGTACATAAGACTTGTTTGTTTGGACTATGCTTTAACAGAAAGACAAGATTTCTTGCCATTAAACTTTTTTTCGGCTTCTCCCATTAGGGGTCGCCCCAGCGGATCATCCGCATGTTTGATTTGGCACATGTTTTTTACGATGGATGCCCTTCCTAACGCAACCCTTTTTCAATGTAATTTTCGTAGGGTGGCAGTTGCTACCCAGTCCCACCCCACTAAATCCACCTATTCGCCAAGGACAATAATGCATGAGTCCGGTTGTGTGCGCTTCACACACTGGATCTGGTACATGGAATGTAAACACTTGCAGTGGAATTTAAACACCCTCCAGAATGAATAAATTAATAAACTTGCACAGCAAGTAGAATAGCTTAATAGGTTATAAAAAAGACAAGGTGAATCACTGTCACATTGCTGCACCATAAACTGTTAATGTAAAACCAAATTCCTCCACCCTTCGTTTGCCTGAAAGCTCAACGTTGCGGTTTGCTCTTAAAAGCTGGAATACTGCCAGCTGCAGTGCAGAGTCCGGTATCTGTTCGCACAGCCACGTTTCCGTGAAGCGCATAACGGAGGAAGATAAAAAGGCTCGTTTTTTTTCCCACCAGAAGTTGTAGTTCATAAGGTTTTTTTACAGAGTGAGCACACATTAAAGGTATATATTCCCGGCAGCGGTGTGCGATACCTCTAGATGAGCACGAGCTTACCGGAACCATTGGGTTTTTTTACGTTTGGGGAAGCATTGTCTAGAATGTCAAGTACAATCGCAGTTGTCTCAATAAACTCATGAAATAAGTTGTTAGGAACTGTAGCACTGATGTATATGAGCAACATAAAAAAAATCCTTTGAACTTAATAACACAATATAAACCCTACAGTAATGTTTAAACACCCATTGTAAACATGTAAAAACAATCAAACATTCAATAATTCATATTTAATTTTTCTTTTAACTGTACATACACTATGCTTAAAAATGCGGTTCTCAAGCTCTGTCGCTTGCTGTCAGTATGTGCCTGCATATTATTGGCTTCAGTAAACAAAGAAGTGGGAATGAAACATGACTCTTCCCCACTGGTAATTTACTTCATGTGCCAGAGTGTTTCACTATGTGCTGTTTCCCCCTGATGCGCATTCTTAATAGCCACATCTGCATGCCTGCTGGGATATCCGCAGGTGCCGTCTGCATCCCACTACCGCATTGGCCAAAGGGTCTAGCTATCCACTCTGGACCTTACTCTCAGGGCTGTGTGTCGCTAAGCTTGCCCCATAATTCTTGGGCCCCTTTCCTGTACCCAAGGTCAATAACCAGGTTGCTGTCTTTCCTTTAACTGCCTAAAGTACTCTGGATCCACTTCAAGCATTTTCAATACAGGATTCTTGGAGACTGGACCATTGAAATGTGGTCCCTCAGCCCTGTAATGTGTTGTAGTTGGTGAACATGACAACAAACCAATCTACTCATATTTTCGTTGATGTGTAGATACACACCCTTTAACATTTTAAGCTTGCCATAAATCAAGAAAAGCTCTGCATTCTTAAAATTTTTTCTGGCACTGTCATTGTCACTCTCTATCCACAACTGGCATTATTAGCCAGTCAGCTTCTGCATGTTGGTTAATCTTTGTACTGAGTTTATATTGATGTGGCTCCTGGATAAATCTACAATGCTATCAGGATTAAAGAAAGAGCCTGGAGGTCATGGCTGACATCACATTAATTAATAATTTAATAATTTATTTGATAATTTATAACTATGCAAGGTAGTACCTTCTGATGTAAGGAACAAGAGAACAATCATTGGTAGATGGCAATGATAGAAAGTTTCAAAAGATTCAAGGAATAAAAAGGTTTTTTTTTTTTTTTTGCTTTGACAAAAAAATGGAGATTATTCGCCGAATTACCGTGTTGTAGTTGTAGGTGTACTGTAGTTGTTCTGCCTGCTAGCCAGTGTGATAGTTTTGTTAAGCCCCTTTGTACAACTTTCTGATTTTTTTTTTCTTTCTTTTTTTCATTAGAAAAAAATTTCTATTGCATTTGACAAATATGACATAGGCCAAATCTTTATAAATTTTTTATGCTTACGTAGTAACGAATGTAATCATTCTCAGATGTTTTAGTGTGGATAAACAATCTCCAGGTGCTTCTCAACCTGCTCCCTACTCTCACCACAAATCACAATATCATCCGCAAACATCATAGTCCATAGAGACTCCTGTCCGACCTCGTCCGTCAACGTGTCCATCACCACTGCAAACAGGAAAGGGCTCAGAGCCGATCCTTGATGCAGTCCCACCTCCTCCTTAAACCAGTCTGTCGTTCCAACTGCACACTACACTGCTGCACCACCCTCACATACTTTTCTGACACACCAGACTTCCTCATACAATACCACAACTCCTCTCTTGGCACCATGTCATACGCTTTCTCTAACTCCACAAACACACAATGCAAATCCTTCTGACATTCTTTAATAACTTCTCTAATATCGTACTTAAAGCAAATATTGCGCAAATCCTTTTCTCCTTTTTTAGTGTCCAACTTCTCATACAGCTCCTCATATGCCTTTTCCTTAGCTTTTCCTTAGGCTTTGCCACATCCCCCTTCACCTGCTGCATCTTCTTGTACGCCTGCATACTTTTCCCATCTCTCTGTTGATCTCAATTCTGTTTCGCCAACCTCTTTCCCCTTGAGCTCTTCTGCACTTCCTCGTTCAACCACAATGTCTTTTTGTCTTCCTTTATCTTTCCTGCATTCAGATTGAATGCAGGATTTATTAGCATGTCTCTGACATAAAAATATTTTTTGCTAAATTAATAATGTAATAACCAACATGGGCTTACTTTTGTTTTCACAGATGGAGTCCTGGATCTGTCAACCAAGAAAAAACAAAGCAGGATCAGTTTTGAGCACTCCCCTGATTTCTCTGTTATACCTGTTGTAAAAAGGTATGTTTTTTGTTTTTCTTAACACTTTTGTGATTTCTGATTTTTGTCTAAATTTCCTTCTGCTAATAATAATTTATTGGCTTACAAACTATAATGTTTCGTATATACTTGTTTATATATTATAAAGTATACTATAAATTTAAAGTTGCTAATAAACCCAGATTAGTTTCTAATGTGTCATAGAATTATGTGTCGACAAGATGTATGAATGTGAATATGAAAGTTAAAATCCACAAATAGGCAATAAGCACTGAACTTAATTAGTTGGGTAAAAATAGGAAAGGTGACTTATTATAATTACACTCCTAAACCTAATTTGGGTATCAGAAATAGTAAGAGAAGTTATTGATTAAATGCAGCTGTCCACAGATATTTATATAAAGAATTTTTATATTTCATTTTTATATTTATTTATATATTTATATAAATAAACTTTATATTTATATCAAGAAATAAGCATACAAAGACATCGCAAAAGCTTTGTGAAGGCCTACATATGGATGTGATGATTAGGTGTCCACATACATTTGGTGTATTCAGAGTGTAATGAATAAATGTATAAATGTATATTTGTTCACCTTAAAATAAGATTTTTATTTTTGGTACATGTATATGTTGATCTAGTACTGTAATCACTTTGTAAAATTTAATCACAAACCCCCCCCCCCCTCCCCCCCTCCCCCCCCCCCCCCCCCCCCACACACACACACACACACACACACACACACACACAAAAGAAAAATCTTTAAATGGCATAGTTTTATGTATATGGTGAAAAGTATATATATTTTTGTGTTAAACAGGCAACCAGTGATCACTGATCAAACCTACCATGATATTCAGGATAAGGATGGATTGCTACTACAGGGCTTGCAACATGGCATTTGGGAGAACCATACTTGCTCTACCCCTTTTAAACCTCTACGTTGCAAATCACTTGTTCTAAAGGAGGAATTTCTGAGTAAGAAGCATCGCTTTTTTGGACAACCATCACCTCTTTCTTTTTCCAGCTTAGAGGCGGTAGGTTTTCTTAATTCCAATCAAACACATCCTCTCCTGTCTCCTGACAGCTTTTGGGAGAATCAGCAACTAGAGGGTGTGCTGGAGTGTAAACCAGCCAGCAGCTATCTTGGTGATCTAAACAACCATCCGCTTGTCGTAGAAAAAAATGGAACCTTCACCAAAAGTACCAGTGCCTGCCATAGCAAGTCCCTTGATATTATAGCCATTACAGCAAAGAAAGAGGCAAAAAACTCCCCTCCATATGACTTAAAGATTCCACAAGTAAAGGGTATGGATCTTTCCTGGAACTCTAGTGGCAACATTTCTGATGCTTATAATTATAGCTCTGTCACAATGGGTAGTGTGCAGATAGATAATTCTCTCAGCAGGAGGCTTAGGGCTATTTTGCCTAAACAGAGTAGTAGAGCTGCCTTGGGAAGTCTCTCTGATGTATGTGGAGGGAGTGATAATTTAGGTACTGACACTGACCAACTGACATCTGGACCTCAATATCCAACTTCAGATCCAGAAGCAGAACCAACAGTCTCCAAGCAGCCACGCAGAAAAAGGGGCAGGTATCGGCAGTATAACAGTGAGATCCTTGAAGAGGCTATTGGTGTGGTGATGAGTGGAAAAATGAGTGTTTCAAAGGCACAGAACATTTATGGTATTCCTCATAGTACCCTGGAGTACAAGGTGAAAGAGAGAATGGGCACACTGAAGAACCCACCAAAAAAGAAGCTTAAAATGATAATGAGGATAGATAGACTAAACTCTGAATTTAGTGCAGACACTGAATGTTCATCAGCACCAACTGCCTCATCCAGCACATTGTAAGACGATGTATAGAGGTGCTTAAAAACAAAATGATTAGTAAATACACCACATTGGAACAAACATAAATATTATTGTCATACAAACATGGCTTCAAATGTGCCTATTCTCATTGCAGTTACTGGTTGAGCTCAACCAAAAGCATCCAGTACAGTGGAGGAAGAACAATAGCCAACAGTGATCACTCCAAAAAATGGTTGGGTTGTTTTTAATCTCACAAACATAACCATTATTAAAGCTAAAATGGAGCATATATTGTGTATGAAATAATTGCCAGTACTTGCCCTATTTTCTGCTATCCTCTATGTTCAGCTGTAGCCAATGTTAAAAACAAACAACAACAAGAAAAAAGAATTTTGTTTGGGCTAGTAAAATAGGTTGAACTAAGTAAGGCAGAAGAATGACAAAATTCAATTTAAAAATGAAACTGTGTCCCTCAATTCTATCTCTTATACTGCAGGTTATATACTTTAATAATTGTAACAAAAGTTTAAAGTCTGCAGTGATTCTTATTGAGTATCTGATGCTAATGTGGGTGTCTGTGTGAGTCTGTCTGTTTGTCTATAAAGCTATCTATTTTTTATTTTCTTTTACATTAACAAGCCATGTTACAGTGGAACATGTTGCTTTATGAAAATAGTAATTCAGGGATGAAAGATTTGAGTATTTAAAATAGTTAATTCTTTTTTTTATTGTTTTAATTTAGTTTGTACTGTACTTTCAGTCTGGGACTTACCAGATACTGATGATTCTGATGATAAGATTTTGTGACCTGATTACCTCAGCATTATTTGCATTATACACTTAATATTCTCACATATACTAAAGATATTTCCTCCCATGAGAGCCTTGCCCTAAATCGATATGAAATTTCCCATCTGAAAGTATTGGAATGGCAGGGCCAAGTCTTTTGTTTTTAAGCTATACACTGAAAACATTTAAGATCAGATAAAAAACTTAGCCTTCAATTTCTGTTATTTAACTTCTATTATTTAAAAACTCAAAACACAGTCACTGACATCACCCTCAACTTCTCCAGGAGATGGGTGAAGGTAATCTTATCCAATTTACATTTCACAAAGAAGTTCATCCAATCTAATATGGATTACTTCAATGTGCAAAAAAAACTTCAATGTGCAAAAAAACACAAGAAATGACTGGCTAAATCAATCACTAAATTTCAGCCTAACTGAGCCATGTCACCTACTGAAATGTAGACAGAAAAGAGAAACTACCTGAATCGAACAACAGCATAAAGAAGCTTTGATACATGCTTGGAAAAACATCACAAAAAAGAGATTGGGGATGTCAGTGCAGTCATGATTTGATGCAGTTACTGCAAAAACGATATGCAACCAAATATTAAGCATTATTTATTTTTTTTTACTTTTAGATTGTCTGATACAATATTTAAGCTCACCTAATAAATGAGTGGTTTACCACTATTATTTTATGCTGTTTAATACATCTTAATATCTGAAATATTAATATTTATATAAATATCAGGAAATAAAAGCTGTTAATTCTGCTTTTAATTAAAAGTAGACATCCAGAGCTATTATTGTTTATGAACAATAAAATTGACTACCTTGGTAACAGTGTTCTAAGTTATTTAACACATCCAGATATAAATAGCAGAAAATGAAAGCTGAGATTTATCTATTGTGGCGTTCACCTTTTGATCTCAAACACAAAAGTCTTCAATGTTCATTAAAATGTAAATATTTGCTTGCCGTTCCATTATTTTTTGGACAGAACTGTTGTTTTTACTGACATTTTCATTGAGATTGGCATTGATTCTAAGTGTGCAGCAAGTGAAATAAAGGTACATTATAGTTTTATGTTTAAATTGTTCTAATAAGGATAAGAAATCCACATCTGTACATTATTTTCCAATGAATCTCATTATACCTGATATATATCAATAATATAACAAAAATATACATTTTATATTTAAATTAAGGTAAAAATCGCCACACTATCTGTTCATACTAAGACTGTACTTAAGGTGTCAAATCTACTGTAGCTAAGCCATTCATATATATTATATAAACTGACACAAAGGGAAATAGACCTTAAATGATTGTTTGAACGTTTGGCAAGTAAACTCTGAGAATAGCACTTTTTGTAAATAAAATTTGGAAGCATGTGAATATTGCATAAGTTACAGTAGCAAGTTAGATAATGGTATATGAAGACAGAGGGAGGAAAATTATTGTCTTTAAATAACCAAAATACTGCAGCTCTGACCCAAACTTATTTACTTTAAATTATACACTGGTTGACAACTTGAATTAGTGTGTAATGTATTTGTAGACTTAGTTTTATGAAAACAGCCCAGTATATTACTCTGTGCTATCTGTTAGTCCGAGTAGCTTTTTTTCCCCTTGAAAATCACTTTGATACATGTATGTTTTATGCATTGCTGTTATTTACTTATTCAGTTTAATTATGTAATTAAATGGCATGAATTCAATGCTTTAAACGTAACCCAATTTTAGCTATAAACTTTGCATGCAGTTAATGTAGTTTTTCATTTGATGTTTTAGTTATATCATTACATTAGTGAACCCTCCTCTCTCCTCTAATGGATTTCAAGTTTTCCTATGCTACATTAATATGAATGTATTAGAGCTTTAACATGGTTTAACAGGTTTAAAAACTTTGTGTTGCATTTTCTAACACAGTACAGCTGTAGTCTTCAACATTTTGTATCTCAGGACAAATAGAACTGAAGGGCCTGCAGTATTTGTCATAGGATGACAGACTTCTCTGTATTGGTTGTATGCAGAAAAACAGTACAAATACAGACATACTGTAGCTGTCTTTTTGCAACTGCTATACCTCAGCCTTGGAAAGCACATACTGTACAGTACATCTCACAAAAGTGAGTACACCCCTCACATTTCAGCAACCATTTTAGTATATCTTCTCAAGGGGCAATACTATAGAAATTAAACTTGGATATATTTTAGAGTAGTCAGTGTGCAGCTGGTATAGCAGTACAGATGTCCTGAAAATAACATACAGCCGTTATTGGCAAACAAAATTGGCAACAAAAGACTATTGGCAACAAAAATGAGTACACCCTAAGTGATAACAACTGTACCATGCTATTTAACCATGCAAAACCGCATGTCCTATTTATCATGTTCATGTTTTTTTTTGCTTGACAGGCTCATACGAATTTGTGTATTTTGTATTATAGCAGATTTGGTGCTTTGAGTACAAATCTATCACTGAATGTTCAAAATGGCACCTCATGGCAAAGAACTCTCTGAGGATTAAAAAATTTGAATTGTTGCTCTCGATAAAGAAAGAAGATCGGTAACACCCTAAAATTGCGTTACAGTACAGTGGTCTGGGACATACAGAGCTTTTCCAAGGTTCCACTCAGAACAGGCCTTACAAGGGTTGATCAAAGAAGTTGAGTCCTTGTGCTGTGCGTCAGGTGCAGATGCTGGTTTGAAAAACAGACGCACGAGTTCTGCCAGAAGTAAAAGGTCCGCTTGTCGGTGCTCAGACCATATGCCGCACACTGCAATAAGTCAGTTTGCTGAAGACAACCTGTCTAAGAGCATGAATTACAGGAACCAGGTCCGGTGGTCTGATGAGACTAAGATAAACTTGTTTGGCTTAGATGGTGTTCAGGATGTGTCGTGTCGCCCTTGTGAGGAGTACTAAGAAAATTGTGTCTTGCTTACAGTCTAGCATGTTGGTGGTAGTATCATGGTCTGGGGCTGCATGAGTGCTGCTGGTACTGGGGAGCTGTGGTTCATTGAGGGAAACATAGATTCCAACATGTACAGTGACATTCTGAAGCAGAACATGATGCCCTCCCTTCAGGAGCTGGCTGATTGGCAGTTTTCATGACCATGACCATGAACCATGAACATGAAAACAACCCCAAACACACTGCCAAAATGACAACTGCCTTGCTGAAGGTGAAGCTGATGGAGTGGCCAAGTATGTCTCCAGACCTGAACCCCACTAAGCAGCTTTGGGGCATCCTCAAGTGCAAGGTGGAGAAGCTCAATATGTCTTCCATCCAGCAACTCCGTGATGTCATTCTGGAGGCGTGAAAGAGGATTCCAGCAAGAACCTGTGCAGCTGTGGTGAATTACATGTCCAGGAGGAATAAAGCAGTGTTGGATAACAATGTTGACACAAAATATTGACACTTTAAACACAGTTTTGACATTCACTTAGGGTGTACTCACTTTTGTTGCCAGCTATTTTGAAAATAATGGCTATATGTTGAGTTATTTTTAGAGGACAGTAAATCTGTACTGCTATACAAGCTGCACATTGACTACTCTAAAAAGTATACCCAAGTTTCAATTCTATAGTATTGCTTAATGAGAAGATATACTGAAATGGTTGCTGAGATTAGTTTTTGTTTTGTTTTTACTAAGATGTAATCCTTACATTTTATTTATTGCCTACAATTCAGGACAGGAGTTTGTGGAAACTGAAAATGTTAAACTTTGGTTGTATATAGTGTATAGTGTGTTTATATGGTTGAAACAGTGAGTCTTTTTGCATATTACACTGAATAACAAAATTCTCTGACCTTACCTCACTTTCTATAGCATATACTGTACCATTCATTTTGCTGTAAACTTAATTTTTAGATCATTTTTTGAGTTTTGCTGCATATCTATTTACCTCAGGTCAGACCTCTCCAGTGCTGCTAATTGTACAAATCAGGACTTTAGATTAATGTATATTGTGTTTTGAAACATTTCTGTTGTATTTTTAAACTTGGATACTGTTTGAGTGAAGTGTTTTTATAAAGGTCTTTTTCTTTAGTAGAATGTCATTTTAATACCTGTTTGAATAAACCTATAAACCCAGGGAACTTTAATGTACTGACATTAATGGACACAATTATACATTACCATATGGAGGTATAATTCATACTGTATCTTAGAGTTGCATAGAGTAGTCAGCTAATGAATTTACTAATCATCATGGTGGGATGTCAACCAGTCAGGAGAAGGGAAAAACAGTGACAGATGATAAAGAAAGCAGGCTTTGTTAGTGGAAGTATTTTAATAGTTTACATTCATGTACAATGCATTTTAGGAATTTGTAGGTTATGAGATAATTTAATGTAATATGATTTACTGATCTATTGTTTCGATGTATTACTTTACACATGTTTTCAACATTTTACTTATCTTGTGTACTCTCAAAATTTTAAAGCTGGAAATTTTTATTGGTGCTTGTGTGTTGGTTATTTGAAATGCAGTTTGGCTACACAGATAAAAAAGTTTAGCTCGGACTGGTTGATTAATATCAATAATATTGTTCCAACCCTCTTGTAAATACATACTTTGAGACACACAAATAAAAGCACAATTGTTTTGCTCAAAGCTGACATATATGAGTGATTAAAAAATACGATTGCTATAGAAATTTCCAGTTTGATATTCACGCGACTGACACTGTTAATCCATTGTTTGTTTACCTTCCAAAGGTCCAAGTTTATTTGACTATAAATAACTTAATATTATTATTAATATCCGAAAGAAGATACTTAATACTCAAGCTGAAATTATACTTAAGTATACTTATTATACATTTACAAAAAATCTGTAATTTTTAATATTAACTTTATATTTTTACTTTTAAATGTGAATTATTTTGTGGGCTAACAATTATAGTAAGGAGGACACTGTAGTTTAAACTTTTTTTTTTTTTTCCATTTATTCCCAGTAATCATACGAATAACCATTCAGACTTGGTTTCAGTTTGAAACACATGCTTTTGAGACTGTGCTGAATATATTTTACTCGTTTGTCAATTGTTCAAGGCAGTAGGAGAATACATACACATAGGTTTACTCTATTCTTAAGTAATGTCTAAGAATTTATATATATATATATTCTTAGACATTACTTAAGAATAGAGTAAACCTATGTGTATGTATTCTCTTACTTTTGGGGCTTTTGAAGCTAATTAACAAAAGACTATCATTTTAGCTAGATAGAATTCAATACCTGTAGACACTTGTTAGCTGTTGTTGGTTGGAGTGCCACTAAATTGCCTAGTAAACAAAACTCAAGCTATAAAATTTCCCAATAGTTCATAAACCCATCTTTAGGCAATTTACAATGCAGTTATTACTTATTGATATTATTGTTTTTACAAACATGCTTACAATTGTACATAAACTGAAAAAAATGATAAAGAAAAAAAATTGTAACCTCACTTGCATAATACAACCTCAATTCCAAAGCAGTTGTGACTGTGTAAAATGTAAAAAAAAAAAAAAAAAAAAAACAGAATTCAATTATTTGCAAATCTTATAAACCCATATTTTCTTAACAGACAACACATAATGTCTAACCTGGGGAAAACATTTTAAGAAAAAAGAGGTCATTTTGAATTTGATTGCTGCAACCAATCTTAAAGCAATAAGGGCTGGAAAGGTGTTACTACAGTGGCAATTTAAAAAAGGGGAAACTGTAAAATGCATTAAAAAAAATTTTTTTAACAGTAGAACATATCAAATGTACCATTTTAGGGGAAAAAAATAAGGTAATTTTGAAATTGATGCAGCACATCTCAAAAAAGTTGGGACAGGGGCAAGAAAAGGGTAAAAGCAGTGTAACTAAAAATAAACATTTGGAGCAACATTTTGCAACAAATTAATTAGTTGGCAATTCACTAGTTAATTGGCAACAGGTCAGTAACATGATTACAAATTTTAAAAGTAAATATGGGCAGAGGTACAACAATCTGTGAAAAACTATTTCTACAAATTGTTCAACAAATTCAGAATAATGTTTCTCAACATACAATTGCAACTGCGAAGAATTAAACTTTCACCTAGGCTCCTAAGGTGGCACTGCATTAAAAACAGGCATTTTCAAAATTACCTTCTTTTTCCTTAAAATTTTAAATTTTCTCCGTTCTATGCTCTATTATGAATAAAACATGGGTTTATTAGATTTGTAAATTATTGCATTCTGTTTCTATTTGCATTTTACTTTTTTTTCCATCTTTTTTAAATCAGGATTATAGTACTGGCCAGTCCTGTTTGACCACCTGTTATATTTCTTTTATTAAACATTATAAGGACTTTTAGATGGGTAGATATTCGTAAATCAGAGTTGTTGTTTGACATCAAGCTGAATTTGACTGTATGGTGATTATTCCAGTCTAGTGGATTAACAATAATTATCTTTATTCTCTGCTACCTCATACCGCTAAAATTCATATGTTTGCCAGATGGGTCACATTGTTTATTTACTAGAAACTGTAGCACATTAGACACAGAGGAGATATATATAAAAATGTTTGTGTTTTTTTCTCTGCAGACTTATATGTGAGTTTCACTTTGGGGTTTAATAAGAGTTTTTGCAGGTTTCATATCAGAACCCAATGTGGTATTCTGCTGTTCTAACTCATCTACCTCAAGGTTCAACTTTATGCTCATTATGTGATTTTTTTTCTCCTCTCAATGTTAAACTGAGTGGAAAAAGGTACAGAAAATGAGCAGTTGCTAAAATGCACAAACCAGCCATGCCATGTTCACATTTTTCCCCTCATTTTGTATCTGCTTGAGTTCACGTAATGTGCTGCTGCCAAATGATTGGCTTAATGAATAATTGCAAAAATGAGCAGGTTTCAGTTGTCATTTAGTATATGCTGTGCAATTCTAATTTCCAAAATAAAGTGTGAATTTTGAGTTTTAGTTATGGTGGAAATTTTTCTGAGATTTGACTACATTTTCTATGTTATATACTTTGTGCTCTTTAAAATGTTTTGAAAATTTCATCTCATTGGTGAGCTGTATAATCTATCATTTTATTTATTTAGAACATTATACATATAATGCATTTATATTTGGCTACATTCATAGTAATAATGCTCTTAGTGTGATTACAATATATTTTTTACAATGCAGATTTAAAAATGGCATGTAGCAAAAAAATGAAAGATATTTTAGAGCATGATGGACCATTCTTGCATGCATTCTTATTCTTAATTCTATTACTGAACCTGCCAAAAGTGTGTCTTGCAAGAGGATAATACAGTAATAATCAGCACACATCCCATGTGACTTTTTTATCATTTATTTATTTTATTTTATTTGTATTATTGTAATTTCACTGTTGAACATACAATTGTACATATAAATAATAAAAAAGATTGTGCTGTTTATAAATTGTTCCATTGCACCTCTCTTATTGGTGTGTGATATGTTCCATAATTTTATATTAAGTGTTAGCAAAACTTATTGTAACAAAACTTTGAGAATCTCATTTTATGAAAATAATTATATTAATAAGAGATGCATTTCTTTCTTAGTTGATTCAGGGAATAAAGGTTTTAAGACAGTATGTTTAGTCAAAACAGTTTTTTTCTCCAATGCAACCTATTTTTCTGCAGTTGGATTATTTCTTCTTTTTTGTATCAAACAATTTACATTTAAAGAAACAAGTTAAAGCACAAGAAAGACTGTTTAGAAGAGAATATTTATAATAAAATAAAAAGAAACACACACACTCACAAAATTACATTTCCAGGTTACAGTGTAATACATAGTTTTACAATTTCAGATTGTGATTTACTACTTTTGTAACCATGGATATGTACTTAATTAATGTTGTTGCTAGAATTTTGCATGAAACATATGTGTACACCTCCAAAATAATAGCAGAGCCTGATTGATGAAGCATTTACATTTACATTTGCGGCATTTAGCAGACGCCCTTATCCAGAGAGATGTACAAAAGTGCTTTGAGTCTCTAGCAATGAATAAATCTATACTGGTACGGCAGATTACAAACCTAATATAAATATAACTCTTAAATTCTACAAAGCAAACTTTGAAAGTGCTAATTTAAGTGTTTCAGGAAGAGGTACCGTTGCTTGAAGATGTACGGACGGACATCTAGGGGAAGTTCATTCCACCACCTCAGTGCCAGAACAGAGAAGAGCCTTGAAGTGTACTTACCTCTCATTCTGAGAGAAGGTGGTTACAAAATGCAAGCAAACATTTGAGTAAACAATTAAATTGTTATTTACAAAATGACACTAACAACAATATCAACAACAATTTAATTAAACAAAATCACGACAACCAACCCCTCAGGGACTAACATTAAATTAATACAACCTGGTCTGCATAACTTAACAAATAAACAAATGCTTTTAGACAAATAAAAATGGTCAATTACACCTTTTTATACAAAATAAAAAACAGTGTTTAAAGTCTTCTGTAAACACTGTGCCTCAAATGCTGTACTAATACAATAGAAGGCAGCTTTTTATAGTGATGCAGCTCCAATTTTAAATGCACAACAAAACAGTGCAAGTATAGTTTTAGCTTAGAGTCAGCTATTATTGTAGTTAAGTTCTGTTAATGTAAGCACGTCAGCTTAGGAGACTATCTAAAACTAAACAAGAGAAAGCTAATAGAATCAGTAGTTACAATAATATAACATTGTATTAATGGTTGGTTTTGCATTTGAGTGTTATGAACCGATGATGATGATTATTATTATTATATTATGTATATATATATATATATATTATGTAGTTATCTACCCCAAATGTGAGATTACAACATAAAATGAGTGAAAAAACTTTTATTACAAAATATTTTTGAGAAAATAGTTAAATTAAGAAGTAACATTAACCTGGTTGCATTAATGTACACACATGTTTATTGCAGGAAATGGCTTGTGTTCAGAATGAGCCATTCACATTCATTTTCATGTTTAATAGTGCGATATAATAAATGCATGCCATCAATAATTTTTTCAGATTAAACCCAAATAGAGATCAGCTGGTTTTCTATGATTTTCTTTGGATCTTCTACATTTTATCTGTCTGCTGAAACCATGCTCTGCAAAGCATGTATGGTGTCTCGTTTGTTAAAAGTTCAGGAGAGGGCTATAAAAGAATTTTTTACATTTTTAAAATAAATGTACCGTTTGACACAATGAAGGCCACCAAGGGAAGAAAATGGAGCACCACATTCACAAAAAATTACAAAAGAACAGGGCAAAAAACTATTAGTGGGTTGCTACAAGACCCACAATAATCATCCATATTCTTCATATTTATGTGGTAAAGTGGATAGATCAAAACCCTTACTTACAATCAAACATCTAATCTTAGTTAAATTACCTCTGAATTTGTGTTCTGGTCCGCTAAGTTGAATTTTAAAATGTATTATAAGCTGATAATTAAAACTAATTTCACCTTCACCATGACAGTGGTCCAAAGAATATATCCAAATAAAAAAAATAATGGTTTAACTTAAAGATCAATTTTTTTGAATGGCCGAGCCAAAACCCAAACTAAAATCTGTGGGTGTGCAATCTTGTGCAGCCAGGTTGTTGTGCATTTTTTTTTTTTTTTTTTTTCCCCTCAACTTATTTTTATGTTCACTGTAATTTATAGGTTGCAATTTCACAACAAAGATAGGAAAAGGTCTGACATAGATTATAGTGATTTCTTTTTTCTTTTTATATCAGAAACCTGCAAAATTGTTCCTAAGATTCCTTTCTATCTACATTCCCGTTTGGGAATATAGATGTGTTATGACTTGTCAACCCAAGCTTCAGACATGAGGTTTATTTTTTATTATAAAGTTCAACGCACTGCGACTGAAGAAAACATATGCAAATAGAAAAAACGCTGGCAAATTAAGAAAACATCATCAGTTAAACTACACGTGCTGCAAATCCTCACAACGCAACTAAATACAGAAACGTTCTGCAAATCCTCACAACACAACCAATTCATTTGCACTGCAAACAGCACAGACCACAAAATAAATGTTTTATGGGGACCCCAACAAGTGACGAACCCGGGACTGCTTGTTCAGTGTCTATTCATCAGTGATGTTGTCAATGATCTGAAAGGTGAGTTTTTTGTTTATTTTAACATCCTGGTAATGGCTTTGCCAGTTAACATAATAACGTTTTACAGTTAATTGTGTATTTCATCAGATTATTTAGGATAATAATATCCAAAAGGTTAAGAAATCATAAATAAACAATAATAAAATAAACAAACAACTCACCTTTTGGGTCTTCGACAACACCACTGACAAACAATAAGCAGTCCCAGACGGGTTTCTCACTTGTTGTGGTGCCCTTGAAACATTTATTTTGTGATCTTTGCTATTTGGTTGTGTTTTGAGGATTTGCAGCATGTTTCTGTGTTTGGTTGCATTGTGGGGGTTTGCAGCACGTGTTGTCAAACTGATAAAGTTTTTTTATTTTTTTATTTGCTGGTGTTTTCTTAAGTTGCAGCATGTTGAGCCACCGTATAGGATGCCTTGAGGATAAGTAATTTATAAGATATTTTTTCATTTCAGGGTGGAGTATTCCCCTTAATTAAACAGAGGCAAAAACAGTGATTGGGATAAAATTTTATTAATTGTGCAGCACTAGCTATAGGTTATATGACTTACACTTCCGGCTGTACTGCCGTCCGATCATGGTCCCGCTGGGCTCTCAAAGCACGGTTGTTTTCTCTGTCTCTTGCATTTGTGAACCATTTACCAAGCACTTTCTCCAGCTCTTTCTTACTTACAGTTTTCAGCAAAGGTTCTGCTTAAGGCTACCTGTAAAGCAAAAACATGTATATAAAGTAGAGCATGCTACTGTATCAACCAGGGCACAACCCATTATTTGTATGTAAAAAGCATGCAAGTTACATAAGCATAAGACTATCAGAACTAAAAAAAAAAATAAATAAATAAATAAAAAGACTAAAAATCACAAGGTTGTAATCACCTTCTAATCCACCATTTGCCCAAACTGTTAACTGATTTTAGTAAATGATGTTAAAATTACACAATACCATGCAAAAAGTTAAATGCATTAATATGGTGATTTTCAGGCTTTGTTGTGATTAATGTCTAGAATAATTAGTGGGGCCTTGAACACAGATCGATTATTAAATTCGTACTGGTACACCTGGTATACTGGTACACTTTAGACCAGGGGTCACCAACCTTTTTGAAACTGAGAGCTACTTCTTGGGTACCGATTGAATTTAAACTGACCACTGTAACATTAGTTTAAGTTACTTACTTATAACGATGTTTTGTCTTTAAAAAAATCACATTAAATAATGTTAAGTATTGTCAAAGTTTCCTCAGAGCTTTTCTCTGTGTATTGTATCTACACATGTTATAAAAGCTAGTAAAGAGAAAGATTACTCCACAGTGCTTTTACTGTTTCACCCTCCTGTTATCATGAGGACACTATATGGAGAAAACACGGGTGAAAATGATTTAAAAAGTCGTTATATCCACATTTTTTACAAATTATATTAGCTCTGATTATTTCAGTCTCGGGCGTGGAACCCGGCAGGCAGGGGTGCCCACTGTCGCCACTGCTATTCGCCCTTGCCATTGAGCCATTATCCATTAAACTTAAATCCTCATTAGCCTTTAAGGGTATAACTCGCAAGTGGGTGGAATATAAGGTATCGTTATATGCTGATGATTTGTTGCTATATGTGACTGATCCTGCAGACTCTGTTCCTGTCATTTTATCTATCTTGGATGATCTTTGCTTTTTCTCAGGATATAAACTGAATTTCCATAAGAGTGAGTGTTATCCGGTAAACAATACCGCTCTACAACTTCAGCGTCTGAATCTGCCATTTAAATTCAACAGTTCAGGCTTTAAATACCTTGGTATTACGGTGACCCGTTCCTTACCCAAACTTTTTCATACCAATCTTGCTCCGCTTGTGGCGGACATGAAGTTGGATTTTCAGAGGTGGAGCAGTCTGCCTCTGTTTTTAACGGGTTATCAATGCAGTTAAAATTAACGTTCTGCCCAAGTTTCTTTATTTTTTTCAATCGCTTCGACTATTTTTACCTAAGTATTTTTTTGATTCTTTAGATAGAATCATTAAATCTTTTCTTTGGGGTGGAAAAGAATCCGTAAGACTTTATTGCAGAGATGTAGGCTCAGTGGTGGGCTTGCTTTGCCCAATTTTCAAATATACTACTGGGCTGCACATATCCAAAAACTGAACTTCTGGACCAATTCAACAGAATCCACTTAGTGCAATCTAGAGCTACTGTCTTGTAGATCATCCTCTGTATCTGCTCTGCTTTGCTCACCTTTTCCGAGCAAACCATCTCGATATACTGACAATCCAGTCGTACTGAACACACTTAAGATTTGGTTTCAGTTTAGGCGTCACTTTAAATTTAGGGCTCTATCAGCAGAGGGTCCCTTAAATAAACATAATTTGTTTCCCCCGTCACTTTTAGATTCAGCTTTCTCACTATGGCACGAAAAAGGCATCAAACAACTTTATAATTTGTACAAAGATGGCATCTTTAGAAGTTTCACCAGGCTGTCCTTGGAGTATGGGCTGCCTACAGCTAATTTTTTTCGATATTTCCAAGTCTGCAGCTTTGTATCTAAATGCCTTCCCAATTTTCCCTCTGTACCCCCAAAGCAACCTTGGGAGAGTTTAGTCATGTTTACTCCACACCAGCGTAGTTTGATTTCCCGGATATACAGTTTTATCTCTTAATAGCTGTAATACAGATAAAACCAGGACCGCTTGGGAGGAGGAGTTGGGGCTGCAGTTTGGCGACGAACGGTGGGAGAAGGCCGTAGATAGGATACGGTCTACCACTTCCTGTGCCCGCCTCAGTCTAATTCAGTTTAAGGTTTTGTACAGAATTCATCTTTCCAAATCGAAACAGGCAAAAATCTATCCCGGGGTTAAGGACAGATGTGACAGATGTCATGCTTCCCCCTGTCATTTAAGTCATATGTTTTTTTTTGTGCCAAAAATTACATGCATTCTGGACAGGTTTTTTTGGTATTATGTCCTCTATATTTGAGGTGCAATTGACGCCATGCCCACTGATCGCTATATTTGGGGTTACCAATGAGTTGGTATCACTGAGTTCTGTACACAAAGATGTTTTAGCTTTCTCATCTTTATTGGCCAGACGTTGCATACTTCTGCACTGGAAAGCAATAGGATGTCCCTCCATCTCTCAGTGGTTTACAGATTTGATGTTTTTTCTTAAGTTGGAGAAAATAAAATATACACTGAGGGGTTCTACTGACACCTTTTTTTGCAAGTGGCAACCTGTTATTTCTTATTTTAGGAGACTATGGGTGTTACCTGATTAAAGATCACAAATTATTGTGAAAATATATATTCACATTCATAATTTTACAAAAAAAATCTATCTAAGTAAACGAAAAAGATTTCATGATAAACCATGTTTTGATGTAAATTTGACTTTTCTTTTATAAATATGAAATTAATTGGTAAAATATTAATTTTCATATTGAAAGGAATAATTTCAGGAAAAACTGCAAAAGAAAGTGCAAAATTTCATTAAAATGTGTATGACAGATCAAGTTTTTACAAGATAATGTGAAATTATGACTTCATATTCATAGGCATCATTTAACTGAAAAAAAAGACTAATAAAATATTTATTGTTTTTATTAAAATATTAAATTTCATATTCATAATCATAATTGCATAAAATGATAAATTATCCTTCATCATAGAAATACGAGTTATTTTAAAATATACATTATATGTTCATGAGAATCCTTTGAAAAAGTGCCATAAGTGAACGCAAATCAATAAAGTGGCTATAACAAATCAAGTTTTGAGAAACTTAAAAAAAAGTGCAATATGTAAGGAAAAAACTTACATTAAAACCATGGGCTGAGAAAAATATAACTTTTTAAAAAATAAAATTTTTGATATTCATCCAAATAATTAAAAAGTGCAAAAATTCAATAAAAAACGTGATATGACAAATAAAATCTTTACAATGCATTGTGAAATTATTACTTTTCATATTCATAAGCTTCATTTAACTAAAAACCGTTGAAAGTGCAACAATTCAACGCAAAACCTGATGTCAATGGTTTGAACAAAATCTGACTTTCTTTTATAAAAAATTGTTTTATTAAAATATTACATTTCTTATCCATAACTATAATTTAATCAAAAAACATGTTAACCTTTATCATAAAAAAAATTGTTGTGAAAATATGAATTTTCATATACATTAGCATAATTTCATTAAAAACTATTACAGTTTTTCTCAAATGCTAAAACACATTTCACAAACGTTTCCTCCATGTTCCCCAATGTCTAAACACAACACCCTTTTCTAAAGCTACATAAACACAACCACACATTCTCACTTCAAAACTCAAACTTTCACACCAAAAGAGCAGCTCGAAGCTTTCAAAAATGTAAACACAATACACATCATTACACACTACAGCAAAACAATTGAAAACACAATGCTCAATTTGTGAGAAGGTTCTTTGTTTCATAACTGCCTATGCATATTTTTGAAACTTTACAGTAATGGATGTTTTTAGATCTCTGCAGAGGATTAGGCATTTAGATTTAAGAGTTTCATATAAAGAGTATAAATCTATAGTAAATTCTGCATGTACACTACTGTAACACAACTCAATGCAAAAACAGAATCTATTGCACACAACAGTAATCTTGAAAACATGATCAGGGTGTGAAGTTTTTTTATTTACTTTATTCACACCACACACACACACACCACGATCACTGTGCGGCATCATGTCGCTGAGCTGCATCGGGCCACATCACCTCATCCACATCGCAGGCTATATTGTCTCTTGCCAGGCACTGCGGGAAAAACGCCCTGGAATGGCGAATCCATCCTTGGAAGGCCTCCACTGGGATGTCAACACAGGCCAGTTTCATTGCCATTAGGAGGTCCTCTCTAGTGTATGGTTGTCTGTCATAAACCTTCCATCTCCATGATGAGAAGAACTCCTCTATAGGGTTCAGGAAAGGGGAGTAGGGTGGCAGACAGATGTTTTAAAAGTGGTTACTGTTGGTGGTGAACCACTCTCTGATTTGGTTTGTTTTGTGGAAGCGTACATTGTCCCAAATGATCACATAAATTTGATGTGCGGGCCCAGGATGGTGGTGTTGGCGGCCCAGGAGGATGTCTTTTGGCTCCTCTAGGAAGGTGAGGAGACGTTGGGTGTTATAAGACCCAAGGACAGCATGCCGGTGGACAAGCCCCTCCAAACCCATGGCCGCACAAAGAGTAATATTACCCCCCCGTTGGCCAGGAACCTCAGTGATGGCTCTTTGGCCAAGGATGTTACGGCCTCTTTGCCTTTGTTTCTGCAGGTTGAAGCCAGCCTCATCCAAGAAGAGGTACTCATGAGGTCTGGCCATCGTGTCCAACTGTAATATCCTCTGTGAAAATGTGAAAGTGCACAGGTGTTCAGAACAACAATCAATCAGGTAGCACAGTATTGTCCAGAAGTAATGTAGGCCACTGAGCAACACAGTATGTCCACTAACTGTACTGTGAACATGGATGTATACTTACTTGCACATACTCGTAACGTAGGTCTTTGTGTCGCGCAGAGTTGTGCTCAAAGGGAACCCTATAGACCTGTTTCATCCGCATCGTTTTGCGCCGGAGAACTCGGTCTATTGTGGCCAAGCTGACATCATCAATGCTCTCAAAGTTGACATTATTGGCATTGACTTTGTCTCTGATCTCCCAGAGTCTGATGAGGTTGTTCTCACGAACCATATTCACAATGAGGGTTTCTTGTGCCGCTGTAAATATGGCAACCCTCCCACCTCTATGTGGCATTCTTTCAACTCTAAAGAAAGAAACATGTGTTGTCAGTTTTACAATACAGTAAGAACTGATTTAAAACCAATAGACTACTTTCACAGGCTTGTAAAATTGTATTGTGACAAAGAAAGCAATAGAGTACAATACCTGTTGTGTTGTCTGAATGCCCTGATAATGGAGGCCACGGTGAACCTACTCAGGTTTGGACGGACTCGTAGTCCTGCTTCAGCCATTGTAATGCCATGGACAATGACATGGTCAATGACTGTTGCTCACATCTCGTCCGTAATGATGGTGCGAGGTTGTCTTGCTCTCCCTCCTGGACCTTCTCCTCTCCCTTGTTGGCCTGCTCCTCTTCCTCCTCTGATTTGAACTCCTCTTCCTAGTTGGCCTGCTCCTCTTCCTCCTCTGATTTGAACTCCTCTTCCTCGTTGGCCTGCTCCTCTTCCTCCTCTGATTTGAACTCCTCTTCCTCATTGGCCTGCTCTTCTCCCTCCTCTGACTCGAATTGCTCTTCCCCTGACTCCCCTGAAAAAAATGTGTTAAGATTTATGAGAACGGAGGATTGTGTTTTGTGAATTGTGTCTTCATGTGAAATGTGTTTATGATATTGAAAAATTATGGCTTGATTTAGTAATCTAGGATGTAATTAAAAGGTAGGATGTAGTAATCGCGGAGGTCTGGAGCGGAGCGGAGCGACGTCCCCCGCAGAGGTCTGGAGCAGAGCGACGCCCACTATGGAGACCTGGAACGGAGTGAAGCTCTCTGCGGAGGTCTGCGACGAGGTCTGCGACGCCCTTTGCGATGACTGGAGGCTAAGCGAACTCCTCAGTACGAAGCGACATCCTTGGCGGCGACCAGGGGCTGAGCGACGCCTTCGGCGGAGATCAGCGGACATCAGCAAACCCCCAATATAAGTGTAAACCGTAGGGCCTATTCTGTAATTTATATGCAGATGTTAAAGGCTAAAAGAAATGTCTGGGACAGTTAATCTAGCTGATACACAAAACGATCCTACACAGACGCTACATATGCATACTTAAAATTCTAGTATGCGTAATTAAAATTCTAACCCAAACCCGAACCCTAACCCTAAGCGTAACCCCTAAGCCCAAACCCCAACCCTAAAAACTAACCCTAACCCCTAACCCTAAACCTAAAACTGTTGTAGAAACGACTCAGAGTCACGGGGTTTGCTTCCAGAAGATGACAGCCTTTTTTATCACTCAACAAAGACGGAGTTGATTCCGTCTGCAACTGCCCTCTCCAGCCTCACTTCTACATTATATACCCTATGCCAAAAAAATGCATTTTTATATATCTCACTATACATTTGAGGCCCCCCTTATACATACAATGGTGGTGCCCAAATGTTTAGTTACAGACACACACTGTGATGCCAGGCCTCCACCTCAGGTGCCTAGAGGGACAAGCGCTCTGAACCTAACCATCAGCAGGGTGCGGAAAGGGCATGCTGAGGCGGCGCAGCCCAGCGCAGCAAAGGAGGTGGCGTGGCGTCCTCACGAGACACAACTGGAGCTCAATCGGATTGGCGGCTCATCACTGTCTTCAAAGCCGGTGAGGCGTATAAAAGGCACCCGGGAGGACAGTGATTTGGAGAACCTCGGGTTCCCCATTAATGGCGGCTCTCACCCCCTTTTTCTCTCACTACAGGCAACAGACGGATAATGTGGAAGAGGAATTCCCGCCAGACCCGCGCAGCACCTAGTCAGTGAGGGATGACACCTCGGCCACACGGCAGGAAGACCCTGACCCCTATGAGCCAATGGTGATGGCGGCAGAGCCTCCCGCCCTATGGGACCTGAGCCAATGGAGCGAGGCGAGAATGGATTATGACACAAAAATCTGTACCTTGTTCAAGATAGTTAACTGGTACACCACAAAAATAATGTGAGCCATAAACAACCTCCTGCATTGACCATGGTGGAGAAACATCTATCTGAGGTCATTGAACCAGCTCTGCCAAATCCCACAACACAAGCCCTTATCGAAGGCAATGCTAAAAACTGGGCCTATACCACCATGTTAATTTTTAAGAACCATTATAAGGACACATTAGTGGAAGAAATGGAGAAACTGCAGCACTATCCTTCCCGAGGCTTGGAAGAATGCTTTAACACTGCTGTTATGGGCAAAATGTGGAATTGGTAAAAGGCTGAGGTACAAAACAATAGAGGAGGCTCACACACTGGTAGCGGACAAATGGAAGATCCCTACACCCACTGCTGATGTGGAGGAAACGAGAGGGGAAACAAGAAGCAAAGTGTCCCTGCTGCTTCTTCTCTACCGCTGGACAAAACCGGCGGTGCCATCGCGGTGCAGGCCTCAGTGCACGCTGAGGCCGAGGCACACTCCCTACCGGATTTGTCCACCAAACCAGTAACAAAATCTTCCAAAACCGCTTCCACCATGACAGATCCACCAAACAATTGGTCCCCTTTTAGGGAAGAGGATTCGGACAGCCGTTCCAAATTCGCCCTAGATCCTCCTGCCTCCCCAAAAGCACAACGCGCTCCTCGCCCGAGTTCCAATCCCTGTGTTAGATGGGAAGAGGAACTCGTTATTATCAAAGACCAGAGAGGGTGCGACAAGGATCATGAAGGCGGTTCACAAAGGGTGACACAGCAGCCATAGAACAGCCACACAGGCCCGTCTGAATGTGGAGCTCAATGTGCCATCTGCAACACTGTGTGACTCCAGTGAGGATGGTCCAAACAGGCACATAAACACGCCCAGAAAAATGTTAGAGTGGAAACTGACTGTCTGTAAGAAATGCCTCGTTATTGGGGATTCCAACCTCTCCAGATTTCCCCCCTTTAAGAACCCTGACCTCCAGATAGAAAGCTATCCGGGGGCTACGTTTAGACACATGAAGGCTGTGATCAATAAAATTCCGGTCTCTAATGACGGAGAGCATCACATTTTAGCGCGGGGCATCAACACTGCCATTAAACAATGCAGGCGGCTTTAAGAGCAACAAAATAAAAATTCCCCCTTGCGCAGATTTGGGTTCTGAAACTTAACATTTCAGGAACGCTCCCAGCAAAGGAGCAAATGCAACTAAACATCCTGAGTGGTTACATCACTGCCAACATAAATCATATTCCGGCGCTGCCCAGAACAGAATTCCAAACTGAGAGTGACAATATTCACTGGACAGTGAATATAGCTGGAAAAATGCTGGAACATTGGCTCAAACATTTAAATTAAATCTCCCTATAAGCCTGCATGTGCAGGAGGGGAAGAAAAATGTGATTATTTTAGCCAGAAAAGCCAATATCACTTGCCCACAATTTAGCCTGCTTTATAGAGGCCTAACCTTTATTCCATCATGGAATATTAATAGACAATATAGCAGGAGGCAAATGTGGTATGATCTGCAACAATACCACCGGAGACTAAAACTAGCATCTTATTTGCAAAATGACACAGATCAAACTCCCCCACCTTTCACACATAAATCAGACTGGGTCCCACCTATAGATAAACTGCACACTGAACTTCACACTCTGTTTGAAACAGACCTTTAATCCTTCAAAAGACACTGCAGACCATTTCGGAAACAGCTTAACCTCACTCCTGAGGAAATCAGTGCTCTGAACAGGTTAAACCAGGGGTGTCACTCATTTTCACAAACGGCCACATCAGCATAATGTTATAGCATTATCAGCATCATTTTTCCCTCAAAGGGCCAGATGTAACTTTGAGGCAGTATAAATGTAACTAAATGTAATGTACAATAAAAGCAACTACTCCTTAATGTTAAATAACTCTAGAGTTAGGGTTTTTTATTATTCAACTTACAAACACACATATTTGCCTAAATGTAAAAAGAAATGTTTGCTTGTTGCTCTGTTGTAACATAAACCCTTTACATTTGTCAGCTTATGAAACCCACATTACTCCATCAATCAACAATAACACTATCCAAGTCAATATGGATAAATAAGTTATGACAACTTTGTTCAAAACATTTTTGTCATGGTTAAAAGGGGCAGAAAAACGGTCCAACCAACAATTGTAAGCTGCTAAAATCATGTGTAAGAGGTGTGGCATTTTACATAAACAATTGACTGCACAGCCTTGTGGGGAAACATCAAACTAATGAGAGATGGTTTGATTATGTTTGTCTGCATAAACAAACGCAATTTGCCTTTTATTCTTGCACCATTTGTAGTTTTTTTTTTGGAGGCTCACTTTGGCATACTTCGCTTCGTGTTTGGTGTCAAAATGCAGACGTAGATTGTACACTTTAACAACCGCCACTGCCTCATAACACAAAATACATACCGCGTTTCTCCTTGAATCAAAAACATATATTCGCCTTCCATCTGCATCAATTTTTCTCTTCCTGGACATTTTGGGATCATTGTTTGTATTTCTTAATTCGGAAAATGGCACTGATGTGGAAACACTGCATTCTAGTGGTGGAATGCCGTCATTTCACGGGTAACATGATCGGCATGCATTATTAGAACTGTAGTTTATGGTCGATGGACCCTTTTTACTTATTTATTATAGGATAATCAGACCTTTTCAGCTCTCGCGGGCCACATTTAGCCCGCAGGCCTTGAGTTTGGCACATATGGGTTAAAGGATAACAAAAGTATTATTATCAAACCCACTGACAAGGGCAGTGCAACGGTTATTATGGACCGTGAACAATATCTATGGGAAGGGTACGGACTATTACAGGATAAAAATTATTACCAAAAAATAGACAAACCCATTTATCCGGACACTGTACCCCTAGTCAAGGAAATATTCCAAGTCCTGTATACAAAAAAACACATAAATGCCAAACAGAAGTCCTATCTCTTGGATGACACGGAGCCCAGGAGCAGGAGATTCTATATGCTCCCTAAAATACACAAAGATCCGGCCAAATGGAGCAAACCCCACGAAATTCCTCTGGGAAGGCCTATAGTGTCAGATTGCGGAAGCGAAACATACTATACGGCCAAATTCCTGGATTTTTATTTAAATCCCCTTTCGACGGGCCACCCTAGCTGTTTAAAAGACACATATGACTTTATTCCGAAAATTAAAGGACTTGAAATTCCCCAAAAGGCTGTCCTGTTTACTATGGACATTGACAATCCCTGTTTACTATGGACATCTTTGTCTCTGTGAAGCTTATCAGGGAGGTAAGATCCAATTTTATTAGCATATCCACCAAGATTCAGGGACAGGGTCATAGCCAAACACAAACCTAAACATCAGGGACATCTGGAGCAAAAACAACACATTCAAAACAGATTCACCAAAGAAGTTTTTACCACTCATCGCTCAAGTACAGTGCACAGCAAAAAATTGTGTTTACCTCATTTCCTGTAAACAATATGTTGGAGAGACGGGCAACACCATCCTGGTCAGGATGACACAACACAAACAAAACATCTTAAAAGAAAAACAAATACTTACCTGGTCAAACACTTCCAGGAACATGGATGGGAATCCCTTAGGGTCATGGTCCTACAGGCAAACCCACAATGGTCTGTGGCCCTGAAAAAAAGAGCAGAGAGAGAATTTGGATTCAGAAACTAGGTACTGTTTATCCCCAAGGCCTCAATGAGAGGTGAATACAGTCTTATTAGGAGGCATTGATGGCCTGTGCAAAAAATCTAACCCTAAACCCTAACCCCAACCCCTAACCCTAAAACCTAACCCTAATCCCCATCCCCAACCGTGAAAAAACCTAACCCTAAACCCTAATCCCTGTCCCTAAACCCTAACTCTAAAACCTAACCCTAAACTAAACACCAAACTCTAAATCCTAACCCTAAACTCTAAACTTAAACCCAACCCTCACCCTAAAACCTAAACCTAAAACCTAACCCTAACTTCAACAGCTAGTCCTAACCCTAAATCCTAACCCTAAATCCTAACCACTAACTTAAACCCCAACCCTAATGTCGGAACTCAGAGCCCGTCTCTGAGGCGACACATCGAGGGTGGATTCTTTGCTCGGAGGATTCCCAATAATGCCCAGCCAATTCTAGAAAGACGCAAATATAATAGACACAAACTGCCAATAAAGAATCCTCAGTCCTGGATGAGTAAAAGCAAAACTTCATTATTCCATGCACGTTCCAATGAGCTTAATAGAAGGTGGGTACTTCACATCAAAAATGATAGAGCACGCCAAAGTGAGGAAGTACGCCTACTGTCTGTTTCACGCTCGTATTTATACCCTGTAGCCACCGTATCTTTCTATTTTTTATTTTTTTCACCTTAAGTAGTTTCTTTCGGCTTCTCCCGTTAGGGGTCGCCACACCTCCGCACGTTTGATTTGGCATATGTTTTACGCTGGATGCCCTTCCTAACGCAACCCTTCCCAATTTATCCGGGCTTGGGACCGGCACTGAGAGTGGCTGGGGATGGTTCCCTGACCGGGAATCGAACCCGGGTCGCAGCAGTGAGAGCGCTGCATCTTAACCACTAGACCACCAGGGGACCTTTTTTCACCTTGAGTAATTCCCCTTATTTTCCAATCTTGCCCTCATTTTTTCAATTCCCCTTATCTTTGGCCTTGGTGTTCATTCCTCCAAACAACACCATATTTGGAGTTCCTGTTTTTCCAATTCCCCTTATTTTTGGCCTTTTTTTGATTTTATATTTTTTTTAAATGAGCGAGTATAAAGCCCTTATTTTCTCTGGATCCAACCATACATTGCTTCAGTCTTTCAAGTGTGAACAACCATTTTTGCGGCCTATTTTGTCTTCCTGCATCTGCAATTTGTAAGTGTTATGCTTTATTCTTTTTATAATGCTGTTTGCTATTCTACTTTTATTGAATTGAGTTACATCAGTGTATTAAATTGTCTATATACATGTGCTTGATTATATTATTTAGTGCCCAGGTTATATTTTAATTGTGCATTCTGAACTGATTGTTACATAGGTATAGTATCTTCTCTTTAATGTGTGTTATCCTTTGCCTGCGCCTATTAGTCACCGTGATTTTACACTGTTTAACATCTTATCTCTGTTGGTCTCTTTTTGCTCAGCTCCAACACGCAGACGTTCTAGACCGTCCCAGGCGAGTGCTCTTCGCAGACACTATCGCCAATTCCAGCTCTCTTAACTTGCTACTGAGCTTGCTCAATTCCTTGAACAGCTCTCTAGCCTAACTGTTCCAGCGAATCCCTATCTGCCTCCTCGCATCGTGCAGAGCGTGACATGGGCACACAGACCTCACCTGACCTTGACAACTGCAGCAAAGACTCCTGCCTCCCTGATATGTTACCACTGTTTTCTCCCTATCCCTCACGCTGGTCTCCCACTGATTATTCCCCTACTTCTCCCGTTGCTCTGCAAAGCCACCGTGCCCCTGTGCCTTCGCCCGGCCTTGGGCCTAGCTACTCCTACATGTCTCCTGCACCTGCAGTAGCCCACACGCCTTGTTATCCCAATAAAAATGCTTAAACTCCCTCAAGGTTGTTTTCTGTCCTTCTTTGTCTATTCCACACACTTATAACATTCAGTCAGACTCTATCCTACTCACACATGTAAATACCTTATTATTACTATTTTACTCATACTTGGTGTAAATAAAGGCTTGATTAACATATAGATTAAATAGGTTTTATCAAACTACTTCTATTGTATCTAATAAGTTCTATATTTGATTTAGGTTAATTTTTGTTGGATTAATGTTTGATTATAACACACGCTAGATAAGTTTGATTAAAATTATTTTCTCGACACTAACCCTAAAACCTAACCCTAACCCCAACAGCTAGTCCTAACCCCTAACCCTAAATGGCCATTAAAGTCTGCCCCAATCACCAATTGTTCATTCCTAGGTTCACCTTCTACCACTTCATCTAAATCACTCCAGAATTTTTCCTTCTTTTCCATCTTACAGCCAACTTGTGGAGCATAAACACTGATAACATTTATCATCACCCCTTCAACTTCCAGCTTCACGTTCATCACCCTATCAGAAACTCTTCCTTCAGAATCCCCCCTACACCATTTCTCTTTCCATCCACACCATGATAGAACAGTTTAAACACCTCCAATTTTCCTGCTCTTACTCCCTTTCCACTTGGTCTCCTGAACACACAACATATCCACCTTTCTCCTCTCCATCATATCAGCTCCCTCTCTCCCTTTACCAGTCATAGTGCCAACATTTAAAGTACCAACCTGAACCTCCACTCACCTCCACTTCTCCTTTCCCTGCTGTTTACACCAGTACCCTGTTGTTAATGATACCTGTGGTGGTTGTTGGTAACTCGGGCCTCGAGCGATCCGCTATGAAATTCTGATTCGTGATCTGTATGAGAGACAGTGAAAGACAGTGAAAGACAGAGAGAGAGAGAGAGAGAGAGAGAGAGAGAGAGAGAGAGAGAGAGAGAGAGAGAGAGAGAGAGTTTTATGAGAGCGAGAGACAGTGAGAGACAATGAGAGAGAGAGAGCGAGAGAGAGCGAGAGAGAGGCTGGGGGGGGGGGGGGGGCACTTATATTGGATTAATCCTTTTATTTAAACATTAAAGGAAACAACACCAAACACGGCCCAATAATTATTTCTTAAAGGGAAAAAATTACAAATCAACTTGAAACTTACATAAATATTGACATTAAATGTTTCGTTCATTATTCCTTTTCCTCTGATGTCAGTTCTGTTCTTAAAAGGATCTTTTATGTGCTTCTTTTGTTGTGTAGTTTTGTTTGTTGGCTTGTATATATTTTATGTTCATCTCTTTGTTTTCTAGAATAGGCAGTGTTAGGTTTACTATACAGCAAAGTGGAGATGTTCATTGTGTGTGTTTTGTACACTTTTAGTGAGAACTTTCAGTAAGTGTAAGCTTTTTAAAGATTTCATCATCTACAGAACATATCAAAAATCTCAGTGTGTAAGGGTTTATTAACGCACAATCAATGTGGGGCATTTCTTTTTTTTTTTACCATTTTTATTAAAAATATAAATAAATAAATATAAAAGTAGTAAAATTGAAACCTTCATCACAGCACACATTTATTCACGATGCCTTCTTTACTGATCAAAAAAATAAACTCCAAAATAATCTTTAATCAATAAACATGTTTTACTGATGCAACATTAAAATCCGCCATGAAAACTGTCAATTGAAATATAAATCCGACAATAAAAAAAACTCACTTGGGAAAGATTTCTTGCAGTTCAGGTGAAAAGCTCAATGTTGTAGTTTACCAGTGAAAACACAGAGTTAAATCCAGAGATCCATCAGGCAGATAAACTGACCGCCTGCCTGCTGCACTGAGCCACCACGAGCCATGACACCACGTACACCACGTTTAACACGACTTAGTTTTGTATAATAAACAGATCTTTTCTTCCACACCTTGGCTTTTCCAACACCTTTGGTAGACGTTAATTATGGCTCCAGAATAACAACAATGATAATAATAATAATAATATATTTCTGCTCCCAAAGTTTTCTTCAACTAGTGACCTGTAAAACCTTCACTCTGACCTGCAGGGATTGTTGGTTGTCACTCCATGTGGTTTTTGGGTTTTTCTCCTCAGCTCTCACAATTTATGGTCATCAGATGTTTTCTTCACCAACCCATTCTGTGTCAAATCTCTATATTCTGTGTCTGGTTCTTTCTTTTTCAGGATGTTTCAAATTGCTGTAATATTGCTGTCTATACTCAATGCTAAGTTGATGGCTCCGATTTATCTCGCCCTTTTCTCAGGTACAAAATTGCTTGTTTATCTACTATAGTAATATACTTTATACCCTCTGTAATACTCACGATTGCACTAAAATAACCACTGCATATGTTACACACACTGTTTATTATAGCCTTTATTGCACATGTATAGAACCTTTTCATAAACACCGTATACCAGATCTCCTTCATTGTACACATCGTATATATTCGCCTTTCCGTGTTCTGTTTATTTCTATTTCTATTGTTCATTCATCTGTGATTTACAGTGAGGTAAATAAGTATTTGAACACCCTGCTATTTTGCAAGTTCTCCCACTTAGAAATCATGGAGGGGTCTGAAATTGTCATCGTAGGTGCATGTCCACTGTGAGAGACATAATCTAAAAAAAAAAATAAAAAAAATCCAGAAATCACAATATATGATTTTTAAACTATTTATTTGTATGATACAGCTGCAAATAAGTATTTGAACACCTGTCTATCAGCTAGAATTCTGACCCTCAAAGACCTGTTAGTCTGCCTTTAAAATGTCCACCTCCACTACATTTATTATCCTACATTAGATGCACCTGTTTGAGGTCGTTAGCTGCATAAAGACACCTGTCCACCCCATACAATCAGTAAGAATCCAACTACTAACATGGCCAAGACCAAAGAGCTGTCCAAAGACACTAGAGACAAAATTGTACACCTCCACAAGGCTGGAAAGGGCTACGGGGAAATTGCCAAGCAGCTTGGTGAAAAAAGGTCCACTGTTGGAGCAATCATTAGAAAATGGAAGAAGCTAAACATGACTGTCAATCTCCCTCAGACTGGGGCTCCATGCAAGATCTCATCTCGTGGGGTCTTAATGATCCTAAGGAAGGTGAGAAATCAGCCCAGAACTACACGGAAGAAGCTGGTCAATGACAAGAAAAGAGCTGGGACCACCGTTTCCAAGGTTACTGTTGGTAATACACTAAAGACGTCATGGTTTGAAATCATGCATGGCACGGAAGGTTCCCCTGCTTAAACCAGCACATGTCCAGGCACGTCTTAAGTTTGCCAATGACCATTTGGATGATCCAGAGGAGTCATGGGAGAAAGTCATGTGGTCAGATGAGACCAAAATAGAACTTTTGGGTCATAATTCCACTAAACGTGTTTGGAGGAAGAAGAATGATGAGTAAAAAACCAAGAACACCATCCCTACTGTGAAGCATGGGGGTGGTAGCATCATGCTTTGGGGGTGTTTTTCTGCACATGGGACAGGGCGACTGCACTGTATTAAGGAGAGGATGACCGGGGCCATGTATTGCGAGATTTTGGGGAACAACCTCCTTCCCTCAGTTAGAGCATTGAAGATGGGTCGAGGCTGGGTCTTCCAACATGACAATGACCCGAAGCACACAGCCAGGATAACCAAGGAGTGGCTCTGTAAGAAGCATATCAAGGTTCTGGCGTGGCCTAGTCAGTCTCCAGACCTAAACCCAATAGAGAATCTTTGGAGGGAGCTCAAACTCCGTGTTTCTCAGCGACAGGCCAGAAACCTGACTGATCTAGAGAAGATCTGTGTGGAGGAGTGGGCCAAAATCCCTCCTGCAGTGTGTGCAAACCTGGTGAAAAACTACAGCAAATGTTTGACCTCTGTAATTGCAAACAAAGGCTCCTGTACCAAATATTAACATTGACTTTCTCAGGTGTTCAAATACTTATTTGCAGCTGTATCATACAAATAAATAGTTAAAAAAATCATATATTGTGATTTCTGAATTTTTTTTTCAGATTATGTCTCTCACAGTGGACATGCACCTACGATGACAATTTCAGACCCTTCCATGATTTCTAAGTGGGAGAACTTAAAAAAAAAAATGGCAGGGTGTTCAAATAATTATTTTCCTCACTGTATATCTATCATATATCACAGCCTTACCAACCTGTACATATGTAAATATTTTACACTGCTTCCAATACACTTCTGTTCAGATGCTAACTGTATTTATTTGCCTTGTACTATAACTTGTGCAATGACAATAAAGTTGAATCTAATTAATCTAATCTATAGACAACATCTGCTTCCAGCTGGTCCATGTAATATGTACCAAGATTTCAGGAAACAACACTAAACTTCACCTTTTAAAATATTTTAATTTAAGAAAACAGGAGAAAATTATTACACACACACACACACACCACTGCAGTCACACTAAAGGCATAAAGACTATAACCAGTCATGACAGATCAATGTCTCTTACAACCAATCAGCACACACACATTTATTTTTAAAGTCCGTGCAATTTGCTGTATAAAAAAAAGAGAAAAAGAAAAGCATTAAGCATCTGTTCCAAAGACTGAATAAATGTACAGAATGATGAAAGTTTTCTACCTGTCCTCTGCTGTTCTGTTTGATGGATAGTACACTTTAAAAGAAAATCCACTTCTTGGAAATGAACCCTGCACAAGTAGAATATGGAATATAGAATATTTGTTATATTCACTTGTTACCACTGATGTAATAAAAGTAAAAAATAAGCAGTGATTATATTTGAACAATTCTGTAAATAGGGAGGAAAATACCGGGTTGATGCAGAGGCAATCAGAGTTGGAGATACTGAAAGGATCATATTTATCAGCAAAGATAACAACATCAGGAACAGGATAAAGACGTAAGGCGTAGTCATATGCCCAGTACACTGGACTGACGTAGAGAGGAAGTGGCGTCAGGTGGCCCTGAGACAAGATGCTTTTTACAAACTGCAGGAAAACAGGAAGAGAAAAAGTTTTTACAGATTCACTACAGATTCAATTTATTTTTTTATTTTAAAACAGAAAATAAAAGAAGTTCAGAGTGCAGGATCAGCCATGATACGGCCCCTGGAGCACAGAGGGTTAAGGGCCTTGCTCAAGGGCCCAAGAGTGGCAGCTTGGCAATACCAGAACTTAAACCCCAACCTTCCAAACAGTAACCAGCACCTTAACCACTGAGTTCCCACTTTCCCAGTTCTCACATATCCCAAGCTTGTTTGGAAGCTGAGGTCGGAGTGCGGAGCCTAAGCACGGGGCCCAAGGACGCGGGGCTGGAGCGCGGAGCCTAAGCATGGGGCCTGAGCGCGGGGCCTGAGCACGGGGCCTGAGCACGGGGGCTGAGCACGGGGGCTGAGCACGGGGGCTGAGCACGGGGGCTTCCCAGGAGAGTGGAGCTCATTATAACAGCACATGGGACTAAATGTGGAATGGGATGCTTAAAAAGCACATAGAAATCTTAAGGTCACTGTCCACAAACTTTTGGCCATATAGTATATTACATTATTGACAACTATAAATAAATACAATCTCTTTTCCAAGTTGTGTTTTGCAGCTGTGTTTGTGTTTCAGTGACGAGGTTTTATTGATTCTGACAGCAGAAGAGGCTCACGTGTGTTGGGATGTCAAGGTTAGTACTTGGTAGTCTCAAGCAGTTCCTACACATCTTGTTGACCAGGTCTTCTCGGATCACCACTATCTCCTGACTGCAGTACTGTATCCTGACAGGAAAAACATTAGCTGGAGATAAAGATCAAACATTCTTCAGTAAAAATTGTTTAAAGTGTATTAAAGTTACAGACACTTGTGTACCTGCACGGGTTTGTGGTGAAGACAGAGAAAGGGACTCGCTGTCGAAAGTCTTCTGTGATGTGTTCAGCTAAAGGAGGCCTGGAAAACACCGCAGAGTTTCAGCAACCTCACGCATTCTCTTCATCTGAATGAATGGTGACTTTCTAAAAACAGCATGTAAGTAGTAAGATCACTTACCTGGGCAAGATGGAGCTCGGTCCAGGGTCCTCAGGGCCGGGAACAAACACAAAGCGACTGCTGTAGTGGCAGAAAACATTCCATAAATTCATACAGGAATGACCAAACAATGTGTCCATTTATATATTATAAATACATTTTAAAGAATAAATGCACAGGCCATGACCATCAAACGTTTATACCATAACAGTACAGGACTGTGGATCATTTCATACACACAGAAAAATATCTTATTTTTATAGAAACATTCAGGTGGTAAAGTTAAAAATTGTGTATTGTGTATTCTAAACATGAACTAAATATATTCATAAATATAATACCTCCAGAAAATATTCACCAGCAAGGATATATTCCTGCTTTATTGCAACATACAGACATCAACGAATATGTTGGTTTTATTAGAAGTCAAGAAGAAAGAAATATAAATAACTGGATTAGAGTGATATTTTCAACATTGTGTTTTTTTTTTATTTGTTTTTCTTTTAGAATTTGCTAAAATGCATCCTAATAAGCATTAATAGTTATAGCAGCGTGTCCTATAGACAGATGAGACAAAACTAAAGCTTTTTGGCTCAACACATGACCTGTATTTTCACAAAGTGCAAAACTGTGAATCGTGGAGGAGGATTGATTATATTTTAGAGCTGCCTCTGGCACCAGAAGTCTTGAATCTGTGCGGAGCAAAATGAAATCTCACATTTACAAAGATGTTCTGCAGTGAAATGATCTTTTTCATGGAGGAGAAGAAATACACACGTCCATGTCTGTAGAACACGTGTTTATTACTGTGTACCGTATTTTTCGGACTGTAAGCCGCTACTTTTTTTTTTCCACGTTTTGAACCCCGTTCATATAAGCACAGACAGGTTTCCAAAACTCATGCTTTTTATTTTTTTTGGCAACAGCGTTACGGGTTAGTCAAAGAAAATGAGCATCAGAAAATAATAAGGACATATTCCTCGGTCTTGCACACATGCAGTAATAGCGGAAAGCCAGGCTATTCCCAAAATGCTGCTCTGCTCTTAAAGGAGCCACAACATATTTCACCCGGTACACTGTGTAACAGACACTGTCTTTCATTAAAGCCTGTGGAAAGTTCATTAGTTTAAGTGTAGACAGTATAAGCCTGCGGCTTATAGACAGGTGCGGCCTATTTATGTTCAAAATAAAAATCTTTGTAAAATTCAGTGGGTGCGGCTTATATAAGGGTGCGTTTTATAGTCCGGAAATTACGGTACATAATTATTCAGCAGTTTATGATTTTATGCTGTGAGGAAGCTCCAAACTTTTTGTTCAAAATAATTATTTAAAACAGTGAGATTTATCTCCCTTAAGAGATAAAAACGTCTCTGATGTCAGCCTGCAAAATTATTATTAAGCAATTAGTTTATAGAAAATTATTAATTGTTCATAATCATTTTATTTTTATGTCTCTTTAAAGTATTAAGTGACCGGTTTAATCACCCTGATTTTCAATGACTTTCATGAGTCAACCTTCTATAGAATTAATCAGTGTGTTGATTTGTCCTTCATCAACTGTAGCTGAAGCTTCCCAGATGTTCTTCAAAAATATGTATAGTTTTTCCCTCACTGCAGGTTTTAGGCTTGAGAAGGACCCACAAGTTCTCCATAAGGTTTTAATCGGGTGAACACGGTAACCAGGCTGAACAGTAGAGCACTTCTGGCTGCATGTAATGGCGCATTGTCATGCATAAAGATCTTGGCCTTCTTGAATGCTGCTGACTTCTTCTTTTGCCAGTGTTTGGAGAACGTGTCTTTCAGAATGTGGCAGTAGTTTTTAAGTAGTTATCAGTTATTGTAGCAAATTCTCTAAGAACCTTAAACATGGAGGCTTTTTCTTCTCAACATGGTCTTTGTGACCCTGGAGACGAGCCCTGATAGATCATTTGATTGTTTGATTGTCACTTCAATAGATCGGAAATTTCCAGAGTACTGCATTTTTCTAAAAAACATTTTGTAATTTTCAACTTTTTAATGTCAAATCTCTTTTTTATGCCCACCGACATTTAAAGTGTTTACCACTTTAAACCACACCTTCCTTGAGCCACAATTACTCATCACCTGAACATGCTTATAATCAGTAATTGTTCAAATTTAAGTGGTTTCAAGCAATAAAAATAAAATAATGAATGAACAATCCAATGAAAGAGTATTTCGATGCTTTCAGAATAAAAAATAAATAAACTGAAAAATATCTAAAACAAAGTACATGAAAAGAAGATGCACATAAAATATTACAAACAAGCAACAATAGACAAAATACTTAAAAGGTACTTGAGATGGCAGCAAGCTGAAGGCAGTGACCAGATAGCATCCTACCTGCTGTGGATGTTGGGATGCTCACAGATTAAATCAGCAAGGGTTTTCAAAGACTCTGCGGAAAAAAAAAGACTATTAGGACATAAAGCAAAAAAAAACACTGAGTTTCCGTTTCACAAAGTTTCTCACCTTTAAGTGACTTGATCTGGTTTTTGCCATACGGGGCAGAGGAGAAGTTCCCACAGAAAATGAAGCAGGTGGGAGGCATTGCTGAATAGCCTGTAAAAAGCAAACAAGATCTTTAGATCAGTACTGAATTAAAGCAAAAAAAATAAAAAAATGTGTACAGGTTTTGTACAATCAGAAAAAAATAGAAAAAAGCATGAAACCTGAAAACATGGTCTGGATCTTTTCCAGGACCTCCACACTGTCCAGCCACAAGTCAGAAATAATTACAAACATAGCATCCTCATTCTCCTCCTCAAGCTGCTTCAGCTTGGCAGAGGCTTTCACTGCGATGGTGGATGGACCACCAAAGAAATTGACATGACCATAATATGCCCTGAAATAGAAAAGATTCTATTAACTAAAGTAGAGAATTTGATCACCATGTTCGTGTCGAGGCTAAAAATCGATGAATAATAATTCAATGGCTTACGTGTGGCATATACCTAAGAATGACTAACTTTTATCTAACTGTTTTTTTCGTTAACAATTATATAATATTATCTACTATCTGGCCAAAGATTTGTGGACTCCTGAGCAGTGTGTTCACCTGGTAGTGGAAGAAGGCTCAATTGGTGGAAACCCAAAAGCACTGACATGAAAGACTGAGTCTTCATACCACCCTGTAGGAGACACGACATGAAAAACATTCCTTTATTGGTTAGTTACATGTAAGCATTTAAAACAAACCCTACACAGTTACAGTCTAAACATCACTTAGTCACAGTGTGAGGAGTCTGATGACAGGACAGTAGTCACCTTCAGCCAAGACGAAGCTCGACTCCGTGTACAGCCCACTGTGAAACTGGTGAGAAACCAATAAGTGAAGGAACAAAATGTTTTGGATCCAGTAAATGACAAAGCTGGTCAATTTATTAAAATCAGTGTAAAGATATTAATAGTTGCGGAGTGAACGTAATGTTTATCCACCAATACAGTGAGTTTCCTCAGTTCATTCAACTGATGCAAAGACATTAGTTATTAGAATTAATAACGCTGTGGGAGAAACACCATAGGATGAAGACGAGGTATGAATTCATCTCTTACTTTCACAAAGAAGGCTGGAGATAAAGAGCATGTCTACTGAAGCTGCCTGAGGTTTTTCAGATGTTTTCTACTGGTCTATTCTGGCATTTCTGTTCTTGACAGTGAAATGCTTAACTCAGTGAGAAAGTTCTTTACGTTTCTAGATGTTGTGCAGTAGTTGTTCTTTATTGATCAAATAATTCTATTTTAGTTGTCTTTCATGGTCTTTTAGACTGTTTAGTGTTGCTGAGTGCCTGCTTGCCTGTGCTAACTGTTTATTTCAACTTCTTTTACTGCTCTGACGTACCTACCGTGACATACCGTGTCTGGTCTGGGAGTTTTTTCGGCCTATAAATGACAAGTGAAGGTGGCCATTAGGCTGAAAGGCTGAAAATTAATAGGCATCAACTCCAGATTTTTTTCTCTCTTTTATGGGATGAAGTAAGGAGGAACCAGGCCAGGCCCCATCTGGTCAATAAAGTCCAGTGTCTGGTTACTTGGGATTAATTAAGCTATATTGCAGCTAAATTCATTTTTTTTTTTAATAGCTTTAAAAGGATATTGCTTTTGAAAGGTTTAACTGCACAAAGCCAGTCAGGTCTTCCAGAAAAAACTTGCCCTAAAAGAGCAAACAGAATCAACACACTGTACATTTTACAAGTTCTTTACATTTTAAATCATTTTAAAAACAGGGATTTTATTTCTACAGAGAGCATCATATAGTGGAAAACACAGACCTCTTTAAGCTGTGTGATCATGCCAAGGACAATGACTTCACCCAGTTTTACCGTGCTTCCTAAAAGAGCCTCTACTGTCTTTAACTACATGGAAAACCAAAACCAGATTAAAAGTGTAATGAAATACAGAAATATGATTAAACTGTAAAAACAAGAAAATAAATCAAAACAAAACAGCTTCTAGTGCAGTCACAAATCCAGCAGTGTTACTTTACCTGGAACTTATTTCTCCCTTCTTCTGCAACTAAACCGACCACTGGTGGAGTAAAAAGTTCATGTCTGTGTATCCGCTTAGAGACACAAAAAAATAAAAATAAAAACTATGGACTTGGCCATAAATTAAAACAAATAAACTTAAAAATAATAAAATAAGAAGAAGAAGAAGAATACATTCCTAAAATAGTTTAGGTTCAGAATCATGGTGAAAAGGAAAATGATGAATTGCAACCACTAGACTTATATTGATTTAGTGCAAAAAAATAAAATAATTTTTTTTTTTGCCAGAGTACATGAGGGTGCAGTGCTAAAAATCAGCTTTACAGCCAGAAACAATATTGATTTTACTGAGATTCATCTACTTACTGTATTTCTAATGTTAAATTACTTTCATTCTATTTCTTCAGTAACTCCATGTGTTGGTGTAATATGTAAATGAGTGATGATGAACAGAACAATGCTCTTTAAAATCCCTGTGTAATTATCATGGTCAATAGCCGCATGCTAAATTTACTGTCTGCCATCCAATAATAAGCCTATTCACATTTTTGTGAATTAATTAATCTTATTAATATTGCAATTAGATCACAAAAAATATACACTTATACACAATACACAAACATACATTTCAAATTTTTTTAATTTGGCCGTATGAAGACTTTTTCATCATGCATGCTTTTATTTGTTCTGTGAGGGGCTTGTGTTTAAGCGTACCTGCTGTAGGATGGTATAACGTTCCCTGAACAGCTCTGCCTTGTCCCTCGCTTGGCCACAAACACTAGGGACAGGATGACTGGTCATGCTGATGCTGTTTGAGTAGAAAAACAATCAGCCTGCATGCTGCATCACAGTTCACCAATAAACAATAATAAACAGCTACAACCCAAAAACAGATTCAGTATGAAGTAAACCAGTGTAGTGCATTCATTAGTTGCTTACGGGACAAATTTCTTCCTTTCTGTGCTGTAGATAAACCGAGGCACATCAAACGCTCCAATGATGTTAAAAACATTGTCTCTAGAAACAACAGAAAACTGAGTCGATGTTCTCAGTGCAAGAAGTCAAGAAAAAGTGCCACATGACATCTAAGTTCTTACATGGTTTCATCACATGACTGACTGCAGTCCTGCACAGCAGCTTCAGCTACCGAGAGCTCAACCATACTGGAGGACACTGTGAGAGAAACAGGATGGATCAAGCCTGGATTATTGGTTTACTTCTTCACTGTTACAGCTGTGAGCTGCTGATGCTTTCAGCAGGTTCTTACATGGTTGTTTTTCAACTCCATCCAGAATTCGCTCAATCACATCCTCTAGCTCCACTTCACTGACAGACTCCAAAACCTCCACCAGATATCTGCTGGCTTCACTGTGAAGAACATCAGATTACACAGTCAAGTGAAAAAGAAAAGTACACCCTCTTTGAGTTCCACAGTTTTGTGTATTAGGACATAATAAAAATCATCTGTTCCAGGGCATGAACTCCTTCTGTACACCAAAGTCTTCTAAAGCCAAACGTGTCCTTCTGCCTGAAGGCTAAATCTCAGCAGAAACCGGGCCGTGAACAGAATCGATGTTCTACTAGATACTGATTTATATCAAATTAATGATTTATATATTTTTTAGTGTAATACGGCATGTTGCTGTTCCTCTGAGCTTTTATTATTCTGGTTTTAGAGCAAATAAATTTACTGTCCCGACACACAGAACCACAGACTTCAGAGGGTGCACTTTCTTTTTCACACGACTTCGGATTTATTTCATCAGTGTTCTACACTCTGAAATCTGAATCTAAATGTCGGTCTGTCTCTCAGAGGTAAATAAAGTAGAAACACACGGTCTCAGTAAAAATCCTCGCATCCTGAAGCCGCTCGTAACTTTTGATTTAAGTCTCCGGGAATCCATTTTTCATCCACTGGCGCCAAACCTCCACTTCCGCATCTGTGTTCATCACTTCCTGTAATAAAAGACAACCACAATGTGTTTCAAAATAAAAGGCCTATAGCGTTAACGTTACAAGAGATCGATTAGATTTAATTAAAATATTGTGTGTGTGTGCGTGTGTGTGTGTGTGTGTGTGTGTGTGTGTGTGTGTGTGTGTGTGTGTGTGTGTGTATATATATATATATATATATATATATATATATATATATATATATATATATATATATATATATATATATATATATATATATATATATATATATATACACACACACAATATTTTAAATAAATCTAATCGATCTCTTGTAACGTAATATATATACACACACACACACACACACACACACACACACACACACACACACATACACCAACTACCTGCATGTCTCCTTGGTCTTCCTCTTTTCCTCCTTCCTGGTGTCTCCATCTTTAGCATTCTCCTACTGATATACCCCATGTGTATCGTCAAGCTGCCACTCTTGGGCCCTTGAGCAAGGCCCTTAACCATCTATGCTCCGGGGGTCCCTTACGAGGGAAATATCAAGGTCCGTGACATCGGAGTGACATGGGGCCGCCTTCCCGTGGGCTCACCACCTGCAGGAGGGACCGTAAGGGACGGTGCTGTGAGGATTGGGCAGCAGTCGAAGGCGGGGGCCTGCTTAGACTGCTGCCCCCGTGACCCGAATTACAGATAAGCGGGAGAAAATGAATGAATGAATGAATGAATGAATATACCCCATGTCCCTCCTCTGCACATGTCCAAACCATCTCAATCCATGTCCCTCACCTTGTCTCAAACATCCTACATGTGCTGTCCCTCTAATAAACTCATTTCTAATCCTGTCTATCGTCATCACTCAAAACAAACATCTCAACATCTTCAGCTCTGCTACCTCCAGCTCCACCTCCTGTCTTTTACTCAATGCCACTGTCTCTAAACCATACAACATTGCACACACACACATATATGTATATATATATTTTTTAATGATTAAATTCTAATATTTGTTCCATTAAATTGTATTCATTTATTCCCAACAGTTTATTCTTTTCATTTCGTAGTGTTTCTCTCGGCTGTAAGGGTATGTAGATGTTAGATTTTTTGTCCAATCAGATTTCCGCCTCTATGTGCTGCCATATTAATCTAATCTGCCCAGAGCCTTAAGAATCAGTACTGCTGGTGTTTTTACCATAGTCTCTATTAGCAATAGCTCTGTTTCTTTAACCAATCAGAATTCAGATTCACCTCACAGAATAGTGTCAGCATTTTTCCGTCCTCTGATTGGTTGGTCAGAGGGAAATTCTTAAAGCCAAGTTCCACTAGTAAACACGTGTGTAGCTCTGCACACATTAATACATCTGAGTTAGACTTGTTTATGCCTACAGGTCTTAACTGGGTTACCTGTTATAGTTAAATGGTTTTCACCTGCATATGTAAAATGTCTCTCTCTCTGTAATGCCACATGTTGTTATATTGCGTTTTTGTACAGTATTGATGGTTTCTATAATTGCGACGTGATAATGGTGGTATTAAGAGCTGAATTAAGTTGGTTATGTCCTCACTGAAGGCCCGGGTAGGGGTAGTAATAAAATACTCAGAGGACACAGGCCATGCTTTTCTATGGAATGTTAAGTCATTTCAATAGGACACAGTGTATAGGGAAGAAACAATCGTTCTAAAATAGTTCTCCAATTCTTCTGTTTTAATCTAAAGGAGTAGATGAAAATACACACTCCTGATTTACGTTTCAATGGGATGGAGCCGAGACAAAGAGACTTGAGTTATTACCAAGTAACATGGTCCTTTTTTGGGAATAATATTCATTACAACACCATACTGCTGTGGAGTGACAGCTATTTTATACACAGAGAGAAGATCAGTGGTGGAGAACAGGAGACTATCTCAAGTTCTCTGTCGTCATTATTCCCACAACCTGCACGGTTTTGCAGACACCTGCTTGCGCATGCGCACTACGCCAACGAAATTATGCGTCTCTGAATTCTGGAGGCGATCAATTTTTATAAAAGAGTCAATCGAAAAGTTTTTTTATCTAATTTTATGCCGGAAACATTTCTGACAAGTTACACAATGTTTAACTTATCTTTATAAAACCAGACAAAACGCGCGAGAGTGTGAGTTTAATAAAAACAGGACAGATGGGCAGAATGCCGCCTCTGAGCATGCGCGGAAAACTGTGGTAAAGCAAACACGTGTGTGTGTAGACACGTGACTTCCGCCTCCGAAAGTACACCAGGTTTCCATGGCAACATAAACACTGAGTCGCTGCACTGAACGACACCGTGTTTTTTTCTTTCTTAACATTCTGAGCAGAAACCTGAGCTAAAACTGTAGTTTTGGAATTTTTCCACATCATCGTGCAGGATATCGATTTATTGTAAGTGTCATTTTGACGTTTTCTTAGTATTTGAGGTTGTCGTTAACCCAGCTGGCTGTTTCTGTGCAAAACTTTAACCATGGCTTTTGGGAGAAAATTAGAAGAACTGAACATGACGACAGAAGAAATAAATCGTTTCAGTAAAGCCATGAAGGACAAGAAGTTTTCTGAATTGCTCCACGAGTACGCCCAAGAAATATCAAACCCTGAGAACAAGAAGAAGTACGAGGAGGAAATTACACAGCTGGAGCAAGAGAGGGGCATGGAGGTCAAATTTATCCATCCTAATGCCCACCATGTGCTGAAGACCAGTGTGAATGGGAAAGAGAAATGTTTCATTAATATCTGCTCAAATAACCTAATCAGCAAGCCGACATGTGAAGCCAAAAGGAATGAAACTGGCCGGGCCGGGCAGTACTGGTCACTGCCATACAGTTTAACACCTGGCAGGCCTCATACAGATGGCAAGGGCAATAAGTGCATGATATATGACGTCGTATTTCATCCAGACACACTTTACATGGCAAGTAAGAACGCAAGATTCATGAAACTTGTCAATGACACTGCAACACAAGGAGTGGAAGATGCCTTTAATGTCACAACAGACAAAACCAATACACTACTGAAAAAAACCAGATACAAAGGTGTGCCTCAGGCAGCTGTAATACGGAAACCCATCCCTGGTCAGCCCAAGAATGAAGAATCTGCTGCTCACAATGAAGCTTTCCCTATACTTTACCCAGAAACCATGCCAACCAAAGACTTCAAAAGTCTCTCATCTTCTCGAACCCAAACAACTACCAAACAAAGTTCTTCACTGCCAATACAACCACACCACACTATTAAATACAGATCACTGGTGGATCTGCAGGACTACAGATGCTCCAGAGACTCGGCTCCAAAGACACGGCCAAAAGAGATCGTCATTAGCGTATATTTACCACTTCTAAAATCAGCAGCAGATGTTGACCTAAACGTGATGGACAGAAAGCTGACTTTAGAGTCCCAAAAGCCAGATTACAAGCTGGAGCTACATTTGTCGTATCCTGTGGATGATAACAAAGGAGTAGCCCAATTCAACACGACTACAAAACAGCTTACCGTAACGTTACCTGTACAGCCGGCTGAAAACCCTGCTGAGGTTCATGTTGAGAGCATTAAGCCTGAACCTGAAGATAGAGATGTGTTGGAGAGTTCAGACAAAGCAAATGAAGAAATGCTCAAAGATGAACCAAGTGAGCTGAACATCTCAGATACTAGTTGTGAAGCACAGCCTCAGGAAAAAGGAAAAGATGATGATAAGCTTTTCTCCTCCGATGAAATACAAAATTGTAAAATGGACTCTTTGGAATCCAAATTAAATGGTTTACATTTGGCCAAAGCAGATGAAACACTGACTTATCAAATAAACACCGAGACACACAGAACATCAGAGAACGTAATGAATGTGCCCAAAAAGGATTTCCTTCTTAATGCATGTACTCAAAAGACGTCTTTAGAGTTTCATGCTAATAAAGAAGCTGAAAATAATCAAGACAAGGTAAGAGATATTAGATTTATTAAAAACCATCTTCAGCTTCATGTATAATAATAATAATAATAATAATAATAATAATAATAATAAACTGTGATCTGGAAAGTCTGTTTAAATACTTGTCCACTGAACATATTGTGGATGTTTTATCTGGTGTGGTTTTATAGCATGTTAGTTTTGAGTTCCACACTTGAGTTCATCTGTTTAAGCCGTTAATATTGGACTCTAAATGACTAACACATGTGGCTTCTACTTGACTGGAATAAAAACTTGCTGCTACACCAGTTCTTTGTATCTTTTGAAGAACACTGGATGTCTGTCATAAACATAATAACTATTACCTCTGACCTACATGTTTTACAGGAGAACCTTCCCTCAGGTACAAAATCAAACCAACCTTCTTACCTGGAATCTTCTGAAACATGTGAAAATTGCACACTTGAAATCCCTGTGGTGGAATTCCAAAAGAAACAGGCTGCATCGCAATTAGAAGAAACATTACATGACGTTCAAAAAAATACTCCTGCCGACCCGTCCAGTTGGGTAACCGGAAGATCTGAGGTGCAGCCATCAGCCATCAACGATGGACCAAACCAGCTGAATTCTCCATTAGACAAAGACACTAGAAAGACTTCATGCAGAGCCGAAGAGATGGCAGCATCATCTGAGCAGAAAAGCTCTTCCAAACTCATTTCAACACGAGTGGCACAGAATGAGAAAGCGGATGATGTTGATTCTTCCAAACAGAACGAAGCAGATTTTAGTATTTCTACCTCTCCTGACATTCTTCGAGAGAAAAACCCTGAAGATGGTAGTGAGGTTATTATTTCTGACCATACCACTTCTGCTGCCCTCTGTTTCCAGAACTCTCTATGGTTTGAGCTTGAATAACATGATTCACTTAACGTTCATTTATGGCCCAAATCTTTCCTCAGGATCTTCTCACCGTGTTATAGTGATTAATTCTTCTTCTTCTCGACGCAGCAGATCGTCCTGTTATAGTGATTCATTACAGCTGTGGTCACTGGAACATCAAACTGTTTGAAGATGGTCTTTTAACCTTTACCTTTAACATGCTTGTCTATTATTTTCTGTCTGACCTTCTCAGAAACCCTGCCTTTCTCCAGGACTTTTCTTTTAAAGATAATTAGACAATGTGTTTGAAACCAGAGTGTAATCCAGTTATTTATATTTCTTTTTTGAGTAAACACATTTTTCTTTGTTTTATTATTTTAAAATATTCAGTTAAATCAAATGTGAAAAGCAAAATCAGATTTGTAGTAAATATGGAATAAACAATGATGGACACGAATAGCTGATAAACAGAGCAGACTTACAAAGTGATGATGACATCATGAAATGATCGTTTGTTCAGTTCTTATTAAATAAGTGTTTCAGGACTTAAAAATAATAAAGATTCAAAAGTGTTCATTTATTTGATAATCCACAAAAATCCATAAAACATGAAAAGAGTCAGACACAAAACTATAGACAATTAAAGAACTTATAACACAATGTTGTTTTGCGGAACATGAAACTGCCTTTAAAAAATCTCTGGCATTTGTTTTTTTGTATCTCCAACAGAACAAAAACATGTCAAAGCCAAACTACAGATTTTCCATCTCAAGAAAACTGTAATAAATAAAATATGGCCATGAGATGTTTCCTGTTGGTCAAACATGGATTATGACTGCTATAGCAGTAACAAACACACACACACACACACACACACACACACACACACACACACACACACACACACACACACACACACACACACACACACACACACACACACACACACTTCTCAGCTCAGGCCTCTCTGCACACAGCTGTCTAGAAACTGGCAGTAACATGTGAGGGAGCAGAAATGGCGCTGAATTGGAGCCTCTGTACCTCCCATGTCATCCACTAACACCACAGTGTGAGACACCAGGTGCAGGTTCATGCTACCGGCCGTCTGTACATACGAGCGAACGCAGGTGCAGCCACAGCTGCACACCTTTGCAAGTTCCATGTCTCCACAAAGGTGAAAGGGAATAAGATGAGGTGCATAAGGAATTCTATTGCAAAAAATAAAAAAAAAACACAGTAAACAAGTAATTACTTTATAGAAGGTTTAAAATGCAACTAAATCTGATCCATTCTGTGTAAAATAAACAATAACAAATCCCTCAAGTGCATGAAGTTTTCTCCATGATTTTCACAATAAAACTGAAGCGAATGTGTTCCTGTGATTTCATCATCATGCATCAATCTGTATGTTTAAATAATCACAAATTAGTCTCAGATTGATATCGGAATAAAAATAAAGACTTTCAAGGAGTTATGAAAAACGAAGAACTAATGTTCACGGTCCATGCGTTCGACGCACCTGAAAAACGTACCTGGAGTTGAGCACAGCTCGGGAGGCCAGCTCCTCCAGGCTGAGAGGTAATGTGAGCTGAATGCTGTGATCAAGAGGATTGGGCTGAGTGAAGGGGTTCCCAAACAGGTCCAGGTTCTCCAGTGACAGTTTGCGAAAGTCTCCGGGCAGCACGGTGAGTTTATTGTGGGCAGCTGAAAGGAAACGCATCTTCGTGAGCTGGCCGATGTGAAAGGGCAGTTGTACCAGCTCATTTTCATCCAGTTTGAGACTAACAAGTTCACGCAACTTGCAAAAGCAAGCAGGCAGCAGCTTCAGGCCGTTTTGACTCAGGTCCAGATGCTGCAGAGATTTCTGGAGACTGGAGAGGCACAGGGCTACACTGAAGCTCTCTAAGCGGTTGTTGCGGAGAATCAGTTCTGTCAGGAAGTGGAGGTCACCAATGGTGTCTGGGAGCTTCTTGATGTGGTTATTGCTGAGGTCAAGCGCTCGCAGTGATTTTAAAGACAGCATGCGCATGTCCACCCTGGAGAGCTTACAATAAGACACTTGCAGCTGCTCCAGAGAGTAGGGGAAGCTGGATGTAAGGGGATAGTCCTTCTTAGACGTAATGATGAGCTTCTTTTTGGGTTTTTCCACATCTCTGGCACGAACAGGGGTAAGTGTGGAGAGGGAAAGACCATCTCGAATAGTTCCTCTGTGTGCAAGTCGAGCGGCTGAGAGGAAGTTTTTCAGGCTGGAAGTGTCTGCCTAAAGTAGTAAACAAAAGTGGAAAAGTGCTTAATAAATTCACTATAATTTCACATTCCCTGGTCTGAAACTGTATTTATTCATAACACCATGAGAAACAATCTGTAAAACAGCTGCAGTTTATAATAATCCGTTTTACTGGTGTGGATGCTCGAAAAAGGTCTATGAATTTCTATCAAACAGAACAAATGGATCCTACGTTAGAATTTGTTGGTTAAAGAATGTTCTGAGGGGGACCCACATGGGACCCTTTAGAAGCTGTTAATTATGCTAAATAAACTCCTCAGCATTCGTCTGATCTGATCTGATCTCTGAGCTCTTTCACCATGATAACTTACAGAAAACAGTCAAAACAGACATTTTGTACATTTTGCGATTAGACATTGAGTCCCTGCCTAGACGGTTTATATTAGTGATCATTTCACAGATGATTAGTGCACAGCTTTTCCAAATGTCCATCCTTTTTTCAATTTGAGAAATCTACATGACATTCTTCAAAAATATTTCAGAAAAATAAATGTGCTCCTCTTCGGATTATATACATTTTTAAATGCTTTTTAGATGTTCATCCATTAATAAAAATATTTACTGTATAAGCAATTTGATTTAATTCAGTGTGAAAGCACTTAAAGCACTTTTGTACGTCACTCTGGATAAGGGCGTCTGCTAAATGCCGTAAATGAAAATGTAAAGTGGCAGATGGGTCACATTTACCCGTGAGCGACGCATCCATCGTCACTACTTTTCTCAGGGAAACAGCTCCCAGCGTGGTTCCCGATTCGAGAAAAGTGCGATTTCTCCAGTGATGGAGAGCGCGTAAGCACAGTGATGACACTATCACTTTGCGATTGAGGTGGCGCTTCAGACATAAGCGCTGCACCGTAACCCAGCACTGAAACTCTCTCATTCGCAACAGTCCCAACGGTATGACAGACACTGCCAAAGCCATCAGCCCCAGCAGGCGTAAACAGAGTCTGAATGGAACCATCTTTCCTCTCTGGAAAAGAGAGACACAACTGTGAATCGACCTGATGCGCTCTTCTGATAGAAAAGCCTGATACAGGTCCGAGTTCAGCCTGAGACCCAGGTAGATTATTTCCTGTGTGGGCACCAAGCAGCTTTTTATCTCGTTTATTCTGAAGCCTAAGCCAGTCAGGTGAGACAGAAGCACACTCGTATCCACCTCCGCTTGCTGCCGTGACGGAGCGCAGAGGAGAAGATCGTCCAAATACGCTGACACTCTGAGACCCGCTGCTCTCAGCGGTGACAGTGCAGCTTCGACACATTTGGTAAAGATCTGTGGAGCTAGAACCAGCCCGAACGGAATCTTCAAATATTCACAGGCTGTGCCCCGATAGGCAAAGCGTAGGAATTTCCTGTGTGCCGGATAAATGCTTATGTGAAAATACGCGTCCTTCAGATCCACTGATGTAAACCAGTCTCTGGGACGAATAACACTGTACAAAGCTTTCAATGTGAGCATTTTGAACTTGTACTTTCTGAGCTGTTTGTTAAAGTTCCGTAAATCCAGAAGGGTATGGAGACCCCCCCCCCCCCTTCTTGGGAACGACAAAGTACCGGGAGTAAAAACCGAGCTGGCTGTCAATCACGCTGCTGAAGAGCGGCGCTCTTACAGCAAATTTTGCTGTATTGTGGATTAAACCCAAGGATGAACTGCGCATGCACGCCAATTCTCCGCATAAGCCCTCTGCCCACTGCCTGGATGCACGGAACAAATCTTTATTATTTGGGAACGAACATGGAACTTTCTGCTCTCTCTCTTGCATAACCCCGCAGGTGGAGAGGGGAGAAGTAACTTTCCGGGCACTGGGGGAACTGGTGCCAACACTCCAACTGGAGAATTTTCGTCCGCTGAACATAGTCTTTGAAACACTCCCCAACGCCTTTTCACTGGAGGGGGAGGACAAGACTCCTGAGATGAGTCGAGGGGTGCTATAGAAACTCCGAGAGTGCTGCCGGCCTTCTTTTTTTAGGGTTATATCAGTGTCAGGGTTATATCAGGATCAGTGTTAGTGTCAGGGTTGGATCAGGATCAGTGTTAGGGTTGGATCAGGATCAGTGTTAGGGTCGGATCAGGATCAGTGTTAGGGTCGGATCAGGATCAGTGTTAGGGTCGGATCAGGATCAGTGTTAGGGTCGGATCAGGATCAGTGTTAGGGTCGGATCAGGATCAGTGTTAGGGTCGGATCAGGATCAGTGTTAGGGTCGGATCAGGATCAGTGTTAGGGTCGGATCAGGATCAGTGTTAGGGTCGGATCAGGATCAGTGTTAGGGTCGGATCAGGATCAGTGTTAGGGTCGGATCAGGATCAGTGTTAGGGTCGGATCAGGATCAGTGTTAGGGCTAGATCAGGATCAGTGTTAGGGTTAGATCAGGATCAGTGTTAGGGTTAGATCAGGATCAGTGTTAGGGTTAGATCAGGATCAGTGTTAGGGTTAGATCAGGATCAGTGTTAGGGTTAGATCAGGATCAGTGTTAGGGTTAGATCAGGATCAGTGTTAGGGTTAGATCAGGATCAGTGTTAGGGTTAGATCAGGATCAGTGTTAGGGTTAGATCAGGATCAGTGTTAGGGTTAGATCAGGATCAGTGTTAGGGTTAGATCAGGATCAGTGTTAGGGTTAGATCAGGATCAGTGTTAGGGTTAGATCAGGATCAGTGTTAGGGTTAGATCAGGATCAGTGTTAGGGTTAGATCAGGATCAGTGTTAGGGTTAGATCAGGATCAGTGTTAGGGTTAGATCAGGATCAGTGTTAGGGTTGGATCAGGATCAGTGTTAGGGTTGGATCAGGATCAGTGTTAGGGTTGGATCAGGATCAGTGTTAGGGTTGGATCAGGATCAGTGTTAGGGTTGGATCAGGATCAGTGTTAGGGTTGGATCAGGATCAGTGTTAGGGTTGGATCAGGATCAGTGTTAGGGTTGGATCAGGATCAGTGTTAGGGTTGGATCAGGATCAGTGTTAGGGTTAGATCAGGATCAGTGTTAGGGTTAGATCAGGATCAGTGTTAGGGTCAGGTTTATATCAGGGTTAGGGTTAGATCAGTGGGGGAGACAGTGGGCTGCAGGAAAAACTAAAAGGAGGAATTTAGACCAGTCAGGAGACCAGAGTGTGTGTTTCACCTCCGAAAGACTGAAGAGAGAAATACCCAAAATGTATCCCTAAACCAAGAAAAGCTGAACATCTGATCCATTATCTCCTGTTTATCTTTAGATCTTAAACCCAAATTTCTTCAGTGTAGCCCAAAAACCAAATTTGCTGTGCCATTCCAATACTTTAGGAGGGGCTGAAACTTCATGATGAGTTTGAGATAGATCATTAAATGGATGGTGTTACCTTGCTCATGCAGATGTCCACCATGGGTTCTTTAAGTCGTACAGTGGCTTTCCCCTCTTCTACAAAGCATGTGAAAAACTTCTCTATGTTCTCCTTCAGCTGTAAGTGCAGAACACAACAAAGCCGGAAAGTCAGTGGCATTTTATCTATGAAACCAGCACCTTCTGACCAAACTAAACTTCCACACTGTTGTAAAAAATCTCATTTTTCTATAAAAGCATCTGAAACTTCAAACTTTCATTCAATTCACACTGTTTTTCACGTCTTATTGTTAGTGCTGTCTGTGGTGGAAGATCTCACGAAGTAATCAATAAAACATTCCGTTTCCACACATGGTGAGATTTCTAAAAGGAGTGACCACCGTCAGCGCTTTAGAACCCTGAGGACTTCAGCTCAAGAGGAATAAAGAACCTAGAACACTTTAGAGTTACTATAAAATAAAGAATTAGTGCGGACATTCCACAACATGCACCAAAAAAAAACAGATAAAAGCATTAATGATCTTTTGTAATGTATTATTTTATATACATTAAATAAATGTTCTGTATCTAATTGTTGTGATACAAGAGGAATAAAATACTCTGTTGTTATCTACAGATCAGATCAGCAGCTCCACCCACATGGGGTTTAACCATCATTTAACTGAGTGATTTATCAGTGTGTAAAATAAATACAATGTGGACGTGTGAGCATACGATGATGTGCTCTTTAAACGTCCCAGTCCACGTTTAGTCCCATTTACTGTTATAATGAGCTCTACTCTTCTGGGAAGATGTTCACCTAAATGTTGGAGTTTGGTTTGTGGAGATTCATTCAGCTACAAGGGCATTAATAAAGTGAGGTAGTGATGAAGGTGAGAAGGTGAGAAGGTGAGGAGGTTCCTGGGGTGCAGTCAGTGTTCACATTCATCCCAAAGGTGTTCAATATGGTTGTAGCTCTATAGCAAGAGATCATCCACTCTAACCCATGGTGTACAGGGGCATTGTCATGCTGGAACAGGTTCTGGGTCTCCTAGTTCAAGTAAAGAAGAAATGTCATGCTCCTGCATCCAAAGAGGTCCGATACACCATTTTTACAGCCATTTGTTTATGTGAGGAAGTGACGTCTTTTGTCCTTCTGGTTAGTTACTGCACACATTCAGAACATTGGTGAAAAACACTTTATACAGAGTGACACTGCGACAGTTTATTTATTCCTGCGATTAAAAATGCCAAATTCAAAACAAGGACCATGTTGTTCATGATCTCAGAATAGAAACCAGTTTACTGTTGGAAATAAAATGTTTACATTTCTGAAGAATAAAAACAATGTGACATCTGGATTCCAGCAGTGAAGACAGAAGGCTGGATACTAACATCTCAGAGATCTCTACTGTTATCTGTTTACTGTTAATAACACCAACATCACGTGATCAATTAGAATTTCATTAGAATTAGATTAAAGAAATTAAATAAAACACACATTAAGCAGCATTGTATTACACCTTCTTGCTTATTCGTGACCACACACAGGGTTCAGATGGAGCATTCAAACCCGCAGTATCATCACAACGCCTTTATTATTGTTTACACAATTGTGTTTTCGACTTTGTGTAACGGTTTGGGGAAGAAACACGCCAGGGTGGAAATAATACTTTTGGCCAGATGATGTAGAAAGACAAATTGACCATACTGGTTCTGTAATGTTCTTCCAAAAGGAAAACACTTGCCTTGTACTTGGACCCAGTCCTGTCTTTTGCAGTACAGATGAGCAGATAGACACTGGGTATCTGAGTCTTCTGGTCCACATGTCTCCCGATGGACAGCACGGCCCTGGAGCCTCTACCTCGGTTCCTCAGCCCGAACGTGGGCAGCATCCGATTCACAACCTCCACATCACACTGCAGCTTCATACCTGAACCCAGAAGAAGCTGCTCCGATGTTCTGATCTTCACCTTCTGTACTGTAACCACACTAAAGTTTTCTGCTGCGCGGAATCATAAATAACCTGTTATTGTTTAGTAAACAGCCAACATGGCCGCCTCCACTGAGGGACTTGTCTGGGGTGCTAGCAGGAATATATTAGCTCCTTATAGGATATAAACAACTTCCGGCAAAAAAAAAAACCCAACAACAAATAAATAAAGAAAACCGGCTGCAGATGAAACCCTACGGTATAAAATCAGACTCGCAGCTGCTTCTCCGCGGCTCTGAAGACAACTCTCCCGCGCTCAACACAGTTGATTTGCGCATGCGCACGACTGCTTCGCTGCGCGTATGGAATTACCGTAGTGTACAGTAAAGAAGAACCGCATAGAAAACCTTTATTTATCACGTAGATTACAGCACCGTGAAATTCCTTTTCTTTGCAAATCACAACTTGTTCTGGTCAGAGCGCAGGTCCACCATGATACAGCTCAACAGCAAGAAAGAGAAATAATGAAGAAACTCCTGCCCCGTGGCCTGATGTGAGCAGTTGTTGAAAATGTTTTGGGTTCATGATTATTGTAATAGAAATCAATCAGTGTTTGAGTCATTAATCTCAATCTATTAATAGATCAGTGTGATGAGAGTCACATTCGAGTCTTTACACAGAAACTGAGGTGATTAAGTGAAGTGTCTTGTGATAAAAATGATAATAGGAACATTATAGTTATAATAAATCACTACTTTGGAAACTTAAGTACATTTAAAGGTAAAAACTTTTGTACTTTTACTCAGTGAAAGTTTAAAGCTGAAGCCCGAGAGAAGAATCCGAATCCAGGTCTGAGTGAGTCTGAGTAAAACAGAGAGCGGCGTCTCCTCCATGTCCCTCAGAGAGCGGCGTCTCCTCTATGTCCTGCAGAGAGCGGCGTCTCCTCCATGTCCCTCAGAGAGCGGCGTCTCCTCCATGTCCCTCAGAGAGCGGCGTCTCCTCCATGTCCCTCAGAGAGCGGCGTCTCCTCCATGTCCCTCAGAGAGCGGCGTCTCCTCCATGTCCCTCAGAGAGCGGCGTCTCCTCCATGTCCCTCAGAGAGCGGCGTCTCCTCCATGTCCCTCAGAGAGCGGCGTCTCCTCCATGTCCCTCAGAGAGCGGCGTCTCCTCCATGTCCCTCAGAGAGCGGTCCAACTAAGAACTCCATAACACTTCAACTAAGAGCTCCAACTAAGAGCTCCATAACACTTCCCGCGTTTATAAACACTGGAGTGAACTGGCTGATGTTAAGCGGTTCTTCTCCTGTGAAAGAAAAGTACCAGAGAGAGTCTATAATACATTCATGCTCTTATCCAGAGAAACTTACATTTATCTCATTCATACAGTTGAGCAGCGATGCGGTTAAAGGCTTTGTTTATTGGCCCAGGAGTAGCAGCTTGATGTGGCTTGGATTTGAACTTCGAAGCCAAAGCACAATGTTCTCATCATTAATCTGCCCCTTTGCCCATCAGTGGTGGTGCAGGAGCGGATGTATAGATGAGGAGGAGTGGTGCGCTGATACACTGTTCAATACGGTAGGGTTTCATTGTGGCCGGAAGTCCGCTGCAGTTGACCGCAGCATGGTGGCGGTTCAGTGTTGTGTGAAGTCACTTCCTCTAAAAGGCTCGACATAAGCGCAGCTAAAGTCCGTTCTGGTGATTAAAAGCAGCTTCCTGTACTGCTGTGACTACTACACTTTCATCTTATATGTGAGGCTGGATGTTAGCAAACAGAGCTTAGCTTGTGTTCAGGCTTTTTTCCGTAAACAACAGGTGAGATGCAGTTGTGCACGAGCTCCTGTTCCATCCACGCTGCATTCTTCATGCACTGTTTATGTTCACATTTTCTAACACTAACATCAGGAAACATGTTTGAACGACAGGGTTGTTTATTATTCTTCTCGGTATTACTTTTAAACACTGGAACATGTGATTGTTGCAGGAGGATGGCGGAGCAGGAGGGTGATGTTCCTGATGTCAGAGAAGAGCTGGACAGTTCTGAAGATGAAGAAGAGGGTGATGAAGAGCGAGATTTTAGGTGGCAGGAGCAGAGAGAGGTGGACTGGTTTGGGGATGAGGAGGCTGATTTAGAGCCCGTCTCCGACATGCCAGCAGAACGCAGTGGTCACGTCACAGTGGTGGACAGTAACTGTATGTATGTTTGGGGAGGTTATAAGGTGAGCAGGAAATAGATCTGCTACATTAATTTAAAGGTTCTGACCATTTCTAAAATAAAGATAAACCTTTTTTTTTCCTTTTTTTTTTAATTAATCAGAGAGCTGATGCACATTGGCTTGGTGATTTGTACTTACCACGCAATGAAATCTGGATATACAACATGGAAACTGAAAGATGGTACATCAGTGAACAAATAGAATTTGGAGCTCAGATTTACACATGCAGAAATGAAATTACAGTTGATCTTACATATATTTCCAGGACAAGGAAGCTGTCAGAAGGAGATCTGCCCAACCCCATGTCTGGCAGCTGTGGTACATGTGTGGATGGCATCCTGTATCTCTTTGGAGGCCACTGTGCAAGAGGAGATACTAATTCAGTAAGATTGTTTCCCCAGAGACAGCAGCCTGTCCCACACTTCTGGAAGATTTTCACCACACAAACCTTTTCAGTACTTTGGCACACAGTCAGAACACTAAATCTACAGTGGGTACGGAAAGTATTCAGACCCCCTTAAATTTTCACTCTGTTATATTGCAGCCATTAGCTAAAAATCATTTCAACTCATTTATTTTCCTCATTAATGTACACACAGCTCCTCATACTGACAGAAAAACACAGACTTGTTGACATTGTTGCAGCTTTATTAAAAAAAGTAAGTGAAATATCACATTGTTCTAAGTATTCAGACTCTTTGCTCAGTATTTAGTAGAAGCTCCTTTTGATCTAATACAGACAGGAGTCTTTTTGGGAAAGATGCAAGTTTTTCACACCTGGATTTGGGGATCCCATGCCATTCCTCCTTGCAGATCCTCTCCAGTTCTGTCAGGTTGGATAGTAAACGTTGGTGGACAGCCATTTTTAGGTCTCTCCAGGGATGCTCAATTGGGTTTAAGTCAGGGCTCTGGCAAGGAGGTCCAGAGCACTCTGGAGAAGGTTTTTGTCCCTGTACTTGGCCGTATTCATCTTTCCCTCGATTGCAACCAGTCGTCCTGTCCCTGCAGCTGAAAAACACCCCCACAGCATGATGCTGCCACCACTATGCTTCACTGTTGGGACTGTATTGGACAGGTGATGAGCAGTGCCTGGTTTTCTGCAGTGATGGTTGACTTTCTACAACTTTCTACCATCTCCTGACTGCATCTCTGGAGCTCAGCCACAGTGATCTTTGGGTTTTTCTTTACTTCTCTCACCAAGGCTCTTCTCCCCCGATAGCTCAGTTTGGCCAGACGGCCAGCTCTAGGAATGGTTCTGGTCGTTCCAAACATCGTTCATTTAAGGATTATGGAGGCCACTGTGCTTTTAGGAACCTTAAGTGCAGCAGAAATCTTTTTGTAACCGTGGCCAGATCTGTGCCTTGCCACAATTCTGTCTCTGAGCTCTTCAGGCAGTTCCTTTGACCTCATGATTCTCATTTGCTCTGACATGCATTGTGATCTGGAAGGTCTTATATAGACAGATATGTGTGGCTTTCCTAATCAAGTCCAATCAGTATAATCAAACACAGCTGGACTCAAATGAAGGTGTAGAACCATCTCAAGGATGATCAGAAGAAATGGAGAGCACCTGAGTTAAATATATGAGTGTCACAGCAAAGGGTCTGAATACTTAGGACCATGTGATATTTCAGTTTTTCTTTTTTTAAAATGTGCAAAAATGTCAATAATTCTGTGTTTTTCTGTCAGTATGAGGAGCCGTGTGTACATTCATGAGGAAGAGAAATTAACTTCAATAATTTTAGCAAATGGCTGCAATATAACAGTGAAATTAAGTGGGTCTGAATACTTTCTGTACCCACTGTCTATAAAGCTTATATTTGTACATTCCAAATCAGCAGAGAACATAATTTTAATGATTTATAGAATTGTAGAAAGGAAAGACAGTTTTTTTTTTTTTGTTTTTTTTGTTTACAAAAAAAATTTCCTTTCAGGTTTATCATCTGCCTCTGAGGGCTTCTCATTTCCACTGGGAGAGGATGAAGGACCTTAAGGGTTTGGCTCCCACATGTAAAGACAAACTAGGCTGTTGGGTGTACATGGACAGGTTAGTTTTTATCATGGTTTAGCAGGTTAAGGAGCACATGATCATGAATTTGTTGAAGCACTACAACTTTAATAATGACGGCCTCTGATTTACACTAAAGGTTACAATCCTGCAATCCAGACTTTTTACATGAAATGAATAAACAGTGCACCTAAAAAACGTTTCTCCCATGAATCATGTACAAATTTGCACCATCAGCACAAAATCCAAAAAACTTTTGCTTCCAGTCATCTGAACCAAATGATGGAATTGAGCATGTGACGGCTTTGTGACTGAGACCAGATGATTTACTGGTAACCCAGATTATAAATACAGACAGTAAAAAAATTTTATTAAAGAAGATTCAGTTGAACCATCAATCATAATGGAGATGCAGTTTTTTTTTTACTGTAAAATGAAATTCCTCTGTTGCTATATAATATGCTGTATTCGTTTTTACAGCGCGCTCACGTCTCTCTGTGCTCTCATTGTTTTTAGCTTGAGTTTGAAACCCCTGTGTGGTTTACTGTGTGAGTGCGCTGGGAGAGTTTCACATTTAAAATTGCGCAACTCCGATACAAAGAATGTTTTGCAGGATAATGAAGTTTTTCTACTGCAGACCGAGAACATCTTCTCATGACCACAACATTCTATAAGGCAGTGTCCTTTTTCAACAGAATAATGTTGCACTGCACAAATTGTTGATTAATTCTTTGAGGAACATCACAAACAGTTCAAGTTGTTGCGTTGGACTTCAAATTCCCTCAAATGTAATCAAATGAAGCATCTGTGGGAGAATCCTGAAGTGCTGGGCAACAAGTCTGATCTCTGGAGGCCATAGAGAGCAATTTAGTGAACATTTAAAGAAACTGCTGCTAAAATCTCTGCTCAAACCACAACCTGTTTGTTTACTACAGATTTAAGCAAAAATCCCAGTCTGTATAAAATGTAATCAGTTGGTTCCTTGTAATCGCAGGATTGTGTATTTTGGAGGCTACGGCTGTGAGGAAGAAGCAGATCATCAGGGAATGTTTGTACTGGATGGAAATTCATTGATGGTAGGCAGCCAAAAAAAAAAAAAAAGAAAAAAGAAAGAGAAAAGAAAAGAATAGTGCAGTGATATAAATGTGATGCTTTTCAGGGGAACCAGCAAAGACGAGGCTGGAACAACCACATTCACATTCTCAACCTGGAAACATCAACCTGGAGTCAACCCATTACTACGGTAGTAAACATTTCTCTCTATCTGGTTGATGTTATATAGTATGGCCAAAAGTTTATAGACACCTGAGCATAAAGTTGGTATTTGCTGCTTTTTGAACATCCCATTTTAAATTTAGTTGGAAATGTTTTCCATCATCTTGATATGAGAGGCTGAATTTTACAAGGATGAGAACATTGATTTTCTTGTCTCATTTTTAAGGATTATAAATCACAATTTGACTTTGTGTGTGTGTGTGTGTGTGTGCTACACAGGGAAATGCTCCCACACCACGTGCAGCCCACGCTTGTGCGACTATTGGAAACAGAGGTTATGTTTTTGGAGGCCGATATATGGTGGGTATCTAAAAACTAAAATCAATGAAAAGAATTCTATTCTATGTATTTTTGCACTAATAAGAATCATATGTTCCTCAACAGGGTCATAGGCTAAATGATCTGTACTATATTAATATGGACACCTGGGAATGGACTGAAATGTGAGAGCACAAATGAAGAAATAAATTCCATGTACTTCTTTACTGCAGCACACACGTGGTCGTGAAGTTTTGTGAGCCAAATTCAGTGTGCGCTTATTTTAGGTCGATGCCTGAGTGCAGTCCGATTGGCCGCTCGTGGCACACTTTCATACCCATTTCATCAGACCACATCTTCCTGTTTGGTGGCTTTACTACTAATCAGGAAACACTCAGTGAGTATTATACAACTCTGAAAAACCACTATAGGACCAAAAGTTTATGGACACCTGAATATAAGATTGCTATGTGCTTTTGGAAAGTCCCATTTTACATGTATTCCCATGAGCTGTTATCATGAGCTCCACTAGTCTGGGAAGATGTTCCACTAAATGTTGGAGTGTGTTTGTGGAAATTCATTCACACTTATCCCAAAGGTGATCAGTAGTGTTGGAGCTCTATAGCAGGAGATTTTCCACTCCAACCCATGGGAAGGCAAATCTTCATGAGCTGCCTGTGTGCAGACATCCTATACAGTTGTTATACATGTTTCTCTAACTGTGTGATGATAGCTTGGGAAGAATCACATATGGCTGTAGATTCAGGTGTCCCAATACTTTTGTCCATCATACAGTGAATCAGGGAAATGATGTGTGAATTAGTGGATAATTTAAGAACTTGTCTCCTGCAGGTGATGCCTGGATATACTGCGTGTCTACAAACCAGTGGAAAACGTTTAAACACCAGCACAAAAAAAGTCCCAGGTGTGAGTCGAATGTATTTAATAGAATAAATTGATATGAATTTAATTTAAAATCATACAAGCAGTGTTTATGTTGCTTTCCTATAACATGTATGTGTTTGTGTCTCGTGGAAGACTTTGGCACACAGCATGCACAGGTCCAGATGGAAACGTGTTTGTATTTGGAGGCTGCGCTAATAATCTTCTCTCATATCAGCAAGCAGTGAGTATAAAGATCTTCTTCTCTCCAATAACCGTTCAATAATCATCAGTGTTTTTCTTCAGTTAATACGTTTATGGCATACAAGATTAGCGTTTTTTTTATTTATATAACTGAGTAAACTTTATTTGCTGTGGGATAATGCTAATATTAGGACTGAAGTAGAGTAATGACACTGTATTTTATCACGCTCATGTTAAAATAAAATCTGTGAAATTCTTCAGATTTTTCAGCTACATGGTCTCCTACACTGTTACTCCTTTCTGTTCAGGTTCTTTTATTTGTACAGAACTTTTAACCTTGGACATTTTCCCAAAGCAGCTTTACAGAAATAGATTTTAAATATATGTTTTAGCATCATAAATTACTCTCGAAGTTTATCCCTAATGAGTGAGCCAAAGGCAGACATGGAATCCGCATCCTCAACACTGACTGCTCATTAATTTGAGTTTCATCACTGTTGAGAGAATCAACTGTTCACTGATGGAGACTCGAGTGTAAAGCTGTTGTAGCAGACCTTACACCGATCAGGCATAACATGATGGGCGTGGGCACCATGACTGCTCTGTGGCTACGCCGCCCCATACACCACAAACTGCCATGAACTGTGTAATCAGACACCTTTCTATCAGAATCAGCCTCAACTTCTTCAGAAATGTGAGCTACAGTAACTATTCCGTCAGATCAGAACACACGGGCCGGCTTTCCCTCCCCACACACATCAGAAAACCTCAGCCGCCCATGAACAAGTCACCGGTTCACCACTGTCATAAATGTTCTTCCTCAGTAGATGTAAACAGAACTGCTGTGCTACAACCTTTTCTAGAATCTTGGAGATAAAGAGGAGGTTTGATATTGGACTGTAGTTGGACAGCTGACAGGGTGAAGGTCAGGTTTCTTAATAAAGGGGTTGATAACTGCAGTTAATAAGTGTTAATGGGGAACTGATTCTTTTTTAGCACAGTTTTGATTGGAAGAAACATGTAGGTGAAGAATCAAATACACACACTGATGATTTTGATGCAGAAATAACACAAATTCTCTCTTAAAAAGGAGTAGAATGTTGTAGTTTGTGATCAGGTATAATTATACTGTTATCTACAGGGTTATTTAGAACATTATTATTGTGGATTGTGCGTTCATTCCAGTCTTTAATCTGACTTTCAGACTTCATTAGCTACAAATGGCTGATCTACATCTGCATCATTTTATCCTCAAAATTCTCTAAAAGATTCTAACAAAAGAAAAGTTGAACATGTTTGCACATTGTTTTTTTCTATTTCCCACATGGACTCAACCATAACACTGTTTCTGTTTCCTCAACAGTTCCACAGCAATAATGTTCTCATTTTCACAGTTCAGCCAAAGTCGCTGCTCAGGTGAGTTTTTATTACCACGTTACAGAACACAGTCGTATTATAACTCATTGTCCAGAGACGACGTTTATGTGTCTGTATTTGTGTAGATGCTGCACAGAGGTTGTTCTGCAGAAAAAACATCAGCTTGAGAGCATGTTTGATTGCTTGCCCAGGCATCTTCTACACAGCCTTCAACAGAGACGTGGTTCAACCAACACTGAAGGGTCCTAAACTCTCTGTGTGTGTGTGTGTGAGTGTGTGTGTGTGTGTGTGTGTGTGCGCATTGAGAAAAAGCTGCAGTTGCTGTATGGAGGCATCAGACTTTGAGTTTAGTTTAAATCACAGTTTCACCATGCTGCCCTGACTGGGCTCTTGAGCAAGGCCCCTGACCCTCACGTGTATAAATTAGAACTGTCTCTAGACTCTCTGGATTCTGCCAAAATGCCATAAATGCAAAATGTAAGCTGGTATGGTTTAGATGCTGCTAAATAGTGAGCTGTGATCTCCAGTTCCTCTGCTGATTTGTGTTCACTGTAAACTGTTTCCTTCATATTAACCACTTAAATCCTTATGTTTTTGCTTTAAATACCAGGGATGTGTATCACTAACTCACTTATCATCCTTTATTACCATCCATTAAAAACCTGCATGTAACATTTCCAGCCTGCTGATCATCACTCGTGCTTTTAACATCCTGAATACATAATATAAGGACAAATGTTTGTGGAGACCTGACCAGAAGGTTGGTAGTTGGAAAAGTCAGGTGTTCCACCACACTAGTGTAACTGAGTTCACTGTTATTCAACAAAATCTTAAAGAAGTTCTTCATTTAATGTTCTCTCTATCTATCTCTCTAAAATCCATGGTCTGGACTGATTTGTAGCAGAATCACTTAAAACTCATTTAAACGAATAGAAAGACCCGTATTTCCCCCTCGGCGATACACAACTATAAAGGTGTGGAATTATTGTCTTTTATTTGTGTGTTAATTAACTGTAATTTAACATTTATGATACAACATCCAAGCTCCTTTAAGACGAGCACATACAGGACGTGGACCGGCTGAGGGTTTTCTTGATCAGATCAATATGGTCTCCACCTGAACCAGTATTACAGACATTTACTTCTTTTTTGCTGCCAGAAGGTTCGGAGCAGATACTTTCACTTTGCCAGGCATGTTGCGTGACAGATCCGTGTCCTGTATAAATAAAGTATTTTTATTTCATTAATATTAATTTTACACCCAATGTTGATCAGATGTGAGTAAATGTAGGAGAGTCAAACCTTCACACTGCGGAACAGGTCTTTCTCTCGGGCACTGGTTTCTTTCGCATGCATGAAGCTGAACACAGCAGTTCGAGCAGCTGGCAGAGTTCAATGGTCATAATTTACATATCAAAAGAAATACTGACAACAACAACAAAAACAAGAAAACAGTACAAATAATAATTTTTAATACCTTTTCCTTTCTTCTGTGTCCCAGGAGTCAGTTTAACTTTATGCCTGAGGGAAAAAAGAGGCTCATGATATAATAATATGCAGATAGTAATTATTGATCTATTTATAGGATCTGACAAAGAGAGTAGATCTGGAAGAGGTTCAGTGAAGCAGTGATCCTGCTCTCAGTGTGATATTTACACACACAGTATTGTTCACAGTAGGTGTAGGTTGTGTACAGGTGTGTGAACTCTGCACTGAAATACACTATAAAGACAAACGTTTTGGGACACCTGACTTTTCCTCTGCAGATGTTTAACAAACTGTTGCAGAAAGTTGGAGACACACAATTGTGTCGGATGTCCATGGATGCTGTAGGATGAACTTTTGCCTTCACTTGAACTTAGAGACACAAACCAGTTCCGGCATGATGATCCCCCTGTGCACAAAGCCAGCTCCATGAAGATCTGCTTTCCATGTGTTGGATTGGAAGATCTCCTGCCATATAGCTCCAACACTACTGACCACCTTTGGGACGAGTGTGAACGCTGACTGCACCCCAGGAACCTCACCCACATCACTACCTGACTTCACTAACACACTTGTAGATGCAGGACTCTACACAAACACACTCCAACATCTAGTGGAACATCTTCCCAGAAGAGTGGAGCTCATTATAACAGCACATGGAAAATAAATGTAGAATAAGATGTTAAAAAAAAAAAGAAAAGCTAATAGCACTTTTATGCTCAGGTGTCCACAAACATTTGGCCCTATAGTGTGTATTGTAATAAAGGATAGATATGTACTTGTAACTGGAGAGAGCTGTGTAAGGTGCACACACAGGTACTGCAAAGAGTAGAACATCGTCTGGATGTGGCTGACCAGTGAGACTGTCAAGAAAATCTTCATGTTCCTAAAGAAAAAATTAAATAATAAACGAGCACAATAAAGAATTTATACCCCCAGAGTTCACTAAACGCACGGCAGACGCACGGCAGACACTCGGCAGACGCACGGCAGACGGACAGCAGACGCACGGCAGTATTTTGTCAGTTCTTGATATTTTAGTTACTGCATTCAAGATTCATGGTATTAAGACTGTAAAAGAAAGAAAGTACACACGCCAAAACATGTTCCATGGGTTTGTTTCGATAAATAAACAGCATTTAGAAAAATGTCAGATTTGCTCCTGTGCACCTCAAAAGAATTACATCTGATGTTAAAATCAACTGATTAATTATTATGAATATTATTTTTTTTTTTTTTATTGATTCTTTTCAGACTCATGGTGGATCTGTAGCCCATCACAGACACAAGGCTGGAATACAGTTTGGATGGGAAACCAGTCTATTGGAAAACACACATATTCCAGATGATTTAGCATAGCATTGTTTATCTACTGATATTTCTCTCATGTGGACGCACACACAGAAACTCCACACAGACACTGACCTAAGATCAAACTCAAGTTCAGGTTTCTGGAGCTGTGAAGCAGCAACATTACCCACAGAACCGCTGGAACGTATGAATTATATTTGAATTATACCCATAATATTAAATGATCAGTCTGAGCGAAGATGTGAGAAGATTTCTACCATTTCATTTTTCTTTTCTTAACACAAACTACAATAGTCTTGTTTTAAACTGTTTCGAATTCCTGGATCACAAAACGTGTAGAAATTAAGAACTCGTGAAATAGTCGAGGAGTAAAATGCACACTGCAGTTTTACTTTTAAATGTGAACAAACTTTATGTACTTCATGGTCAAGTTCGATGGATAACCGCAGGTTTTTGTTTACCTCTGCTCCAGGATTCTCCTGATCCAAATCATCACCATCCTGTAGAAAAGAAACGCTTCATCATCGTTGTCTAAGATAAAACTTAACAAAAAGCTTGTAACCAACAACAATACAAACAGTCTCACAAACGTCCTGGAGAAATTCACGTGATTTACACGTGATTTTGCATCTTTCTATCATTAAACCTTTCCAACGTCAGCTTCACAGCATTTTAATCTCCTGGTATGGTGTGAAGGACAATACTTCTGGCACAGTAAATCAGCTGCTCTTACCTTGTCGTCCTGTTCTGTGCTCTGCTGTCCAGCTTGGCTGTGATCAGCCCCTGGATCCTCATCTTTCTTCACCACAGCTGCTGGAACTCTGGGTTTTTGAGCAGGTTTCTGAGATGCTCGCTTCACTGGCTCCTCTTTTCCCTTTTTTCCTTTCTTGCCCTTCTCTTCTTTATTAGAGCCTGCAGACTGCACATAAAAACTCTATATTTCAGAATCAGAATCAGGTTTATTGGCCAAGCGTGTTGACACACAAGGAATTTGGTTCCAGCTGTTAGTGACTCTCAAAAGGTACAGACATAAATAAAACTATACATGACAAAAACAGACAACACAAGACAAAACAGTGTGAGACAGTATAGACAGCGTGAGACAGAATAGAAAGCGTGAGACAGAATAGACAGCGTGAGACAGTATAGACAGCGTGGGACAGCGTGAGATGGTACAGACAGCGTGAGACAGTACAGACAGCGTAGGACAGCGTGAGACAGTATAGACATCATGAGACAGTATAGACAGCGTAAGACAGTATAGACAGCGTAAGACAGCATGAGACAGTACAGACAGCGTGGGACAGCGTGAGACAGTATAGACAGTATAGACAGCGTGAGACAGTATAGACAGCGTGGGACAGTATAGACAGCGTGGGACAGTATAGACAGCGTGAGACAGCGTGAGACAGTACAGACAGCGTGAGACAGTACAGACAGCGTGAGACAGTATAGACAGCGTGAGACAGCGTGAGACAGTACAGACAGCGTGAGACAGCGTGGGACAGTATAGACAGGGTGGGACAGTATAGACAGTGTGAGACAGCGTGAGACAGTATAGACAGCGTGGGACAGTATAGACAGCGTGGGACAGTACAGACAGTATAGACAGCGTGGGACAGTACAGACAGTGTGAGACAGTATAGACAGCATGAGACAGTATAGACAGCGTAAGACAGTGGGAGACAGCGTAAGACAGTATAGACAGCGTGAGACAGTATAAACAGCGTGAGACAGTACAGACAGCGTGAGACAGTACAGACAGCATGGGACAGTGTGAGACAGTGTGGGACAGTATAGACAGCGTGAGACAGTATAGACAGCGTGAGACAGCATGAGACAGTACAGACAGCGTGGGACAGTACAGACAGCATGAGACAGTATAGACAGCGTAAGACAGTATAGACAGCGGGAGACAGCGTGGGACAGTATAGACAGCGTGGGACAGTGTGGGACAGTATAGACAGCGTGAGACAGTATAGACAGCGTGAGACAGTACAGACAGCGTGAGACAGTACAGACAGCGTGGGACAGTGTGAGACAGTGTGGGACAGTATAGACAGTGTGGGACAGTATAGACAGCGTGAGACAGTACAGACAGCGTGGGACAGTACAGACAGCGTGGGACAGTGTGGGACAGTATAGACAGTGGGAGACAGCGTGGGACAGTATAGACAGCGTGAGACAGTACAGACAGCGTGAGACAGTGTGGGACAGTATAGACAGCGTGAGACAGTATAGACAGTGTGCGACAGTATAGACAGTGTGGGACAGTATAGACAGTGTGGGACAGCGTGAGACAGTATAGACAGTATAGACAGTGTGGGACAGTATAGACAGTATAGACAGTATAGACAGTGTGGGACAGTATAGACAGCGTGAGACAGTATAGACAGTGTGGGACAGTATAGACAGCATGAGACAGTATAGACAGCATGAGACAGTATAGACAGTGGGAGACATCGTGGGACAGTATAGACAGCGTGGGACAGTATAGACAGCGTGGGACAGTATAGACAGTGTGGGACAGTATAGACAGCGGGAGACAGTATAGACAGCGGGAGACAGCGTGAGACAGTATAGACAGCGTGGGACAGTATAGACAGCGTGGGACAGTATAGACAGCGTGAGACAGTATAGACAGTGTGAGACAGCGTGGGACAGTATAGACAGCGTGAGACAGTACAGACAGCGTGAGACAGTACAGACAGCGTGAGACAGTGTGGGACAGTATAGACAGCGTGAGACAGTATAGACAGTGTGGGACAGTATAGACAGTGTGAGACAGCGTAAGACAGTATAGACAGTGTGAGACAGCGTGAGACAGTATGAGACAGTATAGACAGCGTGGGACAGTATAGACAGCGTGAGACAGTATAGACAGCGTGAGACAGTATAGACAGTGTGGGTAATAAATAGGGCTAAGGATCAGTAATGTACATAAAGTGTGGGAGTGCAAATGAGACCCAAACCAAATTCACTAATGGAGGGGAAAAAAACACTACTAACCCCAAGTAGCTTCATCATAATCTCTCTGTCCTCCTCATCCTGGTCTTTGTATTTGTCCTTGATTTTCTTCAGCTTGTTCTAAATGGAAACAAACAATACAAAACCACATTAATGTCTTTTGTAGCCCTGATATTTATTATATTTTATTGGCCTTTTCCCCAGATAGAAGATTAAAAAGTTCTTCTGTCATTCTGTGAAATTTCCAATCAAGTTTTTGCTGCATGTCTCAGATTTTGTTCATACATTTTTTATTTGTTGCTTCCAAACTAAACTTGTCTGATCTCACAGAATCAGTTCATGTAAGTTCCTATTGATGAATATTTAGATGTGATGCAGTGTGACCTTCTGTCCTCTCTTCAGAGGCTGAGCAGCTCCTCCACTCTTAAAACTCTGGCTGGTTGCAGAAATACTTTGGATCTCCTCTTTTTTCATCTCAGGTTCTTCCAGATGTTCAATGCTCCCCTGTTTTTGCTTCTTCTTCATATCCCTGTAGACACACTAATTGAGCTTCTGGATATTTTGACACGTTACATTATAAGATATGATTTGATCTATATTGAGGTTTTTACCTTCTCTGCTTTGCAGTCATGTACTTTCTGCTGTGTGCTGCAGTGACGTCCTGTTGGAAGGAGAAATCACTTATGAAGATATTGATGCATCTTTAGATTTTAATTAATTTCAGTATAATTAATCTATCAACTGGTTTATATTACAGAAGAATTAAGCTGCTTTAAAATATACCTGTGATGAAACATCTTGTTTGAAACCAGCGTTGGTGATTCCCCTACAATGCAAAAATAAAGCTTTATATATTTATATTTAAGATGTTGAGATGTTTGTTTTGAGTGATGATGATGGACAGGATTAGAAATGAGTTTATTAGAGGGACAGCGCATGTAGGATGTTTTGGAGACAAGGTGAGGGAGGAGAGATTGAGATGGTTTGGACATGTGCAGAGGAGGGACATGGGGTATATCAATAGGAGAATGCTGAGGATGGAGACACCAGGAAGGAGGAAAAGAGGAAGAACAAGGAGGAGGTTTATGGATGTGGTGAGGGAAGACATGCAGGTAGTTGGTGTGAAAGAGGCAGAAAGAGAGGACAGGGGGGTATGGAGACTGATGACCCCCTGTGGCGCCCCCTAATGGGAGAAGCCAAAAGAAGAAGATCATATCTGGGATTTAAAAAGACAATTATAAAAGCAAACACTGACCAATGCCCAAACTACATCAAGTAGGTATTAAAAGTGGAGTATCTACAAACACGTGAGTAATTAAAGGAGAAACAGTAATTAAGTAAGACAGTAGACGAACATGTGCTGCTTTAGACCAGACATTTATTATGCTTAAGTGTCTGTATTAAAAAGATGACACACTGCACCGTCCCAGGACACACTGCACCGTCCCAGGACACACTGCACCGTCCCGGGACACACTGCACCGTCCCGGGACACACTGCACCGTCCCGGGACACACTGCACCGTCCCGGGACACATGTCCAGTTCGTAAGTGATTTTATTTAGAACATGAAAACATTTTACAAATGAAAAAATGTATATGTTAAAAGGTTACTGTTCAGTTTTACCTGCTAGACTGAAGGTGTGTGAGCAGGATTTTGGTATCTGGAAAACTGAGGTCGGTACTCTCCTCCTCACTCTTGGTCTCTTCATCAATCCCTTTTTCTCTTTTCTGTTCATTAACCTCCTCCTGCTCCTCTTCCTCCTCCTCTTCTTCTTCTTGATTTGGTGTCTCAATCTGGATTTCTCCTGACTGCTCCTCAGTAGCTTCGATGTTCTCTTCTGCTTGCACACTTTGTGGAATATCTTTATCTTGTGCTTCTTCTATATTATCTTCCTCTGATGTGTTTTCACCCCCGGCTTCTCCTTCATTTGCACTGTCGTCTCCTGGGAAGAAGAAAGTATGTAACGGCTTTATATATATATATATATATATATATATATATATATATATATATATATATATATAAAAATTATATATATATATATATATATATATATATATATATTCCTTTAATTAGCTTCAAACCAGTCAAACTATCAAAAGTCTCACTCAAAATAAGAATTAGTGATTATATAAATAAAATAAACTTTTTGGTAGTGTTAATTGTCTAAATAATTCTGTAAATTATACATCGTGTGAAAATAAACATAAAATATATCAAGCAACACATACAAATGTTATAGATTACATTTAATTTACATAATAAAATAATAGAAATACCCAGCAGCTCCTCTCCCTCTTCTAAAAGCTCTGCCGTACTGGAGCTCATTTCTTCCACGTCCTCCTCCAGAGTTTTAACCTTCCTCTCCCCCCGGTGTCTAAACACACTCTGCTCATCCACCTACAGGCACAAACACGACCTCATACAGCACATTTACTGCAAAATATTTCATCTTTTCTGAAATATCAACTCCTTATACAGTCACACAATGAGTGCTGAAGGATTGTAGTTCTGGAAACTTTCTGACCCCAAGAAAATCTTCTGCAACTCTCCTGCTGTGATACTTGAAGATATCACAGTCCATTATGGCAGTTAAGATGGATTCAGAACATTTCCAGTTACACTTTAACTCCTTTCTCTTGCCAATGGGGCAATATATAGCCCTATGGGGCACCATATATTCACTTCTTTCAAAAAATTTAATGTGGTTGCAATTGTTTGATGTTCATGAAAGCAGAGTTTATTTATACATTTCTTAAATAAAAGAGAAAAAAGTTCAACATTAAAGACGAAGGTGCTAATATCAGCAAATAGCTCTGTATATAAGGAACATTATACAACAGTTACTTCTGGTCCACTAATTTTATCATTTAAAAAGTATTTAGAATAATTCTACTTCTATGAACAGTTCACTGAAATGATTAGATTCTTATTGGCTGTCAGTCCGCATGCACTGTACATAGCAATTCACCAAACTCTATTCAGTGACTCACAACCATCTTCATCACATGAGCAAAAATAAAGCGTCTATTTGGCTATATTGTACCTGAAATATCACTTAATATTAATGTCTGAATTATTAAAACTATTTCACCCTCAAAAGCATGCAGTTGTACTGAACATCAGCACAGTTTTTGATGAACTGTGTAGAACAGAAACACAGCTGTTCAGTATTGTACTGTTACTTTTATAAAATGTAAGATGTACTTACTTTGAAGAGAAATCCAAAGCCCATAATAAGATACGAAGGGGGTAAGAAATTCTTCTTCCCTAAGAGAAAATGGGACGATAACTACAGTACAGCACAAATACACTGATGGTGGACAATGTTGAGATTCTTTATTCTGTAGCATAGTCCATAAGAAGAGTTTAAAAAAAAACATGCTGAACTATTCATAAAGACGTCACAGGTGTGTGTGTGTGTGTGCGCACGTTTCCATGTAATATGGGCACATACCATGTACATTAACACAAAAGCATCTTACTGACAATACTAAAGGAAATACTAATTGACTGCAGAAAAATCTTCCACAAAAGCGCTGAGTGGACGGAAAAGACATCACCAGTTATAACCCTGGTTATCTGCTCGCTATGACTTTTACCTCTAATCATGAAGCTTCCTGTTGTTAAGTACTCTCCTGTTGGTGCAGTTTTGGACACCTGCAGAATGCACCACAAAAACAATACAATCAGACCAAAGTTCAATAAGTTTCTATACAGTTCTGCATTAGCATTAAAAGCCTGGTGCCCACCTGGTGATGATGAACCCACCAAGCACTGGTGATCACTTTGGCATCCCAAGCAGCACTGTAGCACACAGCCATTGTTCCGGCCTCAGTAAGTGTGCGTGGTGGAACAGGATCACCTTCAAATAAAAACCATTACTCTGAGTAATGTTCTGCTGGAAACCTGAGGACTGGCACTCATGTGGATGCTACTTTTACACAAACTACCTAAACATTTCGCCATATTTTGGTATAATGTTCTAACTGTGGAACGCTGCTTTCCATCAGATATATTAGTAGTGAAGTCTTTGAAAAAGTTCGGTCCACAGAACAATTTCTCAAAAGGTCTGTGGGTCATCATGTGTTAATTTACTAAATGGGTGATGGAACCCTCAGCCTAAACCTCCTGATATTCCCCATGAAGGTCATTCTTGCACACTTCTTCTTTTCTAATGAATGCTGAGCGTAACTGAGGTGAGTGAGGGATGCAGGTCCTAAGATGTTTGTCTGGGCTCATTTATTACTTGGCTGAAAAGAAGTTCTGCTCTCAAGAGGAAAATTCTTGGTCTTCTAATGATTTTCACTTTCTCTCTCATCTCAGAGCTTTCAGTGTGGTTCAGGTGATGTTTAGATTGAACAGGGCTGAAAGTGTGAAGTCTCAAAGAAAATAATCTACAATTAGATTCAGGGAATTGTTTAGAATACAATTTCTTTTTTGGTCTTTTTTGGTCTTGAATAATTTCTCTTCTTCAAGTAATAAGATCAGATTTCACCATTTTATTTTATTTTACTCAAAAGATCTTTGTCTTGTATGAAATTTAGTCTGAATATCAAATGACAAAAAACAGATTCAGAAAGAGGACAAAGACTTTTTACATCACTGCAAATTACTGTGTCGAATTCAACATTAAGCTCAAAGCAACTGCCTCTAAATGAGAAGAAGAAATCCTTGTACCAGATGGATTTTTGATGACAGAGCTTGTGGCTCCATGAAGATCAGCATGGATGTAGATGTCCCCTGAGAAAAGATTTTTTTTTACTGTAAATGGAGGAAAATAAAAAGGGCTACATTATCGAATGTAAATTCTTGTACCTGGTCGCAGGTAACGTTTAACGATCATCTCATTCTGCTGCTGGTCTCGTCCAGCGATGATGAGGTAGTTCTCTGAGCTGATGAACCACAAGAACTTTTCAAACCTAAAGAAAAACAAAGTCAACAGATTTTTGGAATGTGATGTGAAATGTACCTCTAAAGCTCGTAAATACTTTTGGCTCACCAAAAAACTTTTCTTGCTTTTTGAATTGTCGTCACCGTCTGGACCTCCTTCAGGGTTTTCTTGGTTTTTTTCTCAGCAGACTTGAAGGCCTTGAGCAAATTAGCATCCCACAGTTATTCAGATTCCCCCCTCCCCCCAGATCAAATACTTTAATATTTCATTTTCATGTACTGATTATCATCACTTTTTTACCTTCTCTGCTGCCTCTACTGTTTTCTGCTGCTTTTTGGCAGCGTTCCGTTTGTGGTCATAATACCTGAGGGTTATTTATTCATTATTAATATACAGATTTACTGACATCTCATTTTTATCTGATTTATTCCTAAATTGTTTTTATAAGCATTTAGACAAGAAAACCTTCATATAATATTATAACAATTCACTCATAACTAATATAAATCAGGACCAATCGCTCTGATAAACAAATAACCAATCGAGCATTTACACTAATTTACAGCTCAATGATTAAATCTCAATAATATCACCATGACTCTTATTTCATTTATTTCTCTCTTATAGGATCCATCATGTAACTTAGACAACATCAACACAACTAGAGCTCACGATTCGCTAAAGAAAATATATTATAGTTAAAAACAAACAAACAAACAAATCTGAAATCATAATCAAACATGATGAATGTTCCTGTAGTGATATATAATCGTGTTTCTGTTCAGGTTTACTCACTTCTTTGAGTTGGCATAAGCAGATAATCCCAGATCCACATCCACTAGTATGGGTTTATCCTTCTGGATCTTTCCTTTCTGTCCTTTATCTTTATTTTTCTTTCTCTTGGGCTGCTCAGAAGCTTCTTTATTATTTTCTAAACCGTCGTCCTCTTCCTCTGCTTCCTCTGGGCCAATATATGGATTCCTATAAAATGAAGGTTTTTCATTTAAATTCTGAAATTCAAATCAGGAGCATGTTTAATAATTCTGAAAGTTCATCTCTGGCTGAAGAAAAAGAAGAAGATGATGATGATCTCTGGCTGAAGAAGAAGAACAACAACTCTGGCTGAATAATAATAATACGAAGAAGAAGATCTTTGGCTGAATAAGAAGAAGAAGAAAAAGAAGAAGAAGATAAAGAAGAAAGATCTCTGGCTGAATAAAGGACTTCACATGTTAATGTTCAGGGACAGAAGTAACAGGAACATACTTCAGTAGCATAGTGATGTGGTTGGTTTGTAGTTTTAGCTCTTTAATGGCACATGCCACAGGATCTCCTGCTGCTTGAGCTTCTTTAACAATTAGGCTGATCTCCGCCCAGTCCACCTGATTAGCCAGAGCGCTGCAGACCACCTGAATCGCTCGCTCTACAATGGGGAGATTCATTTCCAACAACTCGCCCTTTAAACGGTCCACCTCCTGCAAAACAGTGATACGCATTGCATTTAGTAACGTTTCTGTTCCCTGCAGCAGCAGTAGAATCAGTTTCAGCACTGAATAACTACATATTAATAACAGTATAAACCCCTGAACCTGGAGATCAAAAGCCCTCCTGCAGTATAATGTTCTTTATTCTCTCAAAACCAAAAATCATCCTCCAAGATTTCAAAACTTACAACACAGTAAATCCAAAATAGAATCCACAAACGTATTTTAACAAAAAAGAGCCGTCAAAACATACACTGTCTGGCCAAAAGTGAAAGTAACATAAAATAAAAATCTTCACAAACACACTCCTACATCTAGTGGAACAACATCTTAGAACAGTGGAGTTTATTAGAACAGCAAATGTGGAATGAGATGTTGAAAAGCACAGAGATCTTATGCTCAGGTGTCCACAAACTTCATCCTCTTTTTCCCCACAAACAATAATGTAAATAATGATACACATCTGCAGCCATAAAGAAAACATTACAATAATTCATATCCATGAAGTTCATAATAAATCATATTTCTTTAGTTGACAGACTCATATTTAACTTTATATTGTATCAGATTTGTTTGTTTTTTATTTTTGCTCCGTATATTTCTTCTTATTTGGTCACTTCTAATGACCCGCTTCTCCCTCTGTCTCACATCAGTTCTGAGATGCCTGGGAGAAGGTCAGTCAGTCAGTCTGCCACTGTCCTCAGGCAAAGCTCTTTATCTTCAACTGCCCAGTGGTGTAAACAGGATCAGTGTAAATATATAAGTCACTACAGATAAGGAAGTCTGTCAAAAGTCTCTCGTTTAAAACAAATGTAAATGCAAAGCACCAAATCATCAACGTTACTGTGTGACCTGAGAACATCATCCTGCTCACAGTGTGCAGCCTGCAGAATCACTGCAGCTGTGGAGAGAATATACTGTGAGCAAATAAAGATTACAGTTTTAATACTCCACCTGAGCCTGGTGAAGAGCCTCCAACCTTTGTTCATGATCCTTTCTTACATTCTCCAGCTTTTTCAGGGCTTGTTTCTCCTGCTGAAGTGCTTTCATGTCAATCTTCTGACTCTCCATCTTGGAGAAAAACTCATCGATAGCCTGAGAAATAAAAAAAAGATGAATAATAAATAAACTACAATTATTATCATTATTTAATCGAAATCAGTTATTAAATGAACCACAAACCTTGTCAAAAGACTCAAATTCAACATATGAGCTCTTTAAGTGTTGGGAAAAGAAAAATGGGTGAAATTCTTCGTACCTGTCAAACCAAAGACGGCGTCATGAGGAAATAACCTTCTGCACTTTAAGAGAAAGACTAATAATAGAAAGTAGTAATCTTACGTGAGTAACTCGTCATGGGGTTTGTCTGGAGTCATGCTTGGCTTTTTTTCCGTTTTCTGAATGATGAAACCCTTTTATAGAAAATCAGAGCAACACAATAAACAACTGCAAAGAACTTCGACATTCAAATCCAAATTCAATATCAAATCCAACCTTTCCATCAAAGTTTGCTGCTTTCTCCATGTACGTCTCTGCCATCTGCAAGGCCTCCAGAAGTTTTGGCCCAGCTGTTGGGGGTTCATAATACAGAACACCACAGTTATTAACTTCTCAAATGAAGTAATAAAAGTATTTTATATACACTATATACATTTTAGTTATTGGGAAACACACTACAGGGTAAAAAGTTTGTGGACACCTGACCATAAGATTGCTATGTGCTTACTAACATCTCATTCCACATTTTCTCTATTTGCTGTTATAATGAGCTCCACTCTTCAGGGAAGATTTTGTGGAGGTTTGTGGAGATTCATGCAGCTACAAGGGTGTTAGTGAAGTCAGATAGTGATGTAGGTGAGAAGGTGAGGAGGTTCCTGGGGTGCAATCTATATAGCAGTCTGCTTTATAGTTCTATAGCAGGAGATCTTCCACTCCAACCCATGGAAAGCAGATCTTCATGGAGCTGGCTTTGTGCACAGGAGCATTGTCATGCTGGAACAGGTTTGGATCTTCTAGTTCAAGCATCTGACACAATTGTGTCCAATTTTGTGTAACAGTTTGGAGAGGGCACATCTGTGAGGGAAAGTTGGGTGTCCCAATAGTTTTGGCCAAACAGTGTATAAGGAGAACAAACCTTCTGACATGTTAAAGTGACTGTCCATTTTTAAAAGACCAGGAAGACCGACTTCTATAAGGCAGTGTTCGATCAGAGTGCCTCCATAAGCTGCGTGAAAAAAGTAAAGTCGGTCAAAAAAGTGAAATTTTTAGAAGCAGCGTTGTTGAAAATATGCTGCATAACAGCGACACTTACAGAAGTGTGGATTTAGTATCCTTTTTATTTGCTCTCCACTCTGAGCTTTGGATAAAATATCTGTAAGCCTGCAAAAAAAAAAAGCAAAGATTAAACACAAACATTACACAAAAATCTCTGAAGATTCAGTGGCTAAAATAACACGTGTGTACAGAAAGAATTCAGCCAAAAGCAATAAGAGGTGAAATAAAACCTTCACATTCTTTAGTTTTTGGATTTAATATAATATCAGTGTAGGAGGTGGAGAGCAGAAGGTTAAAACATCTCCATCTTCTTAACTGTTTTCTTTTACTTCACACACGTCCAGAGACGATACATTTCCTGTGTGACGTGAATCCGGTATCTACTTCGTTTTTTTATAGAAATGTTTAAAATAGAAGCTTAGTTATAATAAAAATAACCCAAAATAAGAGCCTGATCTATTTCAGTGCCAGGAGAAGAAATCACACACACTTGGCTGTTCTTAGAAACTGTAACATTGCATTTCTAACTCTAAACTCTCAGTTCTAGTGATTCATAGCCAACATAAATCTGTCTGGAGCTAATTCTAGTGAAGAAGCACTTAGACGCTCTGTTCCAGTTCAGTCTGATTAGAGACCAGACTGTCTCTCACCTCTCCAGGCTGATGAGGGCTTCAGAAGGTCGAGCATTCTCTATGGGGTATCGTTCTCTCACTGCGATTTTCACATCCTCTGCCTCGGCGGTACGGAAGCGCAGCAGGTTCAGTATAGTAAACTCATGATCGGTCAGGATTATGTTCCCCTGCCAATGCAAACCACACACATGAAATGAGACCTTCTTCTGTGAACACACACACCAAGTTTGTGGACACCTGAGGATAAGACTGGTGTGTGCTTTTTGAACATCCTGTTCTACATTTAATCCCATTTACTGTTATAATGAGCTCCACACTTCTGGGAAGATGTTCCACTGATGTTGCACTTCATTCAGCTACATGAGTGTTAGTAAAGTCAGGTACTGGTGTAGGTGAAGAACCACAATTAGCTTGAACAGTGTAGGGTCCCAATACTTTTGACCAACACTTGCATACACACGTTTGTAGAAATGTTTACGAGTGTAACGGAAAACAAAACGCACAGTTCAGAACATACCTCAGTTTTAACTCACGATTCGGTACAATCAGTTAAATTTTAATAAAATTCAATAAATGGAAAAATTTAATTAAATATTTTATATTTGTTAGAATTCAATTTATTTCAGCAGACTTTAAAAAATGTCTTCATTCCTTCCATCCTTCATTTATTCACTCCCTCCACATGTGGAAGTGCCCGGATTTTCTCCTTTTAAAAATTTTTTTTTATTTTATTTACTTTATTCAATTTACACTACAAATAATTATTGTAAAAAAATAGTTTAATTGAATTTGTCATGTTTTCATGCATTATTTAATCGTGTGTTGGTTAAATAAAGAATATAATGATGATGATTGGACACCAGTACCAGCTGATACTCAAGGTTTCAGAATTAATATGGAAAAAAAAAAAATGCTTTCTTTTGCCTTCTCCAAAACTCAGACAGAAATTCACTTACTCTGTCGTACAACTCAACTATAAGGTGGTACGCAGCTTCTCCAGAGCCGAACTGAAGGTCCACAATCCGGTCCACACCGAGCTGTTTTATGTGTACCAGTCTCCTGGACTTCAGGTGTTTTCTGCACTTAAGCAACAATGTAAAAGGAAATACTCAGAAATCATCAAACATCACAACTATTTCACATCAAAGATCACACACCAGAACACAACATACTTTCATAGCAAACCCAGAGGGCATGAGGTTTTTGGGCCACTCGAAGTCTGTGGAGTGAATCCGTATGCCAGACTCGACCAGCAGGACGGCTTTACTGTCCGGCCTGGAGAACAAAAAACACAATTTCAATCATCTCGTATGCAGTTACTTAAATCAGCATTCATATCCTTTTAGAGATACTAAACTTTCTCCTGGCTTCTCCCATTGAAGGCGCCACAGCGATTCATCCGTATTCTTGATCTGCATGTTTGATTTGGCCCATGTTTTTACGCTGGATACCCTTCCTAACGAAACCCTCCCCATTTATCCGGGCTTGGGACCGGCACTGAGAGTGACCTGGCTTGTGCAACACTAATAGCTGGGGTCGGTTCCCTGACCAGGGATCGAACCCGGACCACAGCGGTGAGAGCGCCGCATCCTGAACATTAGACCACCAGGGAACCCCCATTTTTTTTTTTAAAGATAATTGACATAATTCTCTCCACATGCTGAATCTCGTGCTCGCATGCACGCACACGCGCGCACACACACACACACACACACGTGCGCACACGCGCGCACGCGCACGCACGCACACACACACACGCGCGCACACGCGCGCGCGCGCACACACACACACACACACACACACACACACACACACACACACACACACACACACACACACACACACACACACACACACACTGCTCTCTGACTGGAGAGAAATTTGCATGGAATAAAGAAAATGTGATCAGATCATTAATCATCATTATGTTTCCGCACAGAGCCTCAACGTGCATCTGAGGTTGCTTCAGTGGCTCAGGCTTTGGCCCAGCAGTATTTAGTGGCTATAAAATAAAGTCAGATGAATGTGGTAAATAAGCAGGTCCTCTTGTCCTGGAGATGTGCTGGAGATGTTCTGAAGAACACTATACAGTTTTCGACTCTATGTTCCTCAATAGAAGCTCTCAAACACACGCTCAATACAATTCATAAACATCCATGTCTATAGAAACAACCAAACCATGTTTTTTATATGTTGTGTTGTGTGATGGAGCTCTGTGTTGTGTCGTGTGATGGAGCTCTGTGTCGTGTGGTGGAGCTCTGTGTCGTGTTGTGTGATGGAGCTGTGTCGTGTGATGGAGCTCTGTGTCGTGTCGTGGGGTGGAGCTCTGTGTCGTGTCGTGGGGTGGAGCTCTGTGTCGTGTCGTGGGGTGGAGCTCTGTGTCGTGTCGTGGGGTGGAGCTCTGTGTCGTGTCGTGGGGTGGAGCTCTGTGTCGTGTCGTGGGGTGGAGCTCTGTGTCGTGTCGTGGGGTGGAGCTCTGTGTCGTGTCGTGGGGTGGAGCTCTGTGTCGTGTCGTGTGGTGGAGCTCTGTGTCGTGTCGTGTGGTGGAGCTCTGTGTCGTGTCGTGTGGTGGAGCTCTGTGTCGTGTCGTGTGGTGGAGCTCTGTGTCGTGTCGTGTGGTGGAGCTCTGTGTCGTGTCGTGTGGTGGAGCTCTGTGTCGTGTCGTGTGGTGGAGCTCTGTGTCGTGTCGTGTGGTGGAGCTCTGTGTCGTGTCGTGTGGTGGAGCTCTGTGTCGTGTCGTGTGGTGGAGCTCTGTGTCGTGTCGTGTGGTGGAGCTCTGTGTCGTGTCGTGTGGTGGAGCTCTGTGTTGTTTTTATTCCAACAGAGGGCCAAACGTATTTTGTCGTTGTCTGTATTAGATGACGTTGTATCCGTTTTAAGCTGGTGCGAGAAAGCAAAACTATTGCAAAGTCAGTGGAGCAAACCTCTTTGAGAATTGTTTAACGGATAAAGATCCTGCTTTAGTCACAGACAATGTGTCTAATATGGTTATCACTGCCCAATTAACCGGCTTCCTCCATATTAAGTGCTACGCGCACACTCATAATCTGGCCTCACAGCGCGCACTGAAGCTGCCCGCTGTCGCGAAGTTACTCGGATGAGTACGACGTATCACTGGATATTTCCATAGAAGTGCTGCAGGACTTCCTGTTTTGCAGGAAAAACTAAAGTTACTGGAGCTCCCTGTGCACAAACTTATAACAGACGTTTCAACGAGATGCCATAATAGCTCTCACCTGAGGTGAGGAAGAGAGAGAAGTATTTTAGCACCTTGACTGAGTTGAACATTGGAACAGCTTAACGGCACTTTTATTTTATTTTAGAGAGTATCGTTTTTAGTTATTTGTTGCACATTTAAATATTATATTCAAGTTTTTGGTACTTGAAAAGTTTTATGGTTCAATGTTCTTTATGCTCTATGTATGTGCTCCTGAAATAAAGATGTGATGCATTATTTTTTTTAATATAACTCATATACAGTCTTTTAAAGGGTATGATCAAGTATTTGCCATTGTCTAATCTTTATTAAGCAAACAAAAATCACAATTTAAACAATGAATCGCAATAGCTACAGAATCGCAATATGTATTGAATCGGCACAAAAGTATCGGGATAGTATTGAATCGCCAGATTAGTGAATCGTCCCAGCCCTAGTGGTGGAGCTCTAGGGTTCTGGAGGTACGTTGTCTCATGTCACTGTGAGCTGTGTCTGCTATATATAGTTGAAATGAAAATAAAGGTCTCTTGACTCCTGATTTAAACAAACATTTGAGTTTGTTGAGGAAACAGTGCAGTGATGGAGAGGGTTGTGGTTCTTACCTCTGCAGGCGGATGAGGTAGGTCTTACTGTCAATGTCATAGACATTATACACTCGCATGCCCACATACCTGTATTACAGAAACAAAGAGTTTTAGACAAAAACACACTCAAATACAGATCATTATCTGCTACTGGACCAAAATTCTTCTACACACAAACCGCATGTAACTACAGCATTACAGCTTCAGGAGTGTGACACTTATTAACGTGTAATATTAGTGTTAAACACAATGACGTCATCAGTGCTCTCTGTACAGCGTGTTAGAGAATTCCTCCAGGTGAACACGTGTTAGCAGTTAGCTAGCTTTATTAGTGCGCAATGTGTGTGTCAGAGTTTTAATCCTTACTTGTGATTGAGTTCAGAGATCACTGCTCTGATGTCCACGGTATTAAACCTGCTTTTCATCTTCTCACACACTTACACACTCCACAACACACCCGCATCAGTCACCTTTGCGCATGCGCCACCACCTACGCAAGCCTGAATGTTTTTCAAGCGCAAGAGTTCGAATTTTTTTTTTTTTTTTTTTTGACAAACAAGAATTCAACAATAAATAATCACAATACATATACAAAAAATGACAGAGAGACTACAAAACCATAGAAAAGTATAAATTTTTTATTGTAACACATTAAAGGTTTCTTACAACAGATTAAAAAAGAATGTGTTTTTGGGGCCTTTGAATTGACAAGTTCTCCTCGGGGGTGTCCAGTCCTGGAAGCACCAATCACACCACGTCAACACGACACCACGACCAATCACGACACTGATAAGGGAAGTCCCTCCTTCACATCTTCACAACACACCTCTATATACACCTCTGCTGATGGCCCCTGCCACATTCTCCTTCTCTTCCCCGAGAAGATCCGTTTTTTTTTAGGAATCCATCCTCAGCAGATGAGGGTGACCGCTAAACTGTTCACGGGTGAGCCGTGGAGATACGTCTCCAAGCACAGCTGCTTCTTTTTGAGGGAGATATTCACTGTTGAGGTGAATATTTTTCTTCTGCTGTTCTTTTTTCACCTTACGTTAGGTGGGAAAGGAAGGATAATCGCTACAAGAACTGAGTTCAAAAGGCACATTGTGGTGATCGCATTTATCTCCCGGTGTTGCATCTCAGCTGATTCCAGCGTGTGAGGCAGAAATGCGGCTTTTTTTTTGGGACAAACCTTTCTCAAAAAGAGTACCTGTTAAGGGTTTCTCCAGACTGGTGGTGCTCATCTCAACCTGCTTCCTACTCTCACCACTAATCACAATATCATCCGCAAACATCAGAGTTCATGGAGACTCCTGTCTGACCTCGTCCTTCAACCTGTCTATCACCACTGCAAACAGGAAAGGGCTCGGAGCCGATCCTTGATGCAGTCCAACCTCCACCATGAACCAGTCTGTTGTTCCTACTGCACACTTCACTGCTGTCACACTGTCCTCATACATGTCCTGCACCACCCTCACATACTTCTCTGACACACCAGACTTCCTCATACAGTACCACAGCTCCTCTCTCGGCACCCTGTCGTACACTTTCTCCAAATCCACAAAAACACAATGCAACTCCTTCTGACCTTCTCTATACTTCTCCATCAACATTCTCAAAGCAAATAATGCGTCTGTGGTGCTCTTCCTCGGCATGAAACCATACTGCTGCTCACAGATGGTCACCTCTTCTCTCAGCCTGGCTTCCACTACTCTTTCCCATAACTTCATGGTGTGACTGATCAACTTAATTCCGCTGTAGTTACTGCAGGTCTGCACATCTCCCTTATTCTTAAAGATCAGTACCAGCACACTCCTTCTCCATTCCTCAGGCATCTTCTTACCTTACAGAATCTTGTTGAACAATCTGGTTGAAAACTCCACTTCCTGCTTCACCATCTACACATCATCCAACCTTCTCTCTCATTTTCCTTATTCATCAGCTGCTCAAAATACTCCCTCCACCTTCTCAACACACTCTCCTCACTAGTCAACACATTTCCATCTCCATCCTTTATTGCTCTAACTTGCAGCACATCCTTCCCAGCTCGGTTCCTCTGCCTGGCCAATCGCTACAAATCCTTTTCTCCTTCCTCAGTGTCCATCTTCTCCTACAGCTCCTCATATGCCTTTTCCTTGGCTTTCACCACATCCCTCTTTACCTGCTGCTGCATCTCCTTGTTCTCCTGCCTACTTTTCTCATCACTCTGTCGACCTCAATTCTGTTTCTCCAAACTCTTTCTCCTTCTGCTCTCCTGCACTTCCTCATTCCACCACCACTTCTCTTTGTCTTCCTTTCTATTTCCAGATGTTGCACCAAGAACCATTCTAGCTTTCTCCCTGATCACTTCTGCAGTAGTTTTACAATCATCCAGCACCTCTTCATCACCACCGAGCTCCTGTCTGACCTCTTCCCTGAATCTCACACTACAGTCTTCCTCCTTCAGTTTCCACCATCTTATTCTTCTTTCAGTCCTCACTCTCCTCCTCTTCTTCTTCACCACCAAAACCATCCTACAGACCACCATCCGATGCTGTCCAGCTACACTGTCCCCCGCCAACACCTTACAGTCTCCAATCTCCTTCAGGTTGCATCTCCTACATAGAACATAATCCAATACGAAGCTATTATATTGGGTTATAATAGCATGGGTCTTTGGCCTCCAGAAGGGCTGAGAGCTCATTATACTTGAGGCCTGGTCACCTTGTGGAAGCTGTTTAAGCAGCATGCTGGGCTTCGCCACACACTCTTGTCTGATTTTATAGCCTGGATGTCACAGAGCCTTCTTTGGCTTCAATTCATCCTAAATGTGTGGGGGGAAAAAAGAGAGAGAAGATGGAATCATCGTAACAGGGATGGTTTCATTTCTCACACGTCTCCACTCTCTTGGGTGAAGGGTGGAAAGCTCATGTTAATTTGATCACATCACTGAGACGCCTGCTTCTGACAGCATATCTGCAATACGGGAGATGTCTATATCCCACAGTGAGATACCGAATATGAAGATATAAAACTTTCTTTCGGCTTCTCCCGTTAGGGGTCGCCACAGCGGATCCTCCGTCCGTTTGATTTGGCACATGTTTTACGCTGGATGCCCTTCCTAACGCAACCCTCCCCAATTTATCCGGGCTTGGGACCGGCACTGAGAGTGGCTGGGGAAGGTTCCCTGACCGGGGATCGAACCCGGGTCGCAGCGGTGAGAGCGCTGCATCTTAACCACTAGACCACCAGGGGACCCGAATATGAAGATATAAAGAATATAATAAATTCACTGGTCAGTGGATCAGTGAGATGTCAGTAGATCAGTAGGAAGTCAGTAGATCAGTGAGATGTCAGTAGATCAGTAGGAAGTCAGTAGATCAGTAAGATGTCAGTAGATCAGTAGGAAGTCAATAGATCAGTGAAATGTCAGTAGATCAGTGAGATGTCAGTAGATCAGTAGGAAGTCAGTAGATCAGTGGGAAGTCAGTAGATCAGTGGGAAGTCAGTAGATCAGTGAGATGTCAGTAGATCACTAGGAAGTCAGTAGATCAGTAGGAAGTCAGTAGATCAGTGAGATGTCAGTAGATCACTAGGAAGTCAGTAGATCAGTAAGATGTCAGTAGATCAGTAGGAAGTCAGTAGATCAGTGAGATGTCAGTAGATCAGTAGGAAGTCAGTAGATCAGTGAGATGTCAGTAGATCAGTAGGAAGTCAGTAGATCAGTGGGAAGTCAGTAGATCAGTGGGAAGTCAGTAGATCAGTGAGATGTCAGTAGATCACTAGGAAGTCAGTAGATCAGTAGGAAGTCAGTAGATCAGTGAGATGTCAGTAGATCACTAGGAAGTCAGTAGATCAGTAAGATGTCAGTAGATCAGTAGGAAGTCAGTAGATCAGTGAGATGTCAGTAGATCAGTAGGAAGTCAGTAGATCAGTGAGATGTCAGTAGATCAGTAGGAAGTCAGTAGATCAGTGAGATGTCAGTAGATCAGTAGGAAGTCAGTAGTGTGTGTGTGTGTGTGTGTGTGCGTGCCTGCGCGCGCGCGCTGCTCCACTCGGGTCATGTGGTGTTTACCTTTCCTGTTTGGCTCTGCAAACGGGTCAGAGGTCAGGCGCGCGCCGTTACCAGGGTTACTGTAAGCAGAAAATCAAGATGGCGGCGGGCAGGAGGCGGTGTGTGTCCTGTCAGAGACTCGGACTGACGCTTCAGCTAGATTTATAAAGTAGTATTAACGCTGCAGGGGGAGTGTAGTAACAATGAGTACAAACAGAACGCTTTTCGTGCGCTGTCAGCACAGCTCGGGCTCGGACTGAAGGATGGACAGTAAGTTAGAAACCTGAGAAAATGACGGAAATCTGCTGCAGTTAGCAGCGTGGCTAGGCTAGCGGTGTAGTGTGATGTTAGAGGGTTTCCACACGGAATTTAAACATTAAACACACACAAACATCTTAGTCCTTAAACAGTGTACATGTGGAAATGTGGCATGTTTTAAAATGAAGAACACATCTGTATTTCTGTGTAGATTACAGAGTAATAAAGAAAATCGGAGAAGGAACGTTTTCCCAGGTGACGAAGGTACAGAGTCTGAAGGACGGGAAACATTATGCGTGTAAAACCATGAAGCAGCCCATTCCCAGGTACAGCACTGCTACTTCACCCCTGTCAGCCTTTACAGGGCAGGGGGAGGGCGGGGGGAGGGGCAGAGGGAGGGCAGGGGGAGGGCGGGGGGAGGGGGAGGGCTGGATTGGGGGATTAGCAGGGGAGGGCAGTAGCTCATATACGTATATACACACACACAACAGATGAACATAGAGGTGTGTATGTTTCTACCCAACACTGTAATTTGAATAGGCATAAATAAAATCGAATGTACAACATGGCGCACTAACATCCTGGAAAAGCCTCCTCACCCCAGTGGTGTCTGTGAGGGTTCCTCTCTATTCAGTGTGTCTGACCAGACCTCCTCCAAGCGCTCTTCATGTGAAATGGACATGCTGAATAACTGATATTTAAGTCGTGTCTTAAGCATTTCTGTAAGCGAACTTCTTTACCCAGTCTGGAACAGGCACACAACCTCCGTGAGGTCCAAGCCATGAAGAGACTGAGTTTACATCCTAATATCCTGCAGCTTCATGAAGTTATATTGTAAGTACACAACAGTTTGAAAATAAAATGAATAAATGTCATTTTCTAAAGATTTTCCTGTATTTTACTTTAAATGATTGATTTATTATGTTCTTTTCAGTGACCAAGATACAAGAACCTTGTCTTTGATCTGTGAACTTATGGAGATGAATATATATGAGTTGATTAGAGGTATTTGAAATATTATTTATTTGAAAAGAATAAGTGTTTTGTATCATGTAAGCTTTTAAACCAGTACTACTGTGTGTATAAACAGAATGATTTGCTTGGCACCAAACATAATGTAGTTTTCCTTCTATAATTCACTTTGTGGCCAAACAGTGTAGCTTATAATATTTATTTTAAATTGACACAATTTAAAACTGAATTATAGAAAGAAAACGACATTTTGTTTGGTGCGAAGCAAAACACCTGCTCATGACATCCATAAGTGCTTGTTGAACATCTAATTGTATAAACACGTCACTGGGATTCTGGAATATTGCTGTGGTCATTAGTGAGATTTGTGCTGATCAAGAAGGTCTTCCTCAGCATTTCTGTGTTTTTGATGGAGCTCAGGGACATTGTCATGCTGGAACAGGTTTGATCTACAGCCATTAGGTCCAGTGAAGAACAGTAAAGTAGAAAAATACATTAGGAACTGTGGCCATGACCACATATCAGGGTCAAGATCCCAGTCTGGCATCTGCTCTGGCCGTGTAGTTTACATGTGGGTATTTGTTTAGTTCTTATCCTACAGATGGGGATTGTGTCTTTGTGTTGTTGTAGGAAGACAGTATCCTTTACCTGAAAACAAAGTGAAAATCTACATGTATCAGCTTTGTAAAGCTCTAGATCATATGCACAGGTAGGATCTCTCCCTGCTTTTATTTACTCTTTAATAAATACGTACCGTGCTTTTGTGTGTTTTCTTTTTCACCCATTAGCACTTTGACTTTTACATTGTACAGGGTTCATCTGTTCTTTTTTTCTCTTATATAAGCAATGGGATTTTCCACAGAGACGTAAAACCAGAGAATATTTTAATTAAAGTAAGCAATAAGTCCAGGACTCAATAATTGTTTCGTTTAAAATTAACTCATTTATTTTAAATGCTAAAATTCCCAAAAGTAAACTTTACTTTTCAATAATTCTCTGTTTTTTTTTATAGCGTGACGTCCTGAAACTAGCAGACTTTGGCTCCTCCAGGAGTGTGTATTGCAAACCACCTCACACAGAATATATCTCCACACGCTGGTACAGAGCTCCAGAATGTCTGCTTACAGACGGACACTACTCCCTCAAAATGGACATGTGGAGTGCAGGTTGTGTGTTTTTTGAAATTCTCAGGTGTGTTATTTCTACATTTAACACATGCAGTCTTCTAAAACATTATTGATTGGTTTCTAATTTATTGCTGTATTTCGTTGTCTTCCAGCTTGAATCCTTTGTTCCCAGGGACTAATGAGGTGAATCAGGTGTCCAAGATTCATGAGGTTTTGGGGACACCAGACAGCGCAGTTCTCCAGAAGTTCAAACAGTGAGTGTAAACTGGAACTCAGGCTTCTGAGTGAAGATCATTTACTGAACGATCTGCCAAACAGTTCAGTCAACAGACTTTCCAATTAAAGTCATGGCTTTATGTGTAGATGTTTTAACTGTGTGAAAAGTGAAAGTGAAGCCCTCAACATGAACATACCAGGAGAAGAGTATTAAAGCAGTCAGAAAATTCCATCACAATAAAACACGATCGTCTGCATTTACCTCAGTTTCACTTTCTGGAATTATTTCAGTTTTATTTCAAAGCAGAAACAAAACTTTAATAAAAATATATTATTAAATGACCTTTATAGTATTTAGAACTCTGTGTGTGTGTGTATATGTGTGTGTGTGTGTGTGTGTGTGTGTGTGTGTGTGTGTTCAGGTTGTGAGGACAGAAACACATCTGCTACTGACATGTTTGCTGTGTGGGTTTCTGTGATAAATAAACCAGTCCAGTTCTCCTCATACATCTTGTTGACTTGTTTTGCTGGAACGTGTCTCCTCCTGTTTCAGGTCTCGTGTGATGGCGTTTGATTTCGTGCCTCGGAAAGGCTGTGGACTTTCTCGTCTGATCCCTCACTGCTCAGCTCCTAGCCTCTCTTTACTCTATCAGATGCTGGCGTATGATCCAGATGAACGCATAAGTCCACGTACAGCACTGCAGCACACCTGTTTTAGAGATCTACGGTAAGAAGCACCTGGTGTCTGGCATCTGCCACACAGCTGTAGAATTACATCAAAATACAATCGCAAAAAAACAATAAATCTCATGAACACTTCATAGAATTTGAGATCATTGATATGCAGTAAATCCTGATAAATGACAGCCAAGTGTAATGCAGGTGTCCATCTGCACAGTTTTGTTCATGAAGAACGTCTGTAGTTGTAGACAGATGGACAGTGGACAGTGGATTGTGGTCTGTAGTGGAGACTGAAGGCAGCAGGTTTGAGTCCACAGCTGAGTTAGAAGTTATAAAAGGAGTTTATGTGAGTTATAAAGTGTGTGTTAATCTCAGCATTCCTGCACACATGCTGATTCACCTCACGGCCAAAACTGAGCAGTTTCTCTGAAGCAGGAATTCTGTATGAGGGTGTATGAAGATAAATGTAGTGAATCTTAGTTTAGGCAGCTTCTGTCCACAAAACACTTAAATAAACATTGGAATAGATTTAAATTTCAATGTTCTTTCTAAGCATCGAGAGAAACTCTGAGCCTCTGGAGACACTCTGAGCCTCTGGAGACACCCTGAACCAGTTAAACGGTGAACTTACTCTCCTGGGGCAGTAACGGCAATGTCATGGGAAAGGATCTAATGGTTCTGGTGCTGTGGAAAGTCTTCTCACAGGGAACATCAGTGCCTGATTTGGAGGTACCATGGACCAGAACCAAAAAGTGCAGTACAGAGACACAGACTCTTCAGTGCTTTCATCAGAAAAGTGCTACTGGATCCTGAGGACCAACAGAGAGACATCACAGAGTTTTTTACCATCAGGCGATTGAGAGAAAATCCCACATGACTTACAGCATTGGTTTAATTACAGTACATATGAATATCTTTTACTCTATTTACTGTATATCAGCTTCTACATTCTGCTTCTCTCTACAGTCTGGCAGAAAGGAGAGCTTTAGGGCTCCACAGGACTTTTGGGGTTGTTGAGGAAAGCAGCAGCAGCGCGACTCCAGGATCAGTGCAGCAGTTCTGGTGCAGCACACGGCAGGGGAGACGGCAGGTACGTCGCCTCTTCCGTTTCCACTTCAACACGGAAAATGTTACCAGCAGCAGTAAGATCTGAAGACGCTATGCAGAAAGCAGCATCTTCTTCTTCGAATTCATAAATGTTTTTTTTTCAGCAGCAGTTAAAGCATGTGGCCGAACCCCTCAGCAGACACGTCTTGCCTCGTTATCCTGTGGAGCTTCCGAAGCTCATGGTGGGAGTGAACACTCCTAAAGTGCCCTACCCCGTGTCCAGCCTGCCTGCTTTATCTGTACCACACCAGGGGCTGCTGCCAGCCATCACCTCCAAAAAGTGCCATTCTCGTCCACTGAAGGTAAATGCTGAGGACACAACTGGTGTGTATATGTGTCCTTCTTCCTTCTTCCTCCTTCAGTGTCTTTTATTAGCTTTCTTTCCTGCAGGCCAGGGAAGAGCCACACAGCTCAGCTTTAAAGAGCTTCTATATGCCTCCTCTGGAAAGAAAAGGTAAAGGCTACTGACGTCCAGCCCACAAATGCAGCTGTGCAAATAACAACGTTCCAGAAGTGTTGGAACATTTGGAGCATTAAACTGTGCAGTCTGGAGAGACGCCTTCATATGACCAAAACTTTTCCATGTAATCATGTACAGATGTATTACTAATATCAGATCCATAATCCCCCCGTCCACGTGGCATCAGAACACCTGGGCTGCGTCCCAATCCAATCGCCTTTCACCATAAAGTGCACTTGGGATACATTTCTAGTGGAGAAAAAAAAGATCAGTGCGACTCAATCAGATAAACACTGTGTTCTGATACACACAGGTTTATTTCAGCTCTTTTACTTCTCAGGTAGAATTAAAAGCTGATCTTTGTATATAAATGTTCATTAAAAAACTACTAAACAGTTCAGTGGCTAATAAATAAAATTGTAATAAAGTTGTTATTAATTTGATTGGTGAATTGAATCAGGTAGATGAACAGATTAACCCCAAAAACAGTATAAAACACCTTCAAAACTGTCCTTCATTATTAAATGTGTCCTTCTGCAGTCCATCTCCAGCTGTGAACATCAGGATCTTCACAACAGACTCATAAATGTAGACGTGAGAATTTGTATAATTGACCTTTTTAACTAAAATAAATACACATGGAGAAAGTTCATGGTCATGTGGAAGCACTTTCTGGAGAAACATCTCAAATGAAGGTACACTATAAAGTAGGGATTGTGGGTTCAGCTCACGCATTGTTCATGAAACTAACCGATAAAAGCATCCAAAACCTCCAGAATCCAAATGTCCCAATTAACCAGAACCGTAACCCTCTAAATCCAGAGACAATAATCCAGTTTAGAGGAATCATGTAGTGACAAGGTTTCATATCTAATATCTCTGGGATGAAGAAAGACTATGAGATCTGATGAGATCTGCCTGAGCTTAATATGAGAAACCGGAGTCTGTAATTACACTCGAGTCTTTTACACTATGGATTTGTACTGATTTAAGTGAATCTGGAAAAGACCATCACTTCACACTTTCATTTTGTATCAAGGCTTTGGGTTCTCCCAGAGGTTCCTCCTATCTCTCATACACTGAGTGTGTAGATCAGGGGCAGTGTTCTAGGAACCCATCCAGAATTTGCCAAATGGGGAACAAAAACCATGAAGAAATCCGTGTTTCCTGCCACAGACACCAACGTGGACACAGACTGAATAAAATATAAAACAAACAACAAACACATTCATTTACCTGAAAACACACAAAAACTTAACCATGGGAATAAAATATTTCCAAAACTCCTATAAAGAAAACATTTTGCTCATAACAGTTGATTGTAGAAATTAGACTAAGAATTATTAAAGTCAAAATATAAAAATAAAGTTCCTGAAATAAAACACACGAGCGCCGCCTAGTGGCGAGAAACATCGAATACACAGAAGGCTGTTTAACTGCAGCTTCACTCAGGATGAAGAAACATGACTGACTGACTCATGTCCACTCCTTTTTAAGCATAAACTCAGATGATGCTTTTATGCTCCACCTTTGGGTTTAGTCTTTGGTGCTGAAAACAACACTGAGATTTACAAGTTTTTTCCCCAGTAGTCTTTCTTATAAACACGTTTAACTGTTCGAGGACTACAGCAGATCGATAGGTTCCACAGATCTCACAAACAAAAGAGAAAGGAACTGTACGCTTTCACACTGAGGAGTGTGATGGGACCATCCATGAGATTCCTCAGATGACTGAATGAGACACAAATTAGATCATTTTCCATGTTAATGCTGAAGAGGAAACATGCAGGAAAAGCAGCGGGATCTGAGGGGGCATGTTCTACACCAGGAAAAGATTCAGAAGCAGAACCATGAATATGAACATTTTACGGATGACTTCCACAAGAAACAAACAAACCAGATGATGGAACACTTGTGCATGTCCTCTGTAAATTCATTCATACATGGATTTCATACTCCTACTCACTTTCCCTTTTTACAGCTCATGGTTTTCCTTCTGCTGAAATACACGGTCAGGTAGTGATGGAGGTGAGAAGGTGAGGAGGTTCCTGGGGTGCAGTCAGAGTTCACATTCATTCCAAAGGTGTTCAATAGTTTTTGAGTTCTATAGCAGGAGATCTTGTGCACAGGAGCATTGTCATGCTGGAACAGGTTTGGGTCTCCTAGTTCAAGTGAAGGAGAAATTTTATGCTTCTGCATCCAAAGATCTTTTGTACCAACAGCAGAATAGAGGAAAAACAATCTCATTGATCTGCCCGTGGTGTTGGTGATGAATCTCCTGGGGTTTTTACAGTACAGAGAACTGACACACAGAACTGGTACAAAAAAAGCATCATGTCCTGGGTGGAGGAATTCCAGGTTTATAAGAGGTCAGTAGCTGAAATTTCCTCTAGAACAATGTGATGAGCAGAAAAGCACCTCGGAACACAGCACAATAACTCTTGAAGCAGATGCAGGCTACAGAAGCAGAGGACACGGTTGTTCTCCAACCACAGGCCTCTGTGGGCACAGGTTCACCAAAGCTGGACAGCTGAACATCAGAACAAGAACAGGTAATGTTTTTCCAATCTTCAGTGGTAAGAACGTAAGAGAGACGGAGATCTTTGGCCAGAAATGTGTCAGAACAACAACAGATGTGGTTCCAGCTGTTTGAGTTCCCTGAGCCGGTAACAGAACGAATCTCCGTCCCAGCAGGTCAGTGTGTTCCTGGCCTGTGGAGGCTCTGAGATCTGTGGAGATCTGAGATTGTGTGTGTATAAAAGGTACAGATGGATAAACCATCATTCTTTCCCTCAGTGAAGCTGCTGTAACTTCCTTCTCTCTAGAAATCACCTCTGATGTGGCCTTCGATTTTAATGCAATAGATGATAAAACATCACAGTGTGAAATCAATCAAAAGCACAAAGCCGAATGTCAATGAACTTTTTTTAATGAAGAACAAAATGTGAACTGTAAAAACGTTAACATAAAAAGTGACCAGCGCAGCATCTCGCCTTCCGCGGTTAGTGTGGGTTCACTGTACGGTGGATTAACAACGACTGCTAGTCACAAAAAGGTACATTAACACGAGCTATGGTCACATGGTGAGCTTCAATCATCTCAGAACTACTGGAGTTTCTACTGGGATGATTTAGGAATCACGATGTATTAAAGCGCTGCTGCTGCTGAGCAGAAACTCCATCTCACATCTTATTACACTCGTGTCTGCCAGACTTCCTGAGCTTCACACCTCCAGGTTTTTCAGTTCAGCTGTTCGCAGACAACACCGCAAATTTGTGAGTTTAGAACATTAAAGACATTTGCAAAGGTTCAAACCTTTAGACACATAAATCTCCTATATCAAAATACATCTGGATGACATCTGTACAAGGAACAAAAAAAAATAGCAGAAATCTGCATATTCAAGATTTTTTAATATCGTGTATTTTTCTGCCTTAGAAATATCACTATTTCCTTTAATAATGAGAAAATGTCCACTAGAGTAGTACTGATCATTTGCTTTTGCCCCGTTAATTACTGAATTACAATATTATACATATAATACAAAGCAGATTTTAATCTGAAACAATATTAAAATAAATGCTCAATAGATACAAAGGTTTTAATCATTTCATTTCTCCGTGTTAGACCAGTCCGAGTCCTCGCACACACACTGTAAAGCCATTCTCTTCTAATAAACTATTAAGTGCAAACAATTTCCTTAAAAAAAAACAACAAAAAAAAACCCTTTGATTGCAGCATCCAGCTTTTCAGATTCAAATTTCAAGACAGAGGATAATAATAAAGCCGAGAGCATCAGGGCCTCGTCCACGTCTCCTCATATAGTAGTTACAAAAAAGAGAAATCCAAATAAAATCAGTGCAAAGTTCTTAAAGTGAGAGAGAGTGTTTGTGTGTGTGTTTATGTGTGTGAGATTGTGTATATATATATATGTGTGTGTGTGTGGGTGTTTGAGGGGGGGGTGAGGGTGTGTGTATGTATGTGTATATAATGTGTGTGTGTGAATATATGTACGTGTGGGGGTGTGTGTGTATATATGTACGTGTGGGTGTGTGTGTGTGTATATATGTACGTGTGGGTGTGTGTGTGTATGTATATATATATATATATATATATATATATATATATATATGTGTGTGTGTATGTGTATATATATATATATGTGTGTGTGTGTGTGTGTGTGTGTGTGTGTGTGTAGGAGGGGAAAAGAGGAGGTGATTGGATTTGAAAGAAAAAGGAATTTGGATGGAAGCGAGTCGTTGGATTCTCTTTAGCCCCTGGATTTCCTCTGATTTGCTCTTTACAGTCACACCTGCTTTAGGAAGGAGAAATCAAACGTTTCTGTGGGAAAGAAAAATCATTCAAAATAAATATTTCCTTAAAAAAGAAAAAAGAAAAAGAGAAGGGGCACAACACCACCATGTGCACCACAACACCACCATGTGCACCACAACACCACCATGTGCACCACAACACCACCATGTGCACCACAACGCCACAGTCCATCACTCCACCACACTGTTTCCATTTGTGCACAGTATCATCATGTCCACAGTGCAGGTAGACCATCAGAGGAACCACTGATAGAGGACCGAAAAGGGGGGGGACAGGGGAACGGAGGGGGAACAGAGGAGGAACAGAACAGACATAAAGAAGAGAGAAGAAGAGAAGTAAAAAGACACAATGCTGTAAGCTTGGAAAGAAGCTCAGGGTCTCCATATGGACAGCTTGGTGTGATGCAGGTTCTAAGCAGCAGAATTATTGTGGCTATACTACTGTTCCACTCGGAGAGTTGGCTTGGTTTTGGGAGGACAATAAACCCTGCAAAGGAAAACAAATATCACTGTAAGAGAAACGCCATAAAAATCATGTTCTCACTCACAGACGTTAGAATTACACACACACACACACACACACACCCACACCCACACACACGCCTCCATCCTGCAGCTCAGAAACAATCCAAATGATAAAATTCTGGTTCAGAATTTACTTCACAAAATCTATTCATTTATAACAAATAAGCCAAAAGTATGTGGACACCTGAGCATACGATTGCAATGTGTTTTCTAACTTGTAATGTGTTTAATGAGCTCCACTCCTTTGGAAAGATGTTCCACTAGATGTTGGAGTATCAAAGGGTGTTAGTGAAGTCAGGTAGTGATGTTGGTGAGAAGGTGAGGAGGTAACATTTCCTGGGGTGCAGTCAGCGTTCACATTCATCCCAAAGGTGTTCAATAGTGTTGGAGCTCTATAGCAGGAGATCTTCCACATCATCCAACCCATGGAAAGCAGATCTTCATGAAGCTGGCTTTGTGCACAGGAGCATCTTCATGCTGAAACAGGTTTGGTTCTTCTAGTGTAAGTAAAGGAGAAATTTCAGGCTCCTGCATCCGAAGACGTCGGTCACAATTGTGTCCAACTTTGAATAACAGTTTGTAGAAGAAGCACATCTGGTTGGGAAAGTCAGGTGTCCCGATACTTTTGTCCAGATGGTGTATTCTGATATTAATTAGAGCTGATGGCAGCCGGTAAATTTCTGTCAAAATGGTTGTGTACCTACAGGATCTGGAGAAAATGTGAGGTGTACTGAGGACATGATTATGGATGAGGAGGTTATAGTGGAGGATGAGCTGTAAGTCTACGCTGTAGTGACGTCACCTTAAGTGACAGTTTTTGCACACCAGCTTAGCGGCCTAGCTTCACAAGCTTGTGTGGTCTACTGGATTGAGGCTGAGCCGTGTCTTACATGCTTCCATTTTACAATAATCACATTTATCAAACCATGTCTGACCCAAGATCAAATCAACACAGATGTTGAAGGTCAAATCAACACAGATGTTATCTTGGCTGTATGCAGCTGGACAATAGGCCGTAAAAAATCCTATTTACTACTTGAAGGTTAAAAACCAAAATGATAAGATGTATTTAATGATTCGGTCCTAAAGGCCAGCTGCTGCTGCATCACTTTAAATTGTGCACAGGTAACAAGTGATTAGCTTCTACCACCACCGTGAATCCAGTGCAGTAATCCGCCGCTTTACCGCGGTTGGAATTTAGCGCCTCGGTTTATCGCAGAATTGCATTTGCCACATAACTGATACATTTGGCTGATTTTCCCGGTGTCTCACAGAACCAGAGACCAAAACACTAATAGGGAATTGTTTTTATGTTGAAATAATGACATTTATTAATAAAAATATAAATGACTGTATTCTACTGTATTTTATCCTGTGTTGTGTGTTTAAAGCGTTTTGGAGGAGGAGGATTTACAGCCGTTTAAACAGAGGATTACTGTATTTCTGTAACCTCCCTCATGGCATCACTGTTCCAGCCTGAACCTGTTCAAAAGCACGAGTGAGAACTGAGACCACCAGTCAGTTTTAGTTATGAGGAAACATGGGAAAGTTATTTTTTGGTACTTGTTTAGAGTTCCTGGAAAGAGTAAGGCAGATTATCAGTGTCCTAAATCTGAAATATGAACTGGTTTAACATGGAACTTACCACTTTCCCAGGCCTGGCCCACGTGCAAATAAATCCCTCCTGACATGCAGTGACTATGCAGTCCTCAAGAAAGATAAGTACAGTGAGTCGCTCATGTGCAATTTTCTTGCAAATGAGTGGCTCGAGCAGGGGCACATCCTCCATTCGCGGACAGAGTGGTGTACCTAGCGTCTTGGCTGCGTCCGCTCGGCTCGTCTTAGCCAGCAGATGCAGTTTGTCACTGCTCTTACTGCTGATGTGGCCCATGCTGTGGTTCCGCTTGTGCTCCTTGTCATGGTGTCGCTCCTTGCGCTCATGCAGTGCTAATGTAGCGAACTTGCTTACACTTGAGGGCACTGCGTTGGTGGTGTCCATGGTGCCACTTTTGGGGTTGCCACTCCCACTGGAGGCAGCAGAGTGCGGAAGGCTGTTGGAGCGCGGCAGCAGCGCGGGCACAGAGTTGCCTGGCGTATTGGAGCCGCTGTTGCTGCTGCTGCTACTGCTTCCTCCGTTGGCACTTGGGTTGTTAATGCTTGCGATTATTGTTCCACCACCTCCACCACCTCCACCGCTTCCTCCTCCTCCCCCTCCCGGGACCGGGAGACTTGTAGCGTTCATGACGTTGGTGTGGGTTCTGGTTCGGGATAACGGTAGATGTGGGAACAAAATATCCTCGGTCAAGTCCCAAAGGCACAACTGAGTGTCCTGTCCCACAGACCCAAAACGGTAGGTAACGCTGAGTGGACGTCCGTCTGTGGAGTTTCTTTTTGAGAGCCGTGAATGTGTGCTGTTGGCACGTTCACGGCCTGCGAGCGCCTGCTCCTGCAGGTCATCATCGCTGCCACTGAACTCGTTGGGTTCGGTCTCCTCTACGCTGGTGGTGTAATGATCGAACGCCACCACGCTGACCCAGGACTTGTGCCCGTGGCCTCGAGCGACCACACGCCGCTCTCCGAATGACCACACCGTCACCAGATCATCCTCACCACCCGCTACTACATAGCGACCATCTGGGCTCCAGCACACACAAAGCAGACCACCGAAGTAGCTGCGCATAGTTCCATGCAGCTCGGCACCGTCGAAGTGGAACACGCGCAGGAAACCGTCCTGACTTGCACATGCCACAAACTTGCCATCGGGTGAGAAAGCGAATTCGTTCAAGGCACCTTCCCCGACCGTCCACTTCAGCAGAGGGTTACGTGTTGACTTGCTCTTGCACGTGTGCACAGTGTAACTCTCACCCTGCTTCAGCAGCTGGTAGTGAGGTGCAGCAGTACCACACGCATGCTCCACATTGTACAGGTACATGCTGCCACTGGAATGGGCTACGAGGAACAGGCTCTCGGAGCCGGGGACCCATTTCACACACGTCACTCTGGATTTGTCGATGAGTCTCTGAGTGGGTTTAAAGCCACGAGTCATTGCAGAGTAAGTGTGTGATGGGGAGAAAAAGAAAAAAACCTTGGTCAGAACATCAGCATCAAATCAAAATGTAATTAGATTACTGCTAAATGATCAACACCCACAATTTCTACACCAAACATCATGAAATTAAACCCCTCCAACGAGATCTGTGATAAATACATTCATACTGGCCTGAGATCAGCATACAAACATTTCATTAACGCAATCACAACGTCGCAGTTTATTGTTTATTTATAAA
>NC_139582.1:15213255-15265755 GCF_946808225.1 Silurus aristotelis
TAGGAGTTTACAGAAATATAATGATGTTCACAGCTCACTTCCTCTGACTGAAATCTGAACTCCAGCAAATATTCCTAATCTGAATTCCCTCTGAAGACCAAACGACATGCAGCACTTTTATTCAACCTCCATTATTCCGTCTTAAAACACATGCAGCTTCTTTCTTTAAAAACATCTCCATCAGTGAGTGAACTACTCGACTACTGAACTACTCGACTACTGGTTTCTGACTTTCTAAAGATAAATGATTACATTTCTAATGCAAAGTTAAAGTCACACACACACACACACACACACACACACACACACACACACACACACACACACACACACACACACACACACACACACACACACACACACACACACACACACACACACACACACACACACACACACACACACACACACACACACACACACTAGGAATTCTCTAGCGAGCCATAAAGAATCCCAGATGAACAGGAAATAATGAGGAATTCTCAGGAACCGCACTCGGGCTGAGCAGGAATCTACTCGGTGCAGAGGATGGCAACACCACGCTCGTAGAAGTTGTGTGGGTCCTCCTTCATGGCGATGTCGAAGTCCACAGTGAAGATCAGATCTGTGCGGGTGAAGTTCAGGTAAACTGGCAGCGTGACCTGAAGTACAGAGTGAAGGTGAGAGAAGCTGATCAGGTTCATGTACACGTGCAGGTCTGGGGAAAAGTGAAGAACGGTTCTCACCATGTTCCTCTTTTCCAAATTGCTTTGCTTTAACCAGCGCAGCTGTGTGAGAGGAAGCTCCGTGGAGATGGCAGAAGACAAAGAGAGCTTATTGTTGGTGCATGTGGCACCCTGCAGCTTCAGACCTACAGAGAAACGCAAATCATTTCTCATTTAACACACACACACACCCACCCACCCTCATGTAAGCCATCTGAGAAGCTCACCCTTGATGCCGAAGCTGCAGGCATCGAGTGCTGCTCCCTGTGCTGAGGTGACGTTCACCTCCAGAGCGAGTTCCTCCAGAGACCAGCTATTAGCTTGAGCTACATACTGACGGGTTGCAGTGATGTAGGCTTCTGGCACAAACAGGCTACCCAGGTTCACGTGGATATTCTGAAAAATATAACAAGGTCATTATTTACAAACAGTTTCTTCAGTTTTATCCTGCACAAGAAAGCAAATGTTGAACTTGTGTATTTGTTTACGTTTCACTACCGTCTGTACTGAACATGCGGACCATCTAAACGCATTAACTGCAAGGTCTGGTAGAACGTCTAAAAGAATTGTGTTACAGGTCCACATTCACATGTGATTTTTACCGACTTCAGCACAAACTCGAGTTCCACACTGTGAGTAAACTCAGGAGAAATAACAGCAGGAATATATTCAGAAGAAGCAGGTTTTGGAAAACGTTCCTTTCAGAAACACTTTGGTGACCAATAAATAACTGTTCAGTTTTTAAGGTCACCTTCAGCTCTTTAGCGCCCCCGCTGGCTGCTCCCTGTGAGATCTGCTGCAGCTGTTTGATGCGGTCGCTAAAATCAGCCACCCACTGGATCACAGTCATGGATGCAGGAACGGTGTAACGACACCAGCTCTGGGGCAGAATTCCTGCAGAAACCCAGAACATTAATATGATGCCATTTAAAAGCATTTTACATCTCACTGGAAATATTTGTGCATTTGAAATAATGAAAAGAAAATAAATGCACATTAAATTATATTTGTTTTCACATTGTTCTACAGAATCATAAACAGAGCTGCATTTCTTTTAGGCTGAGATCTTGTCGTTCAAGTCTCAGTTCCTGAATCTTCTTATAGTCTTCTCCAGTGGTTTGGGTCAGGACTCTGCGGTCACCAAGTCCTGTGGAACTGATGCCTCCTGCTCCCTGAAGCACGATCAGCGCATCGATTCATCTGCTTAACCTTCTGACTCTGATACGCCAGATCTGCACTTCAGACTCGGGATCTCCGTTTCATCCCTCTCACTTCACAGCTATGGGTGATGTTTACACCAGGATGTTTTGTGATGTTTCAGGTAAACGGATAAAAGTAACAATTCCTCAACTGGATTATTAACAGCACTGAAACGGCATCAGCTTTAAAGGTCTAGTTACGAGATCATGACGTGATTTTGAACTGATCATTACTCTGGAACTGATCACTCACCTTTAACGAAGTCGTTGATTAAAGTGCGCAGTACGTTGGTCTGCTTCTTTTTGCCCTCACAAACCTGAACAACGTCCGTGAGGTCCTGACGCACATCGTGCAGCATGCAAGCTCCCATCTTTACCTCTCTCTCGAAGAACCGGAACAGAGGATCCTACAGTCCAAACAGAATTCCAACATTACAGTAAACACTGCAGAACTGATGCAGTAACATCTGCTGTAACATCAACCATGGGTTTATTTTAATGTGGTCTTCTGAATGCTTTCTCCTTCCTTTAAGAATATTTATAGTCTATAGTGCAAATGATTCTTCAGTAAAAGATTGTAATGAGTTAATGATTAAACCTGCTTTTGGATTTGTGGTTGTTCCAGAACCCACCTTGATGTTCTCCACGGTACGTTTGAGTGGACTGACGGACAGTGGGATCAGCTGGAGCCAGTTGCATGCAGTACTGTGCAGCGTCCTCATCCATGCCGGCTGGGCGTCTGAGGATGACGGTGTACGCTGTTTCTTCTCCGTCTCGTAAGCCAGGTCGTCCTCATCCTCCAACATCTGCATTTTCAGCAGCTTACCCATCATGTCTGTGCCTGGGGAGAGCAGGGAAGGGAGGCAGAACCATGCAAGAGGGTGGTGGCAATGAACAACAACAAACACAGAGGGGACCAGGATCCCAAAGGGGAATAAAGGAGGAAAGAGAAGAACAGACGGTGGCTGACGAATATATTTACTCCAAAATGGTAGTAAAAACTCAGGCAGCAACAAAAAAATAAACAGCAACTTGTTTCCGATAAGCAGGAAGCAGGAAACGGTGAAGATTTCAGGGGTTCCATGCGAGGTGAGTGATGACCATACGCAGGTTTAACATATAAAGCAGAGGTTTGAAGCTGGAATGTGTTGACATGATTGGCAGTGAAATACAGCTGCTGGAGGGTGAGGACATGGTCCAGCTCTCAGCATGACACACAGACTCCACATGTGTACGACCAGAAGAAGCTCATGGATGCTCCCTGATGCTATTATGAAGCATAAAGTCTGAAGCATCTAATATCCATTTATAATTTTTCCCTTAGGATGTTCAAGCTCTTTGGATTGAGTTGATGGGGGGGGGGGCGGGGGCTGGTTACATGGCATCAAAAAGATTACTGCTCTTTTGGCTGAACGAGCACAAATCTAGTGGAAAGCCTTCACAGAGAAATGAAGGTCATATCATCATCCCGAACAGGAGAATCATGAAAACACCACACGAGAGGAACGGTCAGGGGTTTACACTTAAATATATATGTGTGTGTGTGTGTGTGTGTGTGGTGGAGTGATTATGTAGAGACCGTGTCAGTAGCAGCTGGAGAAGATCATACACAGGAGAGACTGTGTGTTACGCTCAGAGCAACACCATGGAAACAAACCCTTTGTGAAATGTGGAATCTGTTAAGAGCCTGTGGATGCTGAGAACATCTCAGAGAAAACACTTTAAAGAGCAGATTCATTAATAAAGAACACACGAGAAAAGAGATTTCCATGTCAATCAGAAAGAGAGAGAAAGAGAGAGATGGATATCCACCAATCACAGACATGAAAGAGAAGAAGACCGAGAGAACAAATAATTGTACCCTGAGTGGTGAGAAGAACCTTCTCAGCGTTGCTAGGCAAACCCAGCCATGAGGGAGTCTGAGTATCTGGCAGCATCTCCACCCAGTGCATGAACTCTTCACGTCTGTAAAACCAAAACGTTCTGCAGGTTATAATAAAGAAACAGGTACAGACGGAGCTCTACAGGAGTCCAGGAGATCTGATGTTTTACTGACCGAATACCATCAGGCATTTTAATATCCTTATGACCGTCCACTTTAAGTGCCAGCTTGAAATCACTATCAAAGCTTTTAGTGGTGAAGATGCGATCCAGGAAAGTGATCAACAGACGCTGATCAAATTCATTATCGATACGACCGCCGTATATAGACTGCGCCATCAGGGTCTTGAGCGCAGCCCACGGGATCTTATCAGGAGAGATGTTCTGACGACCCTGTTACAGACAAACAGTGGAAAAGAATCTGAGTCACTTCTTAAAGACCCAATGGAACATTTCACAGTGAGAAAAACCTGTGTGTGTGTGTGTGTGTGTGTGTGTGTGTTGTAGAAGACTGAAATGATCTCAGACCTTCGCGGTGTCGTCCAGCCAAGTGTCCACGGTGTCACAGGCCGAGCGCAGGTCAGACTCTCCAAACTCGTACTTCTTGGACCATCCGAGTGGAGCATATCGGAGACGTTCCTGGATGACTGCATGAAACCAGGCGAGGAGAAAGTACAGACGCGCTCGCTCGTTCGGGGCCTGCAACAGTGCAGAGGTGTTTTTCACCAAGACAATAAACACAAAACTCAAACTCTGTTAAATAACGTGGTGTTCAGACCCCTCACCTTGCACATGCGAGCAACTGGAATACTACTGAACGTCCTCAGCATGTTGGCCTTCATGCCAGGAGGTGGCTCAAAGACAAAGATACGACCAGCACGCAACAAGTTCACTGGAACCTGCAGAAAATAAAGTCCAAAATACTGATCATGTAACAGGTGAGTTTCTCTTCACACTAATTATTCTGCTCCATCTGTTAAACACAAGCTGCTCAGATACAACCATGAAAGCCTTCTGATCCAGGACCAGAAAATCAGGATTCACATGATCGTGAGAGAGAGTTCTAAGGCAGTCATTTTAAAACCGATCAATCATGGAACTGTAGTGGGACAGTAGTACAGGGGTGAGGGTTTGACCTTGGGGTTGATCTCCATGGTGAGGAAGAGGCGGAAGCTGGCGTGAGGCTGCATGGAGTGAAGCTTCTTCTCCAGCTGCATGAGCCAACCAGGTGCCAGGTGAACGTTCTCCAACATCACCCATCTAATTGACAACAGAATCAAAAGAGTATCTGTTAAAACCTACAGAGGAAAATAGCTGCTAGTGATGATTCTCACTGCAGGACAGATCTTTAAATGCCACCGAGTCTGACACTCTGGAGATGCCCACCTTCCAGACTTCACTGCAGTGTTAATGTCTCGGTCAGCCTTGTTGAAGCCCTCAGCAGAACCTGTAGAGAAAATAAAGTTGATGGATTGGTTGTATTTGTGAGATGGTTGAGACTAAAGGTATGGAGTAGGAGACCAGGTTCTTACCAATGGAGATGGAGGTAATGTGTTTGTTCTGCTCTGCAGCCAAGTCTCTGACCAGGCCACTGGCATCATACCCAGGCACTGAGCACATGAGCACTGGAGTTCCTGGCTTCACCTAGAAAAGGTTCATGAAGCAGATCACAAAGACACAGGGATGAGGGACGAGGGGGACACAGACACAGGGGATGAGGGACGAGGGGGATACAGACACAGGGGATGAGGGATGAGGGGGACACAGACACAGGGGATGAGGGACGAGAGTAATTCTGTTCAATTAAATATGCAAAAACATTTTCAAAATGTTCAAGTATTTTAGCGCTACATTCTTCATGCTGGTCTTCAAAGCCAGTTCCTACCTCACTCTCCACAATGTTGGCCAAGTCCAGCGGCTGTTCAATAATGGACATGAAGTTCTCACCCAAGACTTTGGCCACAAAGATGGAAGACATGGCCAGCAGACGATCCGGACGAAACGCCCGAATTAGAAGCAGCTGGTGCACGGCTTGGCCAATGGGGGCTACGGAACAGGAACACGAGCTTCATACATCTGATCAGATGATCCAAAAACTAGTAGATGAAATAAAAAGATAACTTACTGGTGGTCTTGTCCTCTTCCCAGAGATACGGCACTGAGAGCTCAGGGGAGTTACTCTCCACCCACATGAAGAATTGCTGCAACACACAAATGACTTTATTAAAACCCATTCCCTCACACACACAGGGGCAAAAGTATTTGGACGCTAACTATTACTTTATCATCTGCAGGAAATGACAGCTTCTGCTTTTGCTCTGTTCCTTGTAGTATTTGTACTGAGCAAAACTCTGTCCACTGAGCTTCAAAGCATCTACCTGAATCTATACCATACACAAGTATACAAGGGAACCAAGTCCAACACCCATATCCACATGATGAGTGGAGATGTTTCAGATCCTTCACAGTTCCTTCTCCTCTCCTTTCTGTTCTCTTCCCATCATGCTGACACAAGTGGATCGTTTTTAGTGACGGCACTTTGGTATTAATAGTTAACAGATACACACTCTTACTGCTACACATCATACACAACTACTCCGAGAACAGCCGAAGAGCCGAACAGCCGACTGTTCAATTATAACAAAATGCAAGTACTATAATAATAATAATAATAATAATAATAATAATGACGATTATAATAAATGATGATGATGATCACTATAAAGGTCTGAGTGTAAATTCAGTGAAAAGTCCAGTACAATCTCTCACCTCATCAGCCTGAACTTTAACCACCAGGTCTTTGAAGGCAGGTAAGCGGCTCAGACGCACCATGGCCTCGCTCTGCTCCGTGCTCAGCCCCTTCACCTTAGGTACAGCTGTACCAGTCAGGACGATCTCCTTCTCACGGAGGAAGTGCTGGAACTCTGGGTCATATGATGGTTCACTGAAATGCAACAGGAGATTAGTGAGTGTGTGAACGTTAAACATCTCACTCATTACACCCAGTTTCTCTCCACCCTGCTTCTGGATCACACCTGCCCTGTACACAGTCCAGCTCAAAGAACCATCCAGTAAACCCAGAGTCACGTGATCTGGAACTGGTTTGGGTTTTACACAATAAGCACTGATAAAGCACAAGAAAGATTCCATATTTAACCCAGAAATCATTGTGTTGGAACCAAAGCAGGGTTCCTTCAGAAACACGTTTATTACAGACATGATCACTGATCTCATCCAAAACATTTCAGTACAATCACAAACCAACTAATAATAATAGGCCACGCCCATTACACCTCTCACCTGGTGATGCCTTTCAGGTTAATCCTGGCCAGCAGCATGGCAAAAGTGATGTGGTCCTGATGGAGCATGCCTCGAGCCACTCTGTTAAAAGCAACCTGAGAAAAAGGAACAGATCCTGCTAGCTCAAATACCACGCTGAGGAGAACATGCTAACTGTAGTCCAACGTTTAGGCAAAGGATCATCATGAACCTCGTGTCTTACCTGGAACAAGTCCTTGGTGATGAGAGACAGACGCTGCGTGTGATCACTCACAGTCTTCAAGTTAGCGTTCTCATACAGCACCGTGTGGTAGATGTCCAAGAACAAGTGGAGCGAGTACTGATACAGGAAGTGCATCTGCAGAACAGAAAAACTAATGATTCATTCAGAGTCCAGAGACCATTTCTCAGACTGAACATTCTTTACTCGATCACACACACACACACACACACACACACACACACACACACACACACACACACACACACACACACACACACACACACACGAGCCATGGATCTAAAAGAACAATGTTCCTGTCGCAGTGCTGCACATATTTTAATAATAAACACAGATTTTGAGCCTGAGAGCGACAGTAAAGGCTCTGTATTAGATCGAACACAGCGATGGTTCCCTCGTATCTCCATCAACCTTCTCACACGTGAAACAGAGGAGCAATTATTCATGTGCAGATTATAGAATGAAGCACACTTTTATAGCAATCAGCACTCACATGCAGGAGAGGAGTGAAGAGAATCAGATACAATCACCATTTAATGACGTGTCTGATCTCAGGCCTGGATGATGCACAAGCAGGAACATGTTCAATTACATGATTTAAGTTTATTATTATTTTATTAGAGGTGAATTTGAGGGACTGTTTTCCAGTGAGTGTGAGCAGTAAATGAGTGGAGCTGTGTGGATTGTAAGCATCTCGCACACACGCACGCACACACGCGTAATCAAACCTGGTTAAGAGCCTCCATGGTGAAGTAGATGCTGCTGCATGCAGAAGACAGTGAGAGATACTGCTGTGACACAGTTTCCACTTCCTGCATCACGATATCGGTCTCCTCCACTTTCCTGGTCACCTCTGCAGCCTCCTTCTTCAGGTTCTCAAGTGTAGTGATGATGGTGTCATCGTCCAGTATTCGCCCCTTGACCTCGTTCAGTGCCTGCAGCAGCGACTTTTCCAACTGACGCAAACGCAGCTGGAACTCACCTGGAAATGCAGAGATTTAAAGCTAAAATTACCTCTGATATCTTCAGATTTCAGTTCTAATCAGATCTTAACAGCACCAGCATGAGCTCACAGTGCCGAACATCTGAGACCTGCATCACAGTCAATACTAGTAGGATTATTTCTATTATTTCAAAAACTGAAATGTAGTGTTTTGATTAGACAGAAGAACAGAATTAGTGTTGATGCACAGCGATGTTGATCCTACTAAAATGTTATTTTTGGTTTAAAATGATTCCAGTCCTACCAGAATCCACATATTTCACCATCTTTAATTAACCTTCACAGAGGAACAAGGACGATTTAATCCCCATCTAACAAACATGACCCTCACCCGCTTAAAACCAGCACTACAGCTTACAGAACCGAGATCTAAATGTTCTACAGGAATTAGGAACAGACTCGAACCTGCTGCTTCTCAGTCCTATTTCTTACCCTGCAGTTTAAGAAGGTCAGAGCGCTTCTCATCCACATCAGGACGCTCAGCCTTTAGGACCTCGTTGAGACACTGACTCTGTAGACTGCTTCTGGTCACCGTGAAGTTTACAAAGGTAACACGTGAGCAGAGATCTGGTGGGAACTCCACCTGTGAGAAGAATGGAGGATTAATTGTTGAACGTGTTTTATATACAGTAATGCTCATGGTGTGGAGATGAAGTGCAGAAGACCAGTTGCTCATGGTGTGGAGATGAAGTGCAGAAGACCAGTGAACATACCGTTGGATCTCTGGTTGAAAGGAAGATGACGAAGGAAGGAGATAAGTCAATATCCTGGTCTCCCAGGGTGATGAGAACTCTTCCACCAGTCCTGCGAACTTCTCTGTTGAGCACAGGGTTGAGGATGGGGTCGTAGCTCTCCACATCCTGTAAATAAAACCAGTCGTTTCAACACACACACACACACACACACACACACACACACACACACACACACACCATCATAATAATTAATAAACCACTTAAATATTCGTATAAACACAGGATCCAGTTTAACGTCTAACACACACCTGCACAAGCAGAGGGTTACCAAATCTCAGTGCACTCTCCAAGTTCTTCCTGAAGGCATCGTCCAAGAAGCTGGTACGTGTGATTTTGCGCTCCTTGTACTCGTTCATTATGAACTCCGTGGCCTGGCCAGAAGGATCGATGATCAGTGGATACCTGAAAAGCACAAAGGAACATCACTGACCTGCTCTTCATTTCATATGAATCACTGACACCACACCGAGTTCTCCACTTACCTGTTGAACCTCTTGAGCATGATAGCATTTTCAGTGCACAGATCATCAGCAGGTAGAGAGTTGGCCTGCCAGCGCAGACGCTCATCCGCATTCGACAAATATTCAGTCCTGGCAATGTCTGTGCGGAACTGCGTTTAAAAAACATTTCAATCTCTCAGTAAAGCTACGATCCTCAAATTCATAACATCACATTCAGAAATACACAGACCGTCGCTCATCAGAAATACCTGGATGTTGGCCTGCTGAAGGTGGTGAGACCAAGTGGTGAAGAGATTTTGCCTCATCTGCTGGTCAAAGTAGCCTGCATAGGCAATGAAGGCAGCTGAGAGCAGACAGTCACCAGCTATGGTGGACATCTGGTTCTTAAAGGTCTCACTGGTCTTTTCCCAGCGGTCTCGCTCAGCAGACAGGCTCTTCAGAAGTGCTGTACTACGGTTCACCTGCAGATACCAGAAGGGTTAGAAGTCTATTTATTTACAGAAGAACAACTGCAGGTTAAAGAACCTCACCTTGGCCTCCACTGCCGCCAGGTCAGCTTTAATGGCCTGAGCTTCAGAGATGAGCACCGCATACTCCTCCTTATAGCGAGCAATGCTGGCTTCTAGGTCCCGAATCATCTGCTCCACTTCTTCTGCTTTGGTCTTATTGTCCGTGGCATCATCCTCAAGCTTCTGCAGTTCATTCCTGAGAGGCTCCACACGTTTCAACATGTCTGCATAATTCAACTACACACAGACAAGGAGAACTTCAACACCATTTCACAAACATCTCAATCATAAAATTCATGACCTGCAGATCACATCAGGCCTTCAGAAGTTTACACGCTTTTTAACTTCATTACATTAATAACACGTAATCAATCATGTGGCACCAAATGGGGCATAAAATCGAAGAGATCCATGTGAGGAGCTTCAGCTAATGTTCACATCAAACATCAGAAAAGCATTCTGAGTGAACCGTGGAGACGATTCTGAAGCTATTGTGTCAGATGGACTGGTTTACGTCTTATAGAAACAGACAGATGTTGGTAATAAAGAAGACAGTAAAAACACAACTTGCTCCTGAGTGCTGGTGAGTAAAGTGTAAAGCGCAGCATCTGATGTGCCGGTTGAAAGAAACTCACCTGTGCGATGGCCCATTTGACCATCGGCCCGCATGCCAGCGAGGCTCTGTTGACCTGCTCGTAGTTGTAACTGGGGTTGGACATGTAGTTCTTTTTCATCTTCTCACGAATAGCATCACTGTGTCCCAAAACACAAGTCATTATAAGGTCACCTTCAGATTTGAGCTGAATTACTGGCACACAGAGGGGGGGGTGGGGTATAAGGGGCATGAGTGGGGGGAAGAATGATCAGGGTGTGTTTAATGTGGTTCACTTTACCACCACGTGTTTATAATTAATCGTACTGTCTGGATTTATCAGTCATTCAAAAAGATCAACAAATGAAGCTGTGTGCTAAATAACCTGCTCCAGCTGACGCAGTTACGAGTTTCCACCTGGACGTGGAGACTGTGGTGTTTAAACACTACTGATCAAACTAAAGAAATACTGTCATTAAATACACCAAGCAAAGTTAGAGATAAATGTAAACAATACCTCATGTCCTCAGAGACAAAGTTCACTATGCTGGAGATGAAATTGTCTCTGATTATAACTTGTCTGATCTTTTTCCAGTCATTAGTCTCCTCCCCCAGCAGGAGGCAGATAGACTCTAGTGCCAGTTTAACAGCAGCAGGTGGGTTGGCCATGGCACGGACTTCAACAAGATGCTGCTTCTTAATAGAGCTGACAGCTGGGGAGGGAAGGGAGGGTGGAATGGGGGAAGGGGGAGAGGGGGATGGAGAAAGGATGGGGAGGTTTTAACACCATGCAGGACTGATGGATGTGGAGGTGGCAGGAGCACAGGGCAGTATTGTAGGAAAAAGTGGACTGCTTCTGCTTTAGTCACATCACGTGCTTGGAGATGTTAAAGCCAAAACAGAACCTCTGAACAAAACCCAATTTAGACCCTTCATGTTAAACGTGTGCATGAACGTGAGCAGATGTGAGCAGAACCTCTCTCTCATACACAGGCCAGCTGTAACTCCATGCCACACACTAGTCACCTGATCTCTTCAGCAGAAAAGTTAACGATAGTAGGGATGAAGTTCTCGCGCATAATGATGGAGCGGATCTGCTTCCAATCGGTGGTGCTCTCGCCCAGAAGCAGGCAGATGGACTCCAAAGCCAGTTTGACCGCTGCCGGCGGGTTGGCCATGGACCTCACCTCCACCAAATGCTGCTTCTTAATAGACTTAACAGCTAAAAGCCAACCGGGCCAGGAAGGGGAACAATGGAGCGACAGGGTGCAGAGAAATAACAAAGGGGTGAAGAGAGGAAGAGCACAGGCGTTATCACAGGTGTTCATCAGAACAAAGTAGCACAAAGCAGGAGAAGACCATGATGAAAAGCTGGAAGGAAGATAATAAAGTGCTCAAACGAGACCGAGCTCCACAGCAGTGCAGGAGGCAGAAGACCCACAGCAAAGCAGAAGTTTATTTCAAGTATTATTTAATCTGTGTGTAATTTATCTTCAGTCTAAGAGAAAATATTATTACGTTTAAAAAAACACACACAGACGGGAACTGAGCAGAAGGTAAACACCAGACATACCATTCTGAGCCTCAATGACAGCAGGCTCCACCTGGTCCAGGTCTTGCTTCACTCTTAACTGTTTGTCCTTAATAACTTCCTGTTGTTTATAAACTGCTTCTTGGATCTCCTGACTCATAACCTGCAAAAAGAGAGAACATGCACCTGCTTCACACCAACACACCAACCTCAAACACAGTTCTGTTCTGCTGTGAACACCACCACGTCTTACCTTCTTCTTCTCAGCCTCTTGTTGGTCTTTCACCATCTTCTTCAGCTTGTCGTTGGCAGCAGCATTCTTTACCTCCAGTTCTTGGCTCTTGATCCTCAGATCTCTCCGTAGCTCCTCAACCTGACGTACAGTTCCAACGTCAACATCGTATCAGTGTTTAAAGACGATCAGATGATCATATAAAAAGGTGAGAATAAAGAGTTCTGACAAAACACTCGTTAACACAGACATGTGAAGAATGAGAACATCACAAGAACTAGGAGCTGCTGAGGTTCACCAGAAGTTTTTTTTTTGTGCATGCTGGGTACCTGATCCACAGTCTCTTTGATTTTGCGTAGTCCAACATTAAGATGCATCTGCTGCTCCTCAAGCTCACTGCGTTTCTCATTGAACAGGTTGGCGTAGTGGTTGATGAAGTCCAGGTAGTGGCGTGGAGTGATGGCCATGGTGCGACCACCACGCTTTGCTAAACGGTTATTAGCCTTAAGATGTGGAAAAAAGAAACCGAAAGCTCAGATTACAAATCCTTTACCCCACCCACCCAACACCCACCCACCAACACACCCACACAACACACCACACACACACACACATTTATATTTATATATTTAACACCTTCAATGCAACACATTTATGAAGAAAATGGTATCATCTCAAACCTGGTGTAAAGTCTGGTGAACAAACACACAGCCGTTGACGATCGCCTCACGGTGAGTGGGTGGTTGGGGCAGTTTGTCATAAACAGTGGGCATGTAGTCAGGAACTTTGTAGTTGGGCTTTTCCAGGTCCATCTTACTGGTGAATTCTTTGCCCACCTGATAGAGAGCCTCAGTGGACCAATCACCAAACCAGTTCAACACACATCTGTACAAGATAAAACCACAATCACACAATTAACACACAAGTGTGGAGAAATGAGGCCTTCTAACTTTAGAAGCTGATTTTCTATCCTAAATCAACAGTATCTAGCACTACTTCTCATCATCATCATCATTTACTTCTGCGTGTGCTGATCTGGAGTTTACACTGTACATCACTGCTGCTGAAGATCATGAAATAGAACGAAGTAAAAGCACCTGTTGAACAGAGCAGGAGAGGTGGCAGCTCGGTCCTTCAAGCCCTCAGATGAAGGGTTCATGGTGAAAACCACATGGAGGTTTCTGATCACCTGGCTAGTGAACCATTTGTACAATTCCTCATGAGTGTCCAGCATCAGACCCTCCTTCTGAGCCCCCTCCTTACACTGAGTCATTAATGTTGCATATTCATCACCTTCAAACAGACCAGGCACCTGCGCTCACACACACACACACACACAGTCATTAACACACAGGCTGAAAAAGGTACAATTACTCTGTAATCATCTGCATTTATCTGTAAATCTCTCTTCTCACTTCTCCGTTGGCCAGCAGGGTGTTCATGCGCTCCAGGAAGCCTGAGTCCAGCACATTTGATTCATCCATGATAAACGCAATCTTCTCATTTTTGCATCCAGACCTACGAAGGACAGTTCTCAGGTCCTCATCAAAGTCCTCACCTGTGTACTTTCTATGGACCTACAGAAGTGTTAAAGAGGAAAAAATAGAGTTTTGGAAAATCCATTTACATCTGCACTTCTCTGAAACAGCTGTAAAACACGACAGTGCATTCGATCATGTAAACAGTGGGAAAGATCATACAATAATCCTGATTATACAAACCTTGATCTGATAGACACTCAGACCGTTCATCCAAGCTACAAAACGTGAAAGTGTGGTCTTTCCTGCACCACTGACACCAATCAGAAGAAGATGACCCTGAGGCTGCCGGAAGATTCTGGAAAAAAATATTAAATATACCATTAAAAATGTATTAATTAAATCAGAAATCTAAACACCCAAATACAGACAATAAATAACCACTGAATTCACCTGTCAATTCTGAGCACATGGTCCAGAACCTCATTGAAGAGCACCAGAGGAACATCCAACTCCTCCTCATAGAAGACCTTCAGACGGGCCTTGACATAGTCTCGTAGCTCCTCCTGCTCAACTGGGATGTAGTCCTGAACACAACACACACATTCATCTTACAGGAATGTAAAGAAAGAAAAGTACACAAGCATGAAGGCTCCAGGTTTAGACGTGAGATGACCTTTGAGAGCCAGTTGCTGTAGAGAATGGGGCGGTTCAGGGCCTTCTCTCGATTTATGTTAGGGAAGTGCTTCAGAGCCACACTGTCGATGTTCTCATCGGTCCAGCGCCGCTCCTCGTCCTCCACCAACCTGCAGGAATTAAATACCATGATCAAGATTTCAATAAAGAATCTTCATTGAACACGAGTCCTGTAGGAGTGTGTGTGTGCGTTCACACCACAGAAACACAACATTCCAGTTCAGTACGAGTCGTTCACGTTACAGCTCACACGTGCAATGCAGTGTCTCAGATTTCCATTGGATGTGAATATTCAATGCTGTGAAGGTGAACGCGCACGCACACGCACTCTACTTGGATTTTAAATTCACACTGCAAAAGATCTGAATTAAAATCACACAAACCCTTTTTTTATCTCAGTTATTTCACGTTTTCAGCATTAGTGTACCGCACGTGTCGTGTGTCCATACACGTGTACACGGTAAAAAGGTCTTATTTACAATGCAAGATTTATTACACTGATGGACTCGTAATGAATTCCAGAAACACATGAATGAAATCAAGTCACAGAGAACGAGGTCAGTCACGTGATCTACCTGTCCTGGAAGAGACGTAGCGCCTCATGGGCCCAAACACGTATCAGTCCTTCCACAGGCAGCGTCTCCAGGGGCCGCAGCGCCTCAAAGATCCCCCTCACCCAGCGGGTCATCTCTCTGGGGGAGTAGATATAGTGGGGCTGGGTGTCCTGTGTGAAACGCTCCTGTGAACAGAAAGGAAGAAGGTGGGTTAGATTTAGGACTGGCTGAGAGGATAAACCGGGACCCGTGTCTGAACCCATCCGGACCTGAGACATGGTGTAGAACTCCACCATGGCAGCAGTGAGAGGTTCAGCGTAGGTACGCAGTGAGGGAATGAGACGGAGCATTGCCCTGTTGAAGGTACCGTAGATCTGAGTGAGAGAAGCAGGACCCGGGTAGTCCACATACACCACTGGAACATGACGCAGGAACCTGAAACGCACGAATAAAACCTTTAAACCTCACCGCAATATTCACCATCACTGTAAAGTGTGTGGTCAACAGAAGAAGAAGCTAAAACAGGTGGAGAACAAACCTATGAGAAAGAGGTTTTCTGCCAGGGTCTGTTGGAGGATTACAGGCTCCTACAAACTGGATCCTCTCCAGTTTCACCCAGGTCTGATCAGAGGTGCGATAGAAGCCTCCATGTTCCACCATCTATCAATAAACAGAAAATAAGTAAAAAAATCCAGAAATGCTGATGTAGTTACAGACGAGCACAGTTTGGTTTTTTACCCCTCCATGAAAAAGTACACGAACAAACAAACAAGAGAAAAGAAGGTGTGAGATCGTCTTTTTCATGGAGGAGTTCCAACAAATCTGTGTGTCTGTATGAACACACACACACGCGCGCGCACACACACACACACACCTGTCTGATGAAGGAGATGACCCTCTGTGTGCTATACTTGTCCATATCAGGCAGATTGATCTCATCACAGAAGAGCACCAGCCACTTGCCCAGCTGCACCGGGGCGAGAACAACACCGTTGGGTGTGCGGCGATACTCGCAGTAATGGTCAAAGGTCTTGAGGAGCAGCTCTGGGGTTGTGGCACTGGAGAAGTTCAAACCCACAACCTAGAAAAGTAAAATGACGAATAAAAACAGAAGCAGTAAGACTTGAACTCAGCACAGTGAGGCGTGTGCACCAGAACTTCGCTCTGGAAGCGTGGAGGGTTCAGACCTCAGTATATTGTGTGTCTCCCAGGATTTAGAATGAGATCACTAGCAGAACGCAGAAACGTGTAGTTATTTTCATGCACTCCAACTCTGTCCTGTTCTACACACTTCACCCCCCTTTAGGTAGAACATTCCCTCGTGTAGAAGCTGAAAGGTGAATGTGGGTGCTGTAGTGTGGTGATGTTTCAGTGTTGTGGAGATTTTGCTGCTGTAGCACTGATCTCACCTCCATGTCAGGAAGAGCACGCAGGGCACTAAACAGGGTCATGGTTTTTCCTGATCCAGGAGGCCCACACAGCACCAGAGGTTTGTGTTCTGCGAGCCAGGTGTAGAGCAGAGCCTCATGACGAACAGTGTCCAGAGTAGGTACCACCACATCAGGTGCAGCCACCTTGTGAGTTTCCACCTCAATCTGAGGAACCTTGCCTTGCCAGGACTGCCACTCACCTGTGATGGACACCTGGGAGAAGAAAGTGAACACAGAGGAGAACATTAGGTTCATGTCAGGAACAGAAACAGCTGGAGAAGTGAAGGTACAGTCTAATGATCATGGGTTTATGGGAATCTGCTATCTGTTTTGAAGGACTTCTGAATGACTCCTCATAATGAAGTATTTTTTTATAAAAGTTATCAGTAACAATGACATTTATTTAAAAAGATCCAAAACCAGTTACAAAATATTAAAAGAAAGTCAGAAATCCAGCATGACCGAGTGTGTGCAGTGCTCAGGGTTTTACAGAAGGTGAGGGTTTGAGAAGGTCCCTCTGGGGTGAGGGCAGTGATCTCTGTTCACCTCGTAGTCGATGATGGGGACGTTAGGTGCAGATGGAAGAGGTACAGTGGTGATGCGACGAATGTATTCTCCAAGCTCCGCCCTCATCTTCAGTTTGCCATCGCCAGAGAAGGACCAGAGTACGGCGTAGATCAGATATTTCTGCATGGAATCAGAACGAGAACGTCAAATACAAAAACCTCATCAAATCACAATTTCACTGTGGACTAAAATCTCAGCGTATTTTATACCAGACTGTTTCTTCTACATAAAACAACCTGAACTCTTCAGCACTGTGCCCCTGTCTAGTCCACACTGACCTGAATGTATTTCTCCAGCTGCTCTACAGGCATTGGAAAGTCTGGGTGGTTGTTGTTGTAGAGGGCTATGTTACGGCAGGCCTGGTGCATCATGGAGAAGAGAGAACCCAAGCAGCGCAGGCGCGTAAAGTCCATTATGTGCTCCATTTTGGAGGCGTGTTCAAGGGCCTTGATCACAAGCCCTGTGGAAGTGAAGTAGGGCTGAAGAACGGCTGACGCGTCCCTCTGGATCTGTGGGTAAGAATATCATTAGAAATGGATTTGCATGATGCATAAACCTGCTGGTTAGAAACCTACTCGAAATGTAAATGACCAATTACCTGTAGCATAGGGGAGGCGGCTTCCTCTCCTTCATCCTCAGTTCCTTTGTGCATGCGCTGAGCTTCATCCTCACCTTCATCCAAGGCGATGCTGCGCAGGCGGGACAGGAAGTTGCTGAAGATCATGTCAGTGCTGAGAACATCCTCACTAAACCACACCATGCCACAACGCGACACGGTGGCCAGTGTGGCATACTTCAGGTCCTGGACCTCAAACATCACGCGCACCTACAAAGAAACAGCGAGCAAGAACTTTTTATTTAAACACTGGTCTCAGGACATAAGAGAATCTCAGAATTGATTTTGGAGAAAGCAGAGTTGTGTACATTGGGAGGCAGGCTGAGACGTTCTCCGTTGGGCAGCGTCAACAGCTTGTTGTCATCCAGCACAGAGTTAAGATTCTCCACCCACTCAGGATCGACATCACCATCAAAAATTATCCACTGTCTTTTCTGCAACTCCCCACGAACGTTATCAATGATTCTGAAACAACAAAAACACACCTCAACCTGAGACTTCATCAGAACATCACTACAAACAGCTTCTCCACAAGAACATTCAGTCCACATGCTGAAGAGCACCGAAACCACTGCTGGAATTTTCTCAGCAGCTTACTTTCTGAGCACATGTGTGAACAGTCCATCTGTCCATTCGCGGGTGTTGGGGTCCAGGGTCCCATACAGGTGGTCTTTACTTATGGCTTTGGGATCAATAATGTGTGCCACTCCCTCAACACCCTCCAACCTCTCCAAAGCTTTAAGCAGCACACGCCAAGCCATCGTCTTTCCACTGCCTGATGGACCCACCATCATCAGGCCATGATTGATCTGGGTGATCTGGTAGAGCTGGAGAACCTGAAAGTTCAAGGAGTGAAAGGAGATTTTAATTCAAGTCCAAGTGAGAAAATACAAATAGAAGCCTGAAGAACAAAAAGACAACCATCAGAACAGTGAGATGAATTCATCTGTTTCTTCTGGTGACTCAAGACATTTGGGGATGAGATCAAAAGATAAATGATAGATATTTGGATACCAGTCCATTAGAGGAGAGGAAACATCTCGTCTTATTCCTCTTTTGATCACAAACACAAATCACAGAGATCATTACAGCCCAGTCATTACCGTAGGTTTACAGAGGGGGCGCTATAAATCCTCCTAATTATTTTACCAAGTGTCTGAGTTTATTTACCTTTTCCACCCACATGCTGCCAACATCATCCCCATCTCCATACGTGAGATACATCTCCGAGCAGACCTTCTTGAGCTCCTCCCTGAGAGCAGTCATCTCTCCACGCATGTACTGCACACCCGGGAACACATCCGAGAGCAGGCTGAAGAGCAGAGGGATGTCCTCGGCCACCAGCTTTGGCACCATGGTCTCACACACACTCTGAATCAGGATCTGCTCAGGAGGAGGAGAGGTTTAGGCACCAAAACCTCATTATGATTCTATAAATACACACGTCTCTGCACAAACACTCTTTAGATTACACTGTCCATCCATCCTATTCTTACCTCCTGCTCAGGAAGGTTCTCTGCGATCTCATTCTCATCCACATCCTCACCACGCTCACGCTTCTCTCGTTTGATCCTTTGGATGCGTTCTCTCTTCACGTTTCCAGCACTGATTAGAACGCTCTTCAGAGCTCGCAAGCCGAAGTCATAATGAGACTGTGAGGAGAGCTGCTCATCGCACAGCCTGAGAGAACAAACCAGGTGGAAGCGTGAAAAATTAACTCCTGATTAGGAAGTAGATAACATCTGAACAGAACATGGTTGGAGTAAAATATCACATGAACTATATTACTTGAAAAAGGGAACGATCTTCTTGGCGAGAGTCTCGGCGGTGCGGAAACCCTGTGAGTAGAGCATGACCTGAGCGATGAGCTGGCGGTCGGGTTTGGTCATTGCTAGACTGCGGAAAAGCTTCTTCAGGTTGTCAGGCAGGTTGGAGCGACCAGCATAGCCGGGGTTCATGGTTATAAAGATGGCCATCTCAGGGCTCACCTTCACTTGTTTGTTCAGCAGCTCAGTGGTGATTTGAGCACCTAAAACAACAACAGAAAAAGATACAATGTCTGCTGTAACATACGCACACACACGCGCATACGCACGCACACACTAATTGTCATCTTTGTAGAAATGTGGCTTTGGATTCAGAAGATAATCCTCTTTAATCACATCCACCAGCTTCACATGTCCTGCACTGGAGTGCAGCAGAAATATGGTTTTGTCGATAAAAGAAAAAGATCTCTGGGTCACTTCAATTTATTCTTCTCATAAAGATCTTCTTTTGGGTTTTATCAAAGAGCACTAAAAAGAGTAAACTAGATTTACGGCGTAGTTGAGTGGTAGTTGTAGTGTACATACTGCGGTCACGGTTGGGGTTGCTGTGCTCCCTCAGGGCCACCTGGATGTACTGAACCTGCTGAGAAACGGCCGACAGCATCCTCTCCTCCAGTCTGTTAAACTCATCAAAGCAGCCCCAGGCACCAACCTGACACAATCCTACAAAGATACGCCCCATGGCCTAACAGGACACAACACAGCAGGACATTACTCATCATCTAAAGCACAAACATCTGAGACCAGGACGCCATGGAATTATTATAACCCAACTACATATTTTTCAGCTCACATTAAAGTCCATACCTGGAAATCAAAGGTCTCATCACAGTTGAAGACCAGGACAAAGCGTCCAAGTTGGTGGCCAAGAGCCTTGACAGACTCGGTCTTCCCTGTGCCTGCAGGACCTGGTGGACCGAGCGGGAAATAGAAGAGAGAATAAAAAGAATATTTCAAACAGAGCCAAGTAATCACACGCGCACACGCACGCACACGTGCGCACGCTGCACCATCACTCATTTAAAATGCACTACTTGACTCGTATAATGAGAAAAAGAGGACCTTATCTGGACCTACCAAAAGGAGATCCTCCCAAACGAGCCTCCAGAGCCTGAGTCATGGTGAGGTAGCACCTGTCCGTCAGAGGGGTCTGCACGAGCTTCTCCTGCACACCCAGGTACTCAAAGCCATAGTTGAACTTGGCATTGGCCATCTGAATGGAGAGCTGCTGCAGCACATCAGTCTGCTTGGGGTCAAAGTAGAAGCGCATCTGGCTCAGCCACTCGAAGGACTTGGAGTTATCGATCTTGTTCTTGATGAGGGTTCTGGTCACATCCCTTTGGTGCACGAGCTCAGTGATCTAAACACAAGAACGTTCAGCGTCACCAACATGCAGCAGAATCTTACAGGATTCTAAAAGGAAAGATTCAGTGTACAGCAGGTTCTGACCAGGTGCTCCAGCTTCTTGCGGCGAATAGGAGGCTGCTCCATCAGCACCGTGTCAGCCAGCAGGTTCAGGGTGGCTTCCACATTAGTCAGCACAGCCTGTAGAGGAGCCATGTTGTCTCCACCTGCAATGGTTACCAGTGCGTTCTCCACATTCTCAGACCAGTCAATCTGAGTGGACAGAACCACCAGCTGCGCCTGGAAGAGCCGACACACACACACACACACACACACACACACACACAGAGTGTTGGGTATACAGAAGATTCTGTTCGACTACTGAAACCATGTTCTCCATTTTTTTGTACAGACTGTGAGAATAGAAATATCAACATCATCCATTTACAGTCCTCATTAAAGAAAAGTCCTCCACTCTCACTGATGATCTGTTTATTATTATCCTTTTTTCTGATTCTTTTTATAATAATCTAAAACAGAAGCTCTCACTCTGAGCAGAACACATGAAACCCAATAAGCTGGTACTGTTTCTGTTACCTGGTATCTGTCGATCCAGTTGATGTAGGTGCTCAGATCGATGGCGGTGCCTTTGTTAAACGCTCCTACCTCCGTTACTGATTCAGCCAACAGCTTGGCCAGAGTGACCCTCATTTCCTTCTCGACCAGCGTCAGCCACTCATTAATCTTCGGGTGATCAGTGATAGACACAGGGGTCTTATAGAAAACCTAAAGCACATCACAGTTTCATTACAAACACTGTTTAATGCACGAGTGCACATTCATCACACTTTAGATCATCACATGGCTGGAAAACAACAAAAGATTATCAAAATAGAATAATAAATTCATCACACACCAAAAAACACAAAAAAACAGAACAATGAAGACAAAGAAGTTTTCGCTCACCTCCTCTCCCTCTCGAGAGGAGATCCCGAGGACCTCAGTGTTATCTTCATTCAGCAGAATACTGGCCACTCCAGCAAACATCTTTTTGAAGTGCTTCTGCAGTTTGGCCACATTCTTGCTGTTGCCAATAATCTCAAGAAGATCCTCATCTCCAACAAAATAAAACCTAAACACACACAACACCTTTATTACACTCTTAATATAAACACTGTGTCATCACAACCTAACCCAAGATCATCCAACCTGGGGAAGGACGAGCGTTCTCGTTCCAGGTATTCTCCTAGAGCCTTCTGGATCTTTCCCAGGAGGTCTGCCAGCCTCTCGAGTGATCTCTGAACACCCTGGATGTTAAGGACATCCATTACCAGTGGAGACTTGGTGACCTTCTTCATCAGAGCCAGGAACTCTGTGCTAATGCTACAATCACACACACACACACAAACACACACACACACACGGTTAAGTCACAATGTATAAAGGCTCACAGGCCACTCATGTATCTGTCCGCTTACCTCTGGAACCTCTGGGTCTCCACAGGAAGAAGATGTTTGATGTCTGCACTGCCGGTGAAAATGCCTTCCAGGTAAACCCAACGTCTCTGCACGTCTATCCAGACATCAAACAGAGCCATGATGCGGTTCAGCTTATCTTCCCAGCTCAGAGCATCTTCTTCAAACACCTACAAAAACACACAAGTCTTATTCCTACAACAAACTTTCTCCTGATTCCTGGAATCTTTAGGAAGCTACAGGAACATGAGATGTTCTATAGTATAGTAACTCATTTAGAAGCATTTAAAATATTTAAAAGTGTCTTTAAATGGTTTTGAAACAAGAACATTTCATGTCTAGTGGACTTCTTGGCTTTGTAGATCATCATGCATGTTCTCAGGATTTTGTGCTTCATTTTACAGACTTTATGAATGTTCTCTAACAAGATCCTTCAGATTGAACATTTCTACAGCAGCAGAACCTGCAATTTCTCCAAAATACACACAAAACCTACAACTAAATTAAATGGCTTTAAAAATAAACCCCTTCCACCTTGTAGTATGGAGACAGCTTCATGGCAGACACGCTGTTGATATGCTCCTTGACTTTGTTGAAGAGATCATCCCATCCCCGAATCAGACGACACTTGTTTTGGTAGTTAACCAGGTCAAGCTCATAGGAATTCCAGACTTCCCGAATCTGAGGAGTATAAAGTAAAGGAGTGAAATTACTTCTGAATGTAGGCACATGAGTTACTGTTAGGATCATCACAATAAAGTCAGGAACTCCAGACCTGTTTGAGGAACTCTTCAAGAGCCATTTCTCCCTGTGCCACCAACAGTACGTCCTTCACCACCATTTCATTCTTCTGCAAGTCCACGTCCCAGATCTGCCCCAGGGTTAACTCAGACAGAACCCAGTTAACATGCAGACGCTTCATCAGCTGCTTCCAGTGACGGTCTTTAAGAGCTTCTGATTTTAGCTCGATGACCAACATGTTCACCTGCAGATCCACACATTTCATTTAGCTTGTAGAAGATCACAGGGAAAATCATATGTTAGATCTGTCTTTATAAATAAATCAGTAGAACCTTCATGTAGCCTTTGAGAAGCCTCTGAACATATTCATAAGAGGCATACTGTCTGAGACGTGCTGGGAAGTTCTTCAGCTGGTTCAGAAGACCATCCAAGCTTTGACGCAGCTACAGAAATAGAAGAATCTTAAATAAAGAAGAAAATTCCTATATCTCTTAAAACATGATGATGATGATCTGATCGTACCTTGCGTGGTTGCACAGACACCCATGGTTGTTCCTTCATTTGATCAATTTGCTCCCAGACCTTGGAGAGCTCTGACCACACACCCTTCAGGTCCTGCAACTCCTCCAGTGCAACCTACAACAACAAAGACACTGCTCTTAGGGGTGTACATAGTTTCTCACACACACACACACACACACACACACACACACACAGACACACACACACACACACACACACACACACACGTAATAAAACACATACCTGCACTCTCTCCTCACTGCCACTCAGAAGGCCAGTGTCTGTTAACTCCAGCGCCTCCTTCGCCTTCGCACACTTCTCCCTGTCGTCCTTTAGTCGCCCAAACTTGCCTTCATAGATGGTGAGGGACTGTAGGGCTTCTTCTGGACGAAGATTGCCCTAAAAGATATGGAAAAGTTATCTCTACAGATAAAAATGGGCTGGAAACCTGCAAACAATCTCCACATCTCCTTAACTTACAGCTACTGGTTTGGTCTTCTCCCAGTCTGTGAGTAGATCTGAGGTGCGGTTCTCTACAGCACGGTCTTCCTGGACGATCTTCATCTGTAAGTTAGCCACCTGCTGCTGGATGGCAGTATCCTTACGTTTCATGATATCACTGAAAGCTCCCCATTCTCCTTCGATGTTATCGATGTACAGCCAAGATGGAGGAAACTGGAAGCGCTGTTTCTCCAGGAGACGCTGCCCGTTGCGGAACAGCTGAAGGACACGAAACAGAAGTTACGTCTCGCTGAAGATAAACCAGAACTATGAAGAGTGAAATCTGCACTGATACCTACATCAACTTGCTTTTCAAACTGCTTAATCTTCCGCTTGAGGGCTTGAACATAAGTAATGAAAGTTACAGCATCAGAAGTGCTGGCCGTGTCCACCGAATGCTGCTCGAGCTCCTGACGTGACTGAAACGTTCAAGAAATAAACAAACAAAATCATTTTAACAGTAAAAACATTAATACGAAACAAGGATTTAAAATTCAACAATCTCTTATACCTTGGAAATCTGTGAGTGGAAGTCCTGCATGTTTTGGCCCAACATCTGTCCAAACTTACTGAGAACCTCCTTATGCCAGGAGTCATACTTCAGGTTGACCTTCGACTGGACCTACATCACATCACACCATCACCACATCATCTCCACATCACCACATAATCATCATCACACCATCATCACATTATCATTTCCACACCACCACCTCACCTCACCATCACCACATCATCACACTATCATCACATTATCATCTCCACGTCATCATCATCACACCACCACATCACATCACCACATCATCACACCACCATCACATCATCTCCACGTCATCATCATCACACCACCACATCACATCACGGTTGTGTATTATTGTGTATAGTTGTGTATTATTGTGTATATTATTGTGTATAGTTGTGCATTATTGTGTACAGTTGTGTACTATTGTGTACAGTTGTGTACTATTGTGTACAGTTGTGTACTATTGTGTACAGTTGTGTATATTATTGTGTATATTATTGTGTATGGTTGTGTATGGTTGTCAAGTCAAGTTTATTTGTATAGCGCTTTTCACAACAGACATTGTCTCAAAGCAGCTTTACACAAATCAAAAGTTAAGGTGAATGGTGTGAATTTGTCCCTGATGAGCAGCCGTGGCGACTGTGGCAAGGAAAAACTCCCTTAGATGTTATGAGGAAGAAACCTTGAGAGGAACCAGACTCAAAAGGGGAAACCCATCCTCATTTGGGTGACATCAAGAGTTTGATCATGAACCTTTCAACAATACAGAACACTGGAGAGTGAGAACTAACATGATTACTGGAGTATAAGATTATAAGTGATGTTCTTTCTGCAGTCTTATACAGTCTATATGGTCAGTAGCTCCTAGTTTTATAAGCTCAGCATTTGTGATCATCACAGATCCAGCATCAACTTCTCCATGCCAGAGCCTTTGTATTATTGTTGTGTATTATTGTGTATGGTTGTGTATATTATTGTGTATTATTGTGTATGGTTGTGTATGGTTGATGCGGATGACTTACTTTTCCATAGTCAATGATCACAGGGCCAAACTCCTTCCTGGTTTCAGCGTTGTCAAAGGTTCCTCTAGCTTTCCGGATCTGCACCAATAACGCCTGCCACTTATTCAGGTCTTCTCCTAGACGGTTATAGATGTTCTCAGGCTGCATATCCCACAAACACTGGTACTGCAGCCAAACCTGAGATCACGGAGTAGAAGAACATGAGGGGGATCTTTCCCAGCTGAGATTTACAGTATAAAACTGACCAGAGATCTGAAGGTGCATTACCTTCACATACTGCTCCACCTCAGAGACATTTCCTTTGACAGCATTGTAGGCCTCTTCCAGAGCTGCTGGGCCATCAGGCATTCTGGTCAAAGCATTCCTGTAGAACTTCTCCTCCTCAGACAACTCAATGTGGACACCAACCTGTGCACAGAGAAACTTAGCCTCTTGTGCACACAGGAAAAAAAAAAGCAGCAGAAAAAGTCGCTACACAGACCTGGTATCTTTGACTCTGGATCCTTGGTAGAGACAGAATGACCATCTTCCAGGCAAACATCTCTTGGTAGAGTTTATAACGACAGTCTTCAATAGGAGGGTTCAGGTATATGACCTGGTTTGTAATCCTGAGCTCATGGACCACATTCTGTACAGTCACAAATATTAGAACATGAACATTACAACATGCTTCAAAAAAATCCAATCCAATACATTTTCCATGTCCTTCACTAAAATTGCCCCACCTTGATCTTTGGTTCTCCACCAGGCTTATGGCTGACTTGTGGAGCTTCAGTGTCCATGTCCACATCAGCTTTGTCCTCCATTTGACCTCTAAGTACCTGTGTCCACGCCCTTAAACCAGCCTGCAGACGAACTCCCAAAATCCGTTCGATCTGCAGGATAATGAACATCTCCCTGATTCTGTGCAGAACATCCAACAGATAAAGAACATGCTCCATAAGACCTACACAAAACTTACCTCAATGTCCAGTTTGTTCACCCAAATGGGCAAGTTGGAGTAGGAGTGCAGATTGAGGTCATCGACAGCCTTCTGAACACGGCTGAGGATCTCTGAGAAGGTCTTATGATCGTACATGCAAGTCTCAAGAGAGCGGACCTCCAAGTCAATTTTCTCTTCAATCAACAGAAGGTCGTCGACCTGAGAAGTAAAACACCACAGCACATTGAACATCTTTATTTCACCTCTTAATGTAAGGAAAGAGTTCTTCTTCTTCTTCAAAGAAAGAACAAACCTTCTCTTGGAAATTGAAGACGGTTTCCGCCAGACGCTGAACGTAGGGGTCAAGTTTGTACGACTCCCAAACCAGAGCAATTCCCTCAGTAACCAGGGCTTGAACTTCTCTCTTCAAACCCGCCACCAGGGGGGCAATAGAGATCCTCTCCTCCACCTTTTCACAGGTGCGCTCGTAGGTACGCACACTCTCGATGAGGGAGATGGCGAATGGGTACAGCTGGTTGGCTTGGTGAGCTTTGTTGACGATAGCCAGGGGGACGCGGAAGCTGAGCCACTTCAGGTTCCGGACCTCTTTAGACAGAGTGATGATCTCAGGTAAGAAGTTCACCTTCAGCTTCAGGACGGTGCCGGTGCGCCCGCGGGCACGGCTGCTCTCTATGGTGAAGATGCGTCCCGAGACGCCGAGGTTGCGCTGCTGTACTTTACGAGCCCAGTCATCGAAGATCTCCTGGGTGTTGAGTTTGGCACGAAAGCTGTCTCCATCCTGCTTCAGCTTCAGCCCCTCCACGTGGTTCTCCCAACCCTTACCCAGAACGTCCTCCACACGTTTCATGTACGCGGTCAACTGCCGGTCGATCTGCTTGGCCCAGATGATGGACCCTGAAACGGGGGGCAGGTCACGCACGTGACTCATCTTACAGGACTGGCTTTGTGGGTACTGCACTTTAAACTTGTCATGCAACGACTCGATGTCGTCCTTCACACGCTGGATCAGTTGGGTCTGATATTCTCGTATGGCTCCTCGGATGTGTGGACGCACAAAGAGAGCATTGAAGCGGGAGAAGATGCGGAACATCTCGTTAGCGTTCTTAGCAGTGCCCAGCTGGTCACGAAGACGAGCTGTGATGCGGGTCTCGACGCGATCGATGCGCTCGTCGTAACGCTTCATCGCAGCTTCCCAGGCCTCCATCCCCTCCTTCGAGACGTCCAATCCATCAACCTCCTTTACATTTTCATAAGCCAAGTTCACCTCCTCAATAGCATTAGCATCTGCAGCATCAAAGAGAACTTCTGCCACTTTCATATCAGGAGGTTCTACAGCTTCACTCTGGCCATGCTGTGGGACAGCAGACACCTACACAAACAATCATCAATACCAATTAAAAATGACAGACGAGTCCATAAACACAGGGAAATAAAGAGGAGGAGATATTTACGGAACCTGAGGTCTCAGTACACGGACGATTACAGCTCTCAGCTGCTCATGCTGTCTCCTGAAACGCCTCATGTGATCCAAGCGAGACTGCAGTTTGCGATGAGCAGGACTGAGACGCCACACCATCTTCAGATTCTCTTCCCGCTTCCTTTTAACAATATCTCGAAGGAGAACCTGAAGTTTTTCATACTCATCTTCCCAGGTCTGGAAAACCTCGAAACAAGCGACCATCACCTAAAACGAGAAGGAGGAGTCATCGACACCAGAGCGAGCAGAACACCGAGACCAGCACGAGAACGGGCACGCTGAAGATCTCTACCTTCTCAAATTCTTCATAAGCCACATGCATGAGTTTCCGAGTCCCCAGAACTTTCAGGAGCTGCGCACTGAGGTCACGGGAGATGGCCTCAACCAAGCGCAGGGCACGCTGAATAGGATACTTCGTGTTTCGGATCTTACGAAGATGCGTAAAAATGGCAACCAGAGCCTGACGAATCTTATCCAGCTCAGTGGCTGAGAGCAGGTCATTGAGTGGGAAGTCCTTCATCAGAGGGTTATAATCATTCACCGTCTCCACAGCCTGCTTCAGACCTGAGGAGGAACCAGAAAACCATCATGTTCTACAAAACAATCAGAGACAGTAGTAAATCGTAATCAGCATCACATCAACCAAAACACACACCAAGAAAAAAGAAAAGAAAAAGTCTGGATTAAATAAAATCATGAATCATTTATGATTAAAGTTTAGTAAAGTAGTGGAAGTTCACCAGTGTCCGTGTCGAAGCTGACAGTAGCATGGAAACGTTTGCCGTGTTTAAGAATGTCCAAGGTGAGCAGCACTTCTGGGCTCTCTCTCTTCTCCTGGATGCGATTGAGGGCACGCTCAAGGTTCAGCCAAAAGCTGATCTCCTGCAGGGCCGTTCCTGAGGCAGGGTCTCGATCCAGTTTAGTCACCTACAGCACAAACAGTCAATTCCACACAGATACAAACATCATCCCTGATCACCAGAAACAAGGCAGAACTTGTGAGGAGAATATATCCACCTTCTGAATTTCCCGAATCCAGCGATTAACCCCTGACTGAAGATGGTTCAGGAACGTGGGATCCTCCACTTTATCTCCAAAGTCAGTAACCTTGGGCTTTTCTCCTCGTTCATAGGACTGCTTTGCAATGTTCGAAATGGTGGGATGGATCAGAAGGCTGATCTCTGGAATCTCAATGTTCTGCTGAAGGTGTAACAGACCCATTTCAAGCTCTGCAATCTTCTTCTCCACAGAAGGAGCCATCTTATCTCCATCCCTAAATCAGGAAAAAAATAAAATAAAATCACAGGGTTGAGGAAGAGAAATAACAGATCCTCCATCAAACACTGTGAATGAGCATCAGAGCTCTGTTCATCTGAGATCCTTCACCATCCTGGTCCTACCTGTCAGCTTTACCCGACTCGCGGATGTAAGACTTGAAGAAGGGAGCGACAGCGTTACAGATGAAAGAGTGCAAGGTCTCATATGGAGAATCTTCACTTAGAGTCAGAACCCGAACTTGTGTTGAAATGGGTTTATCAGCATCGATGACTCCAGTCCTCTTAATGAACGCGAGACTGAGAACAGACACATCAAACAGTTACTCACTGACTTCTTTTACTTTATACTGACTTTATACACCTCCAAGTAGCACCAACTCCACCCAGCACCACCCGGCACCCACCAGCTCCACCCGGCTCCACCCGGCACCAACCCGCCGCACCCGGCACCAACCCAGCCCCACCCGGCACCAACCCAGCCCCACCCGGCTCCACGTTACCTGTTGGACTTGATGCCATAATGGATATCAATATTAATGTTGTAGGAAATACACTCCTTCTCCTCCTCTCCTTCATCTCCAACATCCTCTGAAAAACACATTCAAAGTATGTACTTCAATAAGCAAGTAGTTTTCTGACACGTTTTAATTATAAACGTCTTCCTGTGACGTGTGATTCAGCTTCCAGGTAGAAAATGTTCTGCAGCTCAGCTCTGTCACTGATCCTATCACTAGAACATGAGCTTCTATGGGTGACTGAGGTGAAGAAGCACTGTCTCTGCAAAGATCAGAGAACATCTAACACACACACACACACACACACACACACACACACACACACACACACACACACTTTCTCCTCAAAACAGTTCAATGTTTCAGTAGACACTTCTGCCTGCAGGTTAGTGAACATGTGAGGCCACGTGCAGTCACCAGTCTGCATTCATACACAATAAACTAACAAGCGTCCGAGGAACAACTTCAGCTACCCACACACACACACACACACACACACACACACACAATTCACATGCTATTCCTGCTCTTTTTATTTCACTGCTCACAATTGAACATGTAAATCACGAGTGTGTGAGAGAATCAGATGCCATGTGTGTGTGAGCTTATGAATACCGTGAATTCACCAGGATATAAACACTGACGGTCGACCGATTAATCGTCACATCGCTGGAACTAATGGGCAAAAAATACCGTCAGTTTCACTGCCTTCCGGTCCGCTGAGATTGTGAGAGCGGCCTCTAGTGGCCAATCACTGACTCCAGCACTATATTATTTATAATTTATATCATTAGATTTATTCATTTACATATTTCGTTTATTTTATTTACTATTTTTTCATGATTCAGAATCAGAATGTTTAATTGTTTATAATAAGGTTCAATAATATTTTACATGGAGTTTTTGTTTATTAATCAGTTATCGAGCGACCTCTGAAGAACACACTCCAGGTGTGGCCTTGAACCACCAAGATCTCATCATCAACTTACCACCACACACACACACACACACACACACACACACACACACACACACACACACCAAAGGGGTTTATTCTAAAAATATTCCATGAGTTTCATGGTGAGGAGCAGTGAGGTGGTGCTGGACACATGGACACACCCGTCTCTCCAGCTCTATGTTCTCCTCAGCCGCAGTGCAGGAGATTCTCTTCTCTACCACAACAACCCCATTAGATGCACCATATTCCACTGTATAGTGAACATGTTAATTGTGAGGAATCTGGTTGATACTGCAGACACACTGGTGTGGTGGTCATTAGGACAGCCCGAGGCAGGTACTGTGTGTGTGTGTGTGTGTGTGTGCGCGCGCTGAGCTCTTTGTCTGTAGTGAAGATGAGTTTCCTGAGTCCATCTCACTGCAGCAGAATAAAGAGCCGCAGAGCTGCTGCACTACACCGCCCATGGAGCTGACAGGTGTACACAAGAGAAGATCTCCAGCTTCTCCACCTCATGTGACCTAAATGTTCACCTGCTCTCCACCTGCTCCTCAACACTTCGCGCACCAAAAAAGCAGAAATTGTGTAAAGAAACCTGAACAGACCTTTCAAAGAGCTCCGCTCCACCAGAATGGTGTGAACTTGAGGATCTGACAGGAATTTCCTCATCTGCTCCACGGAGCTTTTCTCCTCCAGGGCGGTTTCCAGTGAGGCCGGAACATCGCCGCCATCTTCTAACAGCAGCGGCACCAGTTTGCGGATGTGTTTCTGCAGAACTGAGGTATCGGCAACCGTCTGCACTGCAGCAGAAACCTCCATAGTACCTCCACTGTCGTCTCCTCCACCGTCCGACATCTCCTGGTCAGAGAGAACCTCCTACAGAGCTTTATTTTCGCTATTAGACCTGCCGTGTGAGGAACTTCGCCACATCAGCGTCCTACCCCAGACAACCAGACATATATGTAGACTCGGCCCGTCCCGTGACTTTGCTGAGATGCATTCTGGGACTTGTAGTACTGCTGTAGGGTAAACAAACGCCTGTTGAAGAAAAATAAACTACATTACCCAAAAACAATTTCAACGAAAACCACACCCATCCTGTATTACTGCAGTGACTGCGGCTCAAGCCATTGTGCGTAATATAAGAGCCCGAGGAACCTCCCTCAGAACTTCATCAGGAGGACGAGGAGGATCTTCACCGCCTCAGTCTCTTAACATTGTTCATGTTGATCATCAGGAAAAGCCTCTGAGACACAAAATGTGTCCATTCTAGATTCAGTAGGAATAAATCCGAATGTTATCTTAATACTAACATCTGGATTAAATATTGACAACATAGTCAGAGTTGCACAGTCTGAGTTTTTTTTCAGATCATTACCTCATCCTCTCAAATCTGCCTCAGTCATTGTTTGGGCAATTTGCCATAATAGGAGTTTTTATCAGTAATCTTCAGGAGTGACCCCACAGAGCTACTGAACATCTAGAATCAGTGTGATGTCTAGATGATGGAGCTTCTCTTAAATCTAAAATGATTAAAGAGAATAAATGAGCACAGTGGTATAGTAATTATAGTGATTATTCATATTCACTTAGAAATTACAACATAAATGGCATTAAAGTAAATTGACAGTATTTCAGACAGAATGGAAGGAGAGTCACCTGGGCTCTAGAAAAGCTCTTCAGCATATTTCTCCTCCCTCAAAAAAGATCAAGCAGAACCCTAGATTTTTACTCTGTACTGCAGTAGAATGAACAGGAAATAAAACACTGCACTCACATGCACACCAACAACAGGTAGTGAAGATTTCATGAACTTTATCAATCACAATCTTATAAATAACTTCATTTTACTGCTATTTAAAAGAGTCCATTCATTAGAATCTTCTAATAACTTGTGTATCAGATCCTTCACCTACACGTTTCTCTAAACTGAACCTGTTTTAAACTCTTCCATTAGCACTGGTTTTGTATCTAAATCCTTCAAACTGCAGTTACCAACCCCCTAATTAAGAAACATGACCTTCACCCTGTCAGCTGTCCAACTACAGTCCAATATCAAACCTCCCCTTTATCTCCAAGATTCTAGAAAAGGTTGTAGCACAGCAGTTCTGCTCACACCTACTGAGGAAGAACATTTATGAAATGTATCAGTCAGGATTTCGGCCTCATCATAGCACAGAGACGGCGCTAGTTAAGGTGCTAAATGACTGTTATTGGCCTCTGATCAGGGTTTTGTCTCTTCACTTTTCACACCACTGATCATAATTGCTTGCTTGCTGGACTGGAGAACGTTGTTGGAATAAGGGGAACAGCTCTCTCCTGGCTCACCTCTTATCTGACTGATCAGTTTGTTGATGTTGAGTGATGATGGTAAATTCTCCACACGCTCTGAGGTAAAGTTTGGTGTTCCACAGGGACGTCAGTCTATTTGCCTGTATATTTATTTCAGGCTTTTGGGGCAGTTACAGCTCACAGGGGTTTTTACATTCTGGTGTTTACATTCTGGTGTTTTTGGGCTGTTTTGCAGAGACATATATTTATAGGATTTGCAGCAGTTAGCAGTCTGATGTACTGATGTTTATATTTGGGGCAGTAAATGTTTTGGGGGCAATTATGTCTTTTGGCATGTTGTAGGTATAATATATATTTTATAGTTGGTTGTATTTCAAACCCCTTTAAAAGTGATGTCTGTGGATGTTCACAGTTCAGGGGTCATTTCGGTGATTTAACAGTCAGGGGTTTATATTTATCTTTGTGTTTGGGGAATTGAAGTTTGTGGGAATATTATTTGAGTTAGGGCATTTAAAGTTTACAGAAGTGTTTTTTTGTTCAGTGTAATCAGCAGTCAGGTTGGAACAGTGTGGGGCAGTTAGAGGCCATGATGTTGTAGATATTTGGTCTGGGGCATGAAGCTTTGAGAGGTTTAGGGTCTAGGATTATCAACATGGCTGTTTGGTTTGGTGTTTGTGCTCATTCTTTCCAACAGAATGTTTTATTGTGTGGAAAGTGTGCAGGTGATATTTATCAGAAAGATGAAAGAATACATTAGTTAATCGAGTTGGAGGAAAATCTCCTGCAGCATATTTCAGATCTGAGAGTCCAGAGGCTGCTGGAGATGCAGGTCCATGCTGTTCCTCACAAATCCTGTGTTTTTCTACAAAGAACCATGAACATCACCACTGTCTCAGGTGCACAGAAACCCCAAATGGAATGAGACGTTTATGCAAAATGCGACGTGTGATGTCACGTGTTGTACTGACGGATCTTCACTCCAGTGCTCGGCGTGTCTCCCCCCAGCACACAGTCAGGAGTAAACCGCCACATTCTGCTCCACGACGTGGGTCGGTGTCGTGGTTCATTTTCTCAGCGCGTGCATCAGTGACGATTCATGTGCGCGCATGTCGCCATCTTGCACACGCGCAGTGCACAGCGCTCCCGCGCATCTCCGGGGCACGAGCTCCGTCCAGTCGGTCCGCGCGCTTCCCCCGCGAGCGCTCCGTCACGCCGGTCAAGTGCGCGAGCGCGCGCTCCCGCGGAGCGTTGACGTCGGCGGAGGCCGCTGGATGTGGCGCAGCGCGCGCGCGTCTCGCGTCACCCCCCCATGAACAGTAGGATTTAGAGAAACGTATAGCAGTGATGCGAGAAACATCATGACGCTCCTACATCCGTGACCTGGTTTTCTCCATGCCGCCATTGCCTCTCCTCTCGCCCTGGTGATGATGTGTGGATGAGGGAGGTTTCTCTTTCCAGTCTCCGGCCTGGTCTCCTGGTCTCCATTCCACTTCCTGGAAGACGGTGAAGATGCCATGAACGCCTGCACGCGCTAGATGATACGGGAGCTCTGGAGCTGAAGATGTTTATGTGTGCTTCTCTGGATCTCACAGTGAACTGCTTGGTTTATGAGACTATGAGGAGCGTATGATGAATAAATGCAGAAGGCGCTCATGTGTGCACTAAAGCCGATGATCTCCTGCAGCTCTGCGTGATCTGCTTCGGCAAACCCTGCGCGCGTTCCGTGCTGCTCATCGCCCGTGCGGCGTGGAGGCCGTGTCTACTGCAGGACTGGACATGAACATAGTTCCGTGAAGATGGAGGCAGGTTCTGCTCTGCTCTGGCTGCTAGCTGTGTTCCTGCAGGACATCCACTGCCAGGGAGTGTACGGTGAGAATACACACTCCTCTGCAGTGCACTGTGACCTTGTGCTCAACACATCCACTGAGAACTTCAGCTGCTGGTCCCAGCTTTGATGATGATGATGATGATTTATTATTATTATTATTATTATTATTATTATTATTATTAGTAGTAGTAGTAGTAGTAGTAACACAAACATAATCATGAATAATTATCTGGCTGTAAATGTGTTCTTATTTAAATGTATTTTGATGTTGTGGTCAAAATCAGTAGCACTAATGAAGGCCTATAGATGTATTTCACTTCCAATGGAGCTTCATCATTTACATTCTGCAGCAGGTTCTGGAGACTGGTTCTGTATTGTCTGACTATGGGCCTGCTTACATGGTATGGCTAAAGGTTCGTGGACACCTAAGCATAAGATTTGCTATGTGCTTTTTGAACATCTCATTTAACATTTAGTCTAATTTGTTGTTATAATGAGCTCCACTTGTCTGAGATGTTCCACTAGATGTTGTAGTGTGTTTGTGGAGATTCATTTAGCTACAAGGATGTTAGTAAAGTCTGGTAGTGATGTAGGTGAGAAGGTGGAGAGGTCTGGGGTGCAGTCAGCATTCACATTCATCTTAAAAGTGTTTAATAGGGTTAAAGTTCTATAGCAGGAGATCTTCCACTCTAACCCATGATAAGTAGATCTTCATGAAGCTGGTTTTGTGCACAGAAGCATTGTCATGCTGGAACAGGTTTGGGTCTACTAGTTTAAGTGAGGGCAACATTTCATGTAAAATAGATCAATCACAATCGCATCCACAGACAGACAGACAGACAGACATTAAATGACACTTTATTTATTAGGGGTGGTCTTTGTTTTTTCAAATTAAAGAAAATATAGACCAAAGGTTTTAACCAAAATGTGAAAGGTTAGGGTTTCCTTTAGGTAACCCTAACACTAAGCCCTAACACTAAGCCCTAAACATAAGTCCTAACCCTTAACCCCTAAACCTAACCCCTAAACATAACCCTAAACTTAACCTTAAACCTAACCCCTAAACCTAACCCCTAAACCTAACCCTAACCCCTATATTTGGGGTTAAGTTTAAGTTTGGGGTTAGGGTTAGGGTTAAGTTTAGGGTTAAGTTTGGGGTTAGGGTTAAGTTTAGGGTTAAGTTTGGGGTTAGGGTTAAGTTTAGGGTTAGGGTTAAATTTGGGTTTAGGGTTAAGTTTAAGTTTGGGGTTAGGGTTAAGTTTAAGTTTGGGGTTAGGGTTAAGTTTAAGTTTGGGGTTAGGGTTAAGTTTAAGTTTGGGGTTAGGGTTAAGTTTAAGTTTGGGGTTAGGGTTAAATTTGAGTTTAGGTTTAAGTTTAAGTTTGGGGTTAGGGTTAAATTTAAGTTTGGGTTAGGGTTAGGTTTGGGGTTATGGTTAAGTTAGGGTAAGGGTTAAGTTTGGGGTTAGGGTTAAGTTTGGGTTGGGAGTTTACTTGCTTATCCTGGTTCATTAATTAATGTGGCATCACAGCCTCAGAGCTCCAGTGTAGAATTTCTTGCCCATCACACATGAAGCCACTGACACACCAACAACTATTTTCACACACATTAGAAAAGTCAAAAGTCGACAGACATAAATAGAAATGTGTACCCGGGGTACAGAGGAGTCATCTGGCACACTTACCTTCACCTTTAGGTTTTGTGAGCAGTCTGAGAACCTCCATCTTATTACTTCTCAGTACTGTGTATAAATATTTCCTAAATACTTTTACCCTGTACTTTACATTTCGCATTCGGTTTATTATACATAGAATATTTTTATAACTTTGAGAAAGTTGGATGGAGTTTTACTGTGTGAAAAACCAAAGACACTGCAGGGTTTAATGGAGCTCGAGTCTGCAGTATGAAATGTCAGTGATATCAGTAACTGAAGCTCTCAGATTCATCACTTGTCCAGTTTGTGAAGTGCAAACTATAAACCAATTAACATTTATTATGATGTTTTCAGATTGTCCACGTCTTTCCGTCTGTCCACCCACATGACTGACTGTCCAAGATTCTCATTAATTTAATATCTCAAGCAGGAGCAATCAGATGTTTAAAGGATTTATTGGAAGCTGCAGATGACCTGATTAGATTTCAGGAATAACCCAAACATTCAAATAACATCTGAAATAGTTTTTCTTCAAAAGCTTCCTACTTGTTAGAAGTATATATTTAAGGTTTTTGGAACAAATGAGTAACAGTAAGGACCAAACCTCCTGGCAGTGTTTGTGCCCAGTGACCTGTAATGTCCAGTGGAAGGAATACTTAAATTTCTTCCACACTGCATATGAAGTGTTTTGTATTATAGCCAGTGAGATAAACCACAGAAACAGTGCATTTATTTACTTTATAGTTTTGGAGTAAAATTCGATTGAAAGCCTGATTGTTCTGCTCCGTCTGTCATCACTCTGTAATTTGTGCAGCTCCTCCAAGTGTTCGTATTATTTACTCTGGTCACGCGTGTAATGTGGAGGAAGAGCGCTACACTGAGAGAGTGTATACGATCCGAGAGGGAGAGATGCTCGAGCTGACCTGCCTGGTCTCAGGACATCCACGACCTCAGGTGATCCTCTCTTCATGTCTAACCCACAACACCTGATCTGTCCAGGTTTCCTTTCACTCGCTAGACCAGATTTCTGCAAATAAGGTCGTCTGAATAAAACCCTTAATAACTAAATTCATTCATACATCTTCAGTTATTTTTATCCAGGTCAGGGTCATGGTGGATCTGGAGCCCACATTGGGGACACAAGGTGCGAGGTGAGAGAACTGACTCCGGATGGGACACCACTGCAGGACTCCATGCACACACATGCAGACACACATTCATATCTAGTTGGAGTTCAGTTTGTGTGTTTGCATGTTTTTGGGAGGTGGGAGGAAACCAGAGCACTCAGAGTAAACCTGCATCAAATGTTGTGAGAACATGCAGGAGTCCACACACAGCTCAGGATTACAGCAGGGACCTGGAGCAGTGAGATGGAGAGAACACCTGCTGTGTCTGCTGAGAAGATCAATACATTAGAGGAGGTTTTATTCCAAACTTACAGCACTTCATATTAAATATTAAATATACTATTAAATATTATTCTGCATACGTTTCTGACTGATTACACGTGGCAGGACGACAACTTCTATGCAGCCATGTTTATCTAAGATTGTTAGTTAATTATTGATTATTGGACTACAGATTACTCTTTGGCTCACTTTTGTTTCTTATCTGTATTTTATATGTAAATAGAATTACAGAAGATTATATTATGAAGAGTTCAGAAATTTGCATATATAGTAAAGATTATTTAGTACGTATTTTTTTGATGAATTTTAATTAAATCTGTGATTTAATGATGATATGAAGTGAATCACTGGTTTAATTCTGGGTTATTGTTTGTGGATATTACTCAGCTTGTGTGTGTGGGTTTCCTCCTACCACCCATAACAACACTGCTGGCAATTCAAAAGCACCTCCACTATAAGTCCAATAGTTTGTGGACACCCAGTTATCACTAATAAATAAATCTTTAAAAGCCCCATTCCAGATTTAATCCTCTCATGCTCTAGAAGAACATTCACATGTCTAAGAAGGCTTTTCACTGGATTTTAAAACATGACTGTGTATTTGTCCATTTCCCTACAAAAGGCTTAGTGAGGTCAGGCACTGAGGTCAAGAGAGAAGACCTGGGATGCAGAAAGCTTTCCATCTCAGCCAACATTCACAAACTTTGTGTTTACGGATGTGACTTTTTTAATACAGAACATTGATATGCTAGAACATGTTCACCTGGCCCTTAGTTAGAGTGAAGATAGAGTGATGTTGCAGGATACTCAGAGCTCCAATAGAATGATCTGCTTATTAGATTGAGGAACGTCCACGTGTGTGTTCATGTCATGCTGCAAATGCTTGGTGTCCCATCCAGTCTTCTGCACCGTGTATTCACACGTCAGGCTCCACGACCCAGAATAAAGAAGAATAAATGAATAAAGAAGAATAAATTAATAAATGAAAGAATAAGAAATGTCTACCGTGATTATTGTCATATTGTAAATCTACACTTGTGCATGGCATGTGGAACAGTATGGAACAGATAAAGCAGTGGAAGACTGAATGAATGTACACAGATGTTCTTAGCAGATGTTCTGATTTATTTACTTGTTGCATGCTGACACTTTCTTATTCTGATATATTGCTAATCCTGTATGTATGAACTTCTTCTTTTTCTTGTACTATTATAATCATTTCATGTGTGAGTGTTTACGCACTGACACTTCGATCCAGAATGATGAAAAAATCTTTACATTTATAACATTTGAACACAAACTTTATACATTTATAACTTGTACATTTCTAAACATCAAACTGTCTCTAAGTCACAGTAAAGTAACTTTGTGTCATGTTTTATAGTGATGTTGTGTGTAAGACTGAGCTGCTACTCATCATTCACTCTCATAACTACTCCCTTTTCATCTCATTATGTACCTCAGTAGAAACAGAAGGTCACGTGAAGCCATGGAAGAAAGACACGTCTGTGAGGGAAATGACCATGTGTGATACACAAAGATGTTTACTGCAGCCGTTATAATCAACAGAGATAAAACTAACCCTAACCCTGTAATCCAGACTAAAACCCTATTCTTGAGAATAAAAGCTACATTGTGAATGTTGCTGCTGGTGAATTTGGTTCCGATGGTCATTTCTCCTGATGTTTATATGCAAAGTGAAATCTGTAAAATGTTGGACGAGTAAAAACAAGCTGTAATAAATCTCCAGACAACGAACTCCAACACTGAGGGGTTTCAGTAACATGATAGATATTATCTTATATTTGAATGATTGTCAAATACACATTAAAAAAGTCTCAAAGTAAAACAATACTAAACTAAATACTAAACGAAATCTATTGTGTGTAGAACGAAGAGAGACGTGCGCTCACTAACGCCACCATTAGATCAAATGTGAGTTCAATATGGAGGTACATTACAGCAGCTTTTGAACGTGAGGCTGTTAAACACATGCTACAACAAATGTATTCAATTACAAAAGTTATGTCGCTGGAGAAGCTCCGTTATTGGCATCGAGAGAAACAATCAGTACAAGAACACAAGAACTTCAGCACATTTAATATCAAGTGCATTAGTACTTTTACTGAAGTACAGGAAATTGTAGGCTTTGAGTGGATCAGTGTTATATGGTACATCCTTCTTCATGATGTTTATTATAGCTATTAAATCTGCTTAGTCAGGGGTTTATTAGTGAAACTTTAAGCTGAACATGACGAGGGGCTGCAGGCTGTAATGTTGTTTGTTGTGTATTTTTGCTTTGCTGCAGTTTCTCTGTATGAAACCGAAGTGTGTTCCAGGTGAGAGGAGGCCAGTTCTGTTATAATGTAGGAGAAGAGTTCTGGGTCAGGGTCAGGGTCAGGGTTAGGGTCAGGGTCAGACTATCAGTAGAAGAGTAAATGTACATGACACTTTTACTGGGTAAAACTGGGTAAAAGTGCACAATAAAAATCCCCGTTTTTCTACAGGTTGATGGTTGAAATGAAGACTTTTCAACATGTTTGGTGTTTTGTTTTGTTTTGAGTTATAAATAACTGACCCTGTCCCTTACCTGAGCACAAGAAAAACTGTCTTGAATTAACTCAAGGCCATTTTCAGCGTGAGGGTAAATGTGGAGCTCCTTTATCTTCATTACTAAGACTTGTGAGTAGGTCTGTTTTGTGGAATTGATCAAACTGAATCTGTAGTGATGACTGTGTTTTGTGTTGGTGAACTTTTTTGCAGATACGATGGACGAAGACAGCAGGCAGTGTTTCTGATCGCTTTCATGAGTCCAGTGTGTTCAATGAAACGCTGCGCATTACTCACATCCAGAGGCATCATGGTGGCCGTTACTACTGTAAGGCAGAGAACGGCTTCGGAGCTCCAGCCATTAAGTCCATTCGAGTGGACGTCTATTGTGAGTTCAGCTCTACATGAAAGCCAAGAACAAACATGAAACACTGCAGATAGAACATGCCAACAACTGGTATAAACCTCCCTGAAATATTTGATACACTCAGATACACAAGTCTCAAGTTTAGGATTAGGGTTAGGATTAGGATTAGGATTAGGGTAAGGGTTAGGATTAGGATTAGGAATAGGCTTAGGGTTAGTTCAGCCCTCAGTAAGTGTTAAGAAAGGGTTGGGGTAAATTTTCCATGAACCATGAATGCAGTTATGCTGTTAAAGTCACAACAAAATAATGAAGATTATTTATTTATAATGTCTTTCTTAAAAGCTTAATCCTGTTTAACGATCTAAAAAAAAAAAGAACATATTAATGCACAAAGTAATAAAACTGATTTAAACAGCTGCTGGATTGACAGATCAGGCAAAAACTAAGTTTAAATCTGTTGAATAGGTTTGAGTATGAAGGGGTTCTGACGTCCCACAGAGACACACAGAGAAAATGACCTTAGTATAAAAGCCTGTGTTAAACCATGTCTGATCTCGTGTAGGAAAAAAGCTAAAGTTAACGTTTATCAAGTGCATTCTAGTCTTTATAATTTGGAGTGGTTTTGGTCTAAACATTTAGTTTGGTGTTATTTGTATAAAGCTCATAATCAGAGTCCCAAATCAGTGTTATATTTGTAATCGATTTATTTCTTTATGTTTTAGTGCCGTTAATTAATCTCATATGTTAATTAGGGTATGAGGAAAACCTTTATGATTTTATAAGCAGCCAGGTTCAGCTCAGGTTCGGCTCGGGTTCGGCTTGGATTCAGCTCGGGTTAAGATCGGGTTCGGCTCAGGTTAAGCTCGGGTTCGGCTCGGGTTCAGCTCGGGTCCGGCTCGGGTTCAGTTCAGGTTAAGCTTGGGTCCGGCTCGGGTTAAGATCAGGTTCAGCTCGGGTTAAGCTCGGGTTCGGCTCGGGTTAAGCTCGGGTTTGGCTCCGGTTCAGATCGGGTTTGGCTCGGGATCACAGGTTGGGGTTAAACACACACCTGACTGTAGAAGGTCTTTTGTGTGTGTCTGAAGCGACACCAGACGTCAGTTGTGCAGGCAGTTGAACTTTGACCTGTTGATTGCTCAGTGATGACTGGATTATTTGATCTGCAGATCTCGATGATCCAGTAGTGACAGTACACCAAAGTGTGGGAGAAGCGAAGGAACAATTCTACTATGAAAGAACGGTTTTTCTCCGATGTGCAGCGAACTCCAACCCCCCGGTGCGCTACAGCTGGAGACGTGGACATGACTTTTTGTCTCAAGGTTCTGACAAGGGTGTGGAGATCTATGAACCTTTCTTCACACAGGTAGGCTTTAAAACATCTCCAAATGTTAAAGTTATGTTTGTGATGAGGATTAACACACTTTGATATGTTTGTAAGTTTGAGGATGAACTTCTATCTCTCTTACTGATGAGGGTTTTTATTGTTATGGTACATTAATATGAGCAGAAATACGAGTTAACGGCACAAATGAACAGAACTGTTACACTTATACACTATTATTCATGGATTATTATAACTGCATTACACCAGGTATAAGTATAAACACATTTATTTTAAATATTAACATACAAAATAAAAGATTTTCTAATTTAGTCTGTTTTTAATCCTATATTTAATCTTTTATATCCATCCTAAAAAAATCCTAAAAAAAAATCATACATTTGGATCAAATAAAATAAAATCAATAATCAATTAATTCATGAATAATCAGTCAATTCCAGCATTTTGCAGTGAACTTTTCTAAAAGAGATTAGATTAGTTATTTGAAATTAAGTTTTTGTACAGAACAGTGAACAATTTAAATGGTGTTCAGGCCAATAAACTCTGGAGGTTTCTGGTCATACGTTTCATACCGTTCATCCATGTTGGGCTTCTGACATCATTCCTTCATCGTTTTGGTTTTATTGTGTTATAATGCTGCAGGTTCTCTGCCAGAATAGATTGATATTTGAAGCATTCCATGATACCATGTGACCTTCTGCCATCACCATGCTTCACCATGGCCATTGTGCTCTTTGGGTGATGAACATATTTTCCAAAGAGTTCTACCTCTGTCTCACTGGAACACATTCACACAGATACAAGTGAAAATCCTATGCAAGGTGGAGGATTGTGTCAATGAAAAATCAAAACATCACTGGGGCTCTAAACAGAAGAGTGATGTTCTGCTGTAACACAAACAAAGTGGGAACGGTCAAGTTTTTTTTCCCAGATGTTGGGATTTGACTAATACCTACTAGAAAACCCAGTGTGGAATAAAACCAAGCTGTTTCTAACCAATCATAAAGTCCCCAATAAGAGAGATTGAGGATGCATCAGATTTAGATGTTTCATTGACTTTTCTCAATCTCCAAGACCACCAGGCATCACACTGTGGAACTCTCCAACATTAGCTGTGAATTCCTCCTGAACCACATTCCTTGTGTTCAGGTATCCAGTATGAGTAGTTCAGTGTGATGTTCTATGAGCACGTCAGAAAACTCCCTTTTCCACCTGGCAATCTGTGTTTTCATGTCCGGGGAGAGGGAATGAAGAGGGTCTTTACAGGTTCACACTTCTAAGACTCACCACCAGCTCCTCCCACCCAGACCACCACTTCCAGAGTCACAGGAAACACCACTCTTCATGGTTCCAGGGGATGGAGGTGGAATCTTCTACGCATCACTTCGGTCCTTTTGCCTGAACTCATTGTTGAATTCTACGTTAATAAATAAATATTACACATGTCGCTGAAGTTTTCTTTCATGAAATTAATTTCTTGTTGTGTTTCACTGTATTTCCAACGCAGGGTGAAACGAAGATACTGAAGCTGAAAAACCTTCGCCCTCAGGACTACGCCAACTACACATGCACTGCTTCAGTACGCAGCGTCTGCGGCATCCCTGATAAGAGTGCACTTTTCCAGCTCACCAACACTACAGGTCGGTTGTGCACACGCTGACAAACATCAAAACTTCTCTTCAGTCCTGTGTTGTGCGCTGGGAGATTTCCTGTAAATACCACTGCTCTAATGTACCCTGTAATACAAACGCCTCAGATATGGAACAGAAATCTGAACTAATTCTAAACTAATGACTACAGAACGTAGCCTTCTGCATCACTTTGTTTTTACTGATGATTTTATTTCTCTACAAAATCTGATTGCAGCACACAGTCTTTATCTCTGACTATCTGCTAGGTGTCTGGTCTGTCTGTATCTCCAGTGCAATGATGTAGAGGCACAAATTACACCCAAATATCCCTTTAATCTTCAACTTCTTTTACCCATCTTAGATCCTTCAGTTTTAAAAGATGGTCAGAGGAACGAAGCCAGGAACAGGGTCATGTATGTAGTTATGTGTAGATCAGCTTTTTATAAACAATTAAAGTACTATTTTTCTGCTTGTTTTTCTTAATTAGCGTCTCCAAGTATTAAGCTGCTAGCAGAGGATTCCATAGTGGCCAACCCTGGACAGACCCTGACACTCGTGTGTGTAAGCACAGGAGGAGAACCTACACCGGTCCTCACATGGATACGACATGGCGAGAATCTTCCTCTAAATAGTCTTCTGAAAGGTGGAACTCTTACTATAACTTCAATCAGCACAGAGGACTCGGGTGTCTACAGCTGCATTGCCAGCAACAATGTGGGAAACCCAGGCAAGAAATCCACAAACATCATCGTGAGAGGTTTGTGCTGAGTTTCTCACTGTGCACTTTAAAATACTCAGGTCATAATCGCTCTTTTTTTCAGTCTCAGTGTTTCTGAAATGTACGTATAAAACTCTTTCTCTAATCTTATCGGTTGCAAGGTTCCGAGAATAAAGTCAAGGCAGAACCTGAATAATTCAATCACATTCAACTGCCAACAATCTACAAAATAAACTTTACATAAGTCAATATTACAAATAAAATCGTCTTATAACTATGACATGATCATCTGTTTCTACTGTAGAGGTGTTGAGCCGTGGTATTTAAAACTTCCCTAAATACTGAATTCAATTCAGTTTCTGCTCCAAATTAAACTCCAGTAAAATCATTCAAACAAACTGTTTTCTTCAACCTGTAATCTATTCATAAACTCAGAACATTCACCCACACAAACTACACAATCTACACCACCTACACTAACTACACAAACTACACAATCTACACCACCTACACTAACTACACAAACTACACCACCTACACTAACTACACCACCTACACTAACTACACCACCTACACTAACTACACCACCTACACTAACTACACTAACTACACAAACTACACCACCTACACTAACTACACCACCTACACTAACTACACCACCTACACTAACTACACTAACTACACCACCTACACAATCTACACCACCTACACTAACTACACCACCTACACTAACTACACTAACTACACAATCTACACCACCTACACAATCTACACCACCTACACTAACTACACAATCTACACCACCTACACTAACTACACTAACTACACAATCTACCCCACCTACACTAACTACACAATCTACACCACCTACACTAACTACACTAACTACACAATCTACACCACCTACACTAACTACACTAACTACACAATCTACACCACCTACACAAACTACACCACCTACATCAGCTTCACTAACTACACAATCTACACAACCTACACAATCTACACCACCTACACTAACTACACAATCTACACCACCTACACTAACTACACAAACTACACCACCTACACTAACTACACAATCTACACCACCTACACTAACTACACAAACTACACCACATACACTAACTACACAAACTACACCACCTACACTAAGTACACAATCTACACCACCTACACTAACTACACTAACTACACAAACTACACAAACTACACAATCTACACCACCTACACTAACTACACAATCTACACCACCTACACTAACTACACAAACTTCACCACCTACACTAACTACACAATTTACACCACCCACACTAACTACACAATTTACACCACCTACACTAACTACACAATCTACACCACCTACACTAACTACACAATCTACACCACCTACACTAACTACACAAACTACACCACCTACACTAACTACACAAACTACATAATTTACACCACCTACACTAACTACACTAACTACACAATTTATACCACCTACATCAGCTACACTAACTACACAATCTACACCACCTACATCAGCTACACTAACTACACAATCTACACCACCTACATCAGCTACACTAACTACACAATCAACACCACCTACACAAACTACACCACCTACATCAGCTACACAATCAACACCACCTACACAAACTACACAATCTACACCACTTACATCAGCTACACAAACTACACAATCTACACCACCTACACTAACTACACAAACTACACAATCTACACCACCTACATCAGCTACACCACCTACACAATCTACACCACCTACACTAACCACACAAACTACACAATCAACACCACCTACACTAACTACACAATCCACATCAGCTACACGAACCACACAATCTACACCACCTACACTAACTACACAATCTACACCACCTACACTAACTACACAATCTACACCACCTAAATCAGCTACACAAACTACACAATTTACACCACCTACACTAACTACACAACTCACACCACCTACATCAGCTACACTAACTACACAATCAACACCACCTACACTAACTTCACAAACTACACAATCTACACCACCTACATCAGCTACACTAACTACACAATCCATACCAACTACACAATCTACACCACCTACACTAACTACACAATTTACACCACCTACATCAGCTACACTAACTACACAATCTACACCACCTACATCAGCTACACTAACTACACAATCTACACCACCTACATCAGCTACACTAACTACACAATCTACACCACCTACACTAACTACACAAACTACACAATTTACACCACCTACATCAGCTACACAAACTACACAATTAACACCACCTACACTAACTACACAAACTACACAATCTACACCACCTACACAAACTACACAATCAACACCACCTACACAAACTACACAAACAACACAACCTACACAAACTACACAATCTACACCACCTACATCAGCTACACAAACTACACAATCTACACCACCTACACTAACTACACAATCTACACCACCTACATCAGCTACACAAACTACACAATCTACACCACCTACACCAACTACACAATCTACACCACCTACACTAACTACACAATCAACACCACCTACACTAACTACACAATCAACACCACCTACACTAACTACACAATCTACACCACCTACATCAGCTACACAAACTACACAATCTACACCACCTACACTAACTACACAAACTACACAATCTACACCACCTACATCAGCTACACAATTTACACCACCTACACTAACTACACAATCTACACCACCTACATCAGCTACACTAACTACACAATCAACACCACCTACACTAACTTCACAAACTACACAATCTACACCACCTACATCAGCTACACTAACTACACAATCCATACCAACTACACAATCTACACCACCTACACTAACTACACAATTTACACCACCTACATCAGCTACACTAACTACACAATCAACATCACCTACACTAACTTCACAAACTACACAATCTATAGCACCTACATCAGCTACACTAACTACACAATCAACACCACCTACACTAACTTCACAAACTACACAATCTATACCACCTACATCAGCTACACTAACTACACAATCTACACCACCTACATCAACTACACTAACTACACAATCTACACCACCTACACTAACTTCACAAACTACACAATCTATACCACCTACATCAGCTACACTAACTACACAATCAACACCACCTACACTAACTTCACAAACTACACAATCTATACCACCTACATCAGCTACACTAATTACACAATCTACACCACCTACATCAACTACACTAACTACACAATCTATACCACCTACTCTAACTACACCAACAACAGTCTACACCAACTACAAACTTAGTCTAAAACCTGGAAAGGTGAACAGAGGAAACCACTTCTCCTGCTCTTAACTTAAATAGCAACACACAAACATAAGGATGCTGGTCATGAACTTTAGCTGTGCTTTAAATCCCCACAGATTATTCAGATCAGATACCTGGGCATCTGCACCTCCGTAAGCACATGGACTCTGGACTGTCTAACCAACAAACCTCGCGCTGTGAGATATCCCAGTTACCTACAGTATAATCTACCCTCATTATAACTACTGGTGTCCCACAGGGTTGTGCACTGCTCTACTACCTGTTTACTCAACTGTGTACTGTAGCTCTAAATAACTGCATAATCAAAAAGCAGAAGACACTTCCCTGTCTACATCAAAGGGACTGAAGAGTGTCTCTATGCTCCTGGGTGTCCACATCTGTCCTTACACTGTAACAGCATCTATACTTTTATATCCACTATAGAAGATACAGATGTGGATGCTTTGAGCCAGATGCTTTGGCCATTGTAAAAAACACTGATTAAATGGAATTGAATATTTCTAGGACATTTGATGATGAGGTTTAATGGATTTGTCATCTTTTGTCCATCAGCTTTCAGTTATGGAATGTTGCTGCTCTGCTTTATGACTGACTGTATGTCTGGAGCTTTTAGTTTTGAGCCCTGCATGCTCACGTCTCAATTTGTCTTTTTTCTGCTCATATTTCAGTGTAATTACACCATTAGGCACGTAGTAACAGTGCAGCTCAGTGGACAGTAAGCACTTCTTATAATGAGCTCTTTAGGCTATTAGAGGGGGAGCTGGATGAGCCAGACGCTTTGCTTCTGCACAGATGGCAGAATCTCAAAATACACAATGGATTGGGAAGAAAACGATATTACATGGGAGGATTGTGAACTCCAGTAATCTCACTGCATGCTGCTATTGCAACCTGCACTGAGCTTAGCACAGGTGCATCTCTGAACTCTTTCCATGTGCTTGTGAGACAGATGAAAAAACATACACACTCAGATAATGTAACGTGGCAGGGGGATGCTGAGCCCATTGATTATACATTATTCAGCATTTGGGATGACATGACAGGAGCATTCAGCCCCTTTCAGCCAGGATCAGTTGTGTAGTGTACAAAGCTGTATAATACCTTCTGCCCAGATTCAAACAAATGTTGCAAATCCGACATGACCACAGATCAGCGTACTGAGGGAGACGGACCCACTCAAACACTGCTAGAGCTTCTTACAGCAGAGTAATGGAATGTTTTCAATCAGCCCAGTAATCACCTGACCTTAAACCACCTGACCTCGACACACCTGACCTTAACCCACCTGACCTCAACACACCTGACCTCGACACACCTGACCTTAACCCACCTGACCTCGACACACCCTTTACTTACTGCAGTCACACTGAAGGCAAAAAGACCCACAAATAAGCAGTTGCTGAAGTACAATGATGTGTGTGAATGACGACACACAGTCATGGGAAGAAATTTTAAGAATTACTGAAGTCATGAAGATGTTGACTGAAATGTTTGTAGTTTCTACATGAAGTTAACTTATGAATCTTGTTGAGGTGTGGAACAGAACTGCAGCAGATCGCAGTAGGAGAGGAAATAATGCCCTGTGTGCCACATTGTGCTCAAATCACTGCCAACATACACGTGTGGATTATTGAGCTATTCTTTAGATTCATTCTGAATGTAATTAGTCTTTAATTGCAGGATTTAATGTTCAACAATATTGCAGTTGTTCTCAGAGTTCCTCTTCCGAAAGCCTGGTCCATCTTTCTTTATATGTGGAGACACAATAAATATATTATAGTCAATCTACACTATATAATACTTCATGTCCTCCTCATCATGTCCAGGTCTGAAGAAAGGTCGTTTTTGGATCACACCTGACCCATATCACAATGATGACAACATCCAAATTGGACGTGAGGTGAAGATCTCATGCCAGGTGGAGGCCATGCCAGCTGAGGAGCTTATCTTTAGCTGGCTGAAGAACGGTCGAGGTCTTCGCAGCTCTGAGCGCATGGTCATCACCCAGACTGAAGCTGATGGTGCACCAGGAACCACTAACCTGGACATCATTGACCTCAAATTCACAGATTTTGGCACCTACACATGTGTGGCATCACTCAAAAATGGAGGCATACCTGAGATTAGCATTGATGTTAACATCTCATCCACCACAGGTGAGTGAGGATACAGAGGTTCTAATGGACAGGAAAGTGGTTCAACCAACCAACCAATGGAACATGGACTTCATTCTTTATCTTAATTAATAATGTGATATTTTAACACTCGAGCATCTGTTCATCCTGCAAAAGAGTCTTCATTTGTTGAACCCGTTTCTGTTGTCCCAGAGGAAGAGAGGCTTCAGGGCAATTCATTAACATTAAAGTGAATGTGTGTCTGGGTGAGAAGATCAGAAGGTTGTGTTTATTGTCTGTGTTCTGTGGTTTGTTTTATATGTAAATCCTACACTGGCCTCTCATTAGACCTCCTCCGGCTGCCTGTGGGTTATAAAGTGGATGTCCGTGGCTGCAAACATCATTTAATTCTTAATATTTTATTTTAGTTCGGGCAGCTGATGTTTATAAAGATTGTTTCACTGGAACTTTACTAGTTCTAAAAAAGACCTACATATAAAACAAATTTTCTACTAAATTACGGCAGAGTTGTTGATCTTTTCTACCCCAGTTCCCCCGAGCCTGACGGTCCCGAGAGGGAAGTCCCCTTTAGTGGTGAAAGAGTCTGAGACGGTGGAGCTGCAGTGTCTGGTGTCAGGCAAACCCAAACCCATTATCCTGTGGTCCCACGCTGACAGAGAAGCTCCCATGCCAGATGGAAGCATGCAGATGGAGAGTTACGATGGCATTCTGCGCATTGTTAACGTCTCACGTGAAATGAGCGGCACATATCGATGCCAGACGAGTCAATACAACGGCTTTAACGTCAAGCCCAGAGAAGCTCTCATTGAGCTCATTGTTCAGTGTGAGTCTCCAAAAGGCATACTTCTTTAATTAGGCAAAAAGACTAATTAAAATATTTGGGATTGTATATCATGAGCTTCATTCAAGAATTCAGTTGTTTTATTAGGTCTTTGTTTGTCTTTTTTGTTTGACAGACCCCCCTGCAGTGGAGCCGACGTACACAGAGTTACGCCAGGGTCTGGGGCGGGCGTTCACCATCACCTGCAGAGTTCTGCGTGCACATCCGTCACGTGTGCTGAAATATGAGTGGAAGCTGGGCTCACGCCTCCTCACCATGGGCCAGCTGGATACACGTGATGATACAGAGTACCAGGTCAGGGCACTAAACCGTGAGGGCTATGGTGCCTACACCTGCGACATCACCAACGAAGCCGGTTCTGGACGCTGTACTTTTCTTGTCACTGGTAAGACTGAGGCGTTTATGGGCTCGGCTCCTTTACTGCAGATACACGAGGGGATGAGCTACTCTAAAGCACATGGATAAACACATTCAGATACAATCGAGGATCTTTAACAGAATGTACCATAAACAGTGTTTAAAACGATGTAGTGACATTTTTACTACAGTCGCATGCACTTTGGGATGCAAATATTTACACCCAGATACACACACTCACACACACACACACGCACACACATAAATAAGCGGTAAATGTACAGTAAAGCGTTATAAATGTGGATCCTCAGATCAGGAGTGTTAAACTTCTACTTGTGTGAAATAAACACTTATATGAAGTTCTGCTGATTTCAGGGAAGGCCTTTGCTCCAGAATTCTACTATGACACCTACAGTGCACTGTGGCAGAACAAACCCAGAGTATACGGTTTTAAACTCCAGTGGACGCAGATGAACCCCAACGCAGTGGACCGCATCATGGCCTACAGGCTTGGTATTAAACAGGTCCATCAATTTTCTCTCTTTTCTCTCCACTGACACACACTGCAAGATATTTAAAAGCACTCACCTGTTTTTCATTTCATTAGTCATTATTTATTTTATTTCTCTGATCGTGTTATTTGTTATTATATAATGGCTTATAGTCAGTCGATCATGTTATTAGAAATCACTCGTCTTAGTCTTAAAAGTAATGAGTTTTTCGGGCTCAGACAGGACAACAGAGATGGTGGGAGCAGGAGATCCCCATGGAAGGCACCATTCAGAAAGGTGAGCTCATTACCTACAACTTGACTGAGCTTGTGAAACCTGAGGCCTACCAGGTCCGCTTAACCCCCATCACCCGCTTTGGAGAAGGAGATTCCACTGAGAGGATCATCTACTACAGTGGTGAGTACAATGAGATCGGACAGAACTGTATATGTTTCATACTCCAAAAGTGAATAAATGAATAAAACTAATGTTTCAGTTTTCTAGCACTGGTTCTTCTGTCATTGAGAATATTTAGACTCTTATTGTGAACGCTGGTGAACTCACAGCTGCACATCTTTCTTGGAAAAGACTTTAAACTCATCTTTCATTAGGCAGGTCCCATGCTGCAGAAGAAGAATAATCTGAATCAATCAAAAAT
>NC_139582.1:15270755-15283255 GCF_946808225.1 Silurus aristotelis
AGACCTTCTTCCTTACCCAGATCTCAAACACTCTGGTTCAGCGTCGTGTCATTTCTCCTTATGACCTTCCAGTTCCCTTAATCAGTTCTGATCACTTCTGTGTTTTAAGGTTCACTGAATGTGTATTTAAGACAGAAGAGTCAGACTGGTGAAGACAGTCCTGTATGGACCTTGACTGGGAACCAAGGAGATCACTGGAAACAAGCACGAGTAAACATTCACCCTACTTCATCCTTCCAGGTGAGAAAATACAGCCAACAACCCAAAACGCACACAATTTCACAGGATTCAACTGAAAACTGTGGAGGATCATTAATGAGTTCCTGCATATTAAAAGCAAATATTATTGGAGGTTTGAGGAGAAAAGAAATGACACATGGAATTGCTCTAAGAGTTCACAGTCAGAGGTTTCAGACTAGAACTTTTTCAGGGCACATACTGAACCCTTCCTCATTCCCTCACCGCTTCATCAGTGCAGGTCACCAGTTACTGCACCAGGAGATGAGCAGCAGATGATGCCTGATTACATTTTATCAGTGGGGGCTGGAAGCAGCATTCCACTTTCCACAAAGTGTTTCACTCTCCTCACTACACTGGTATTCATTACCCAGTCACTCAGTATCAACTTTCTCACATTGCTGGACACGCCCACCTCCAGTTTCCAAACGTTCTGTTGCTCATGTCACCAGAGGTCACAGACTCGGACTTTCCAGTCACTTTGTCTCTGCGAGTTGCTGCACAGTGAGCGTCACTTTCACTTGTTTTGCTTGTTCTTCATTTAGTTTTGTTTATATTGTGGTCTAGGCCCAGGTCATGTCTTCACCCCGTCCTGTCATTCGTTATTTACATTTTTTATTATTGCACCTTTTCTGCCCTTCAGTTTTTCTTTTTAGATTTACAACATTTCATGTTGCAATTTGGGGGGGGGAGTGGTGGCGCCAGCGGTTAAGGCGCTGGGTTGCCGATCGGAAGGTCTGGGGTTCAAGCCCCGGTATCGCCAAGCTGCCACTCTTGGGCCCTTGAGCAAGGCCCTTAACCCTCTATGCTCCGGGGGTCCCTTACGAGGGAAATATCAAGGTCCGTGACGTCGGAGTGACGTGGGGCCGCCTTCCCGTGGGCTCACCACCTGCAGGAGGGACCGTAAGGGACGGTGCTGTGAGGATTGGGCAGCAGTCGAAGGCGGAAGCTTAGACTGCTGCCCCCGCGACCCGAGTTACGGATAAGCGGGAGAAAATGAATGAATGAATGAATGAATGTTGCAATTTGTATTTATGCAGTGTCTTTTGGAGCCTTGTGCTTTTTAATTTGTGCTTCATGTTGCAACTTTTCCTGTGTTACTGTGTAGATCTGTGCATGGTCCATGTGTGTAGATCTGTGTGTAGATCTGATGTGTGTAGATCTGTGCATGGTCCATGTGTGTAGATCTGTTTGTGGATCTGTGTGTAGATCTGATGTGTGTAGATCTGTGCATGGTCCATGTGTGTGGATCTGTGTGTGGATCTGTGCATTGTCCATGTTTGGTCGTTTGTTACTTGTGCTCCACATGGCACTAACGTTTCTGAATTTTAACTCTGCATACACTACAGACCTCAAACCACATCTAAACACCTTCCCCTTCCAGCAGGTCCACAACAGCCCTGTTTTTCTCTCCCAATAGACTTTATAGACTGATGGGATTCTCACTCAGTGTCCAGATGAACCACCATCAACATGTGTTTATTGAGACTTTACAGCACTTTGTATAAGCAGTTGATAAGGAGGTGTGTGTATAATAATAAATACTGCAAATGTAAATGTATTTCTCATCAAACAAACCACTGAATTATCACGAGTGCTTTACTGTTTGAAACGGTTTTATCCTGCATTTCTCAGGAAACACTGCCGCCTGGTGTCTGAATGAGATTATTACATTTTATTATATTAGATATGATATAACATTATTTAGTTTATTTATATATTTTTAATCATAAAACATGTTATTTAAAGTTACATTGAGAAACCACAATATTAATTACTTATTTGTTGTATTATTATTATTATTGTTGTTGTTGTTTGTGTAGATGATTTTGGAAGGTGTCCGTGGTTCTGGAATTGAAGGAGACATTGCGATAGACGATGTTGTTATTGAGGAGGGAGAATGTCGAGACCCGCCTCCTAACAGTAGTGAGTATATTAGCAAATAATTAGTTTTATTATATATTATTATTGTTAATAGAACTGTTTCTTTGTTGTCATTTACATAATAAATAAGATTAAGTGAATTCCTTAGTGATTTTACAGTTAATAATCAAGGACTAATTAAAATAATGGATTTCGGGTAAATTCTTATTGATTTGAGCACATTGCTGAAGGAAGCAAAGTGAAAACTTGGAATCTACAGTATTTCATAATTTTCCAAAATGAAGTGAACAGAAAATAAAATCCAGTGAGAGTAAAATAATATCAGTGTTTATGTTAATAGTGTCAGGATTGAGAGATGCACTGGAAAGTGTTTTTGCCTGTGTGTGTGTGTGTGTGTGTGTGTGTGTGTGTGTGTGTGTGTAGATCTGAGGTCTTTGGCTCCTTCTGCAGTACAGCATATATGGAAGTGGTGTGTTCCTCTGTTCCTGGTCGGTCAGTGGAGGTGACCATGTTTCAGATACGTTATGATTGTCGTATTCCTGGGATTTTGACAGCAGTCGTGTCTGACGTACCAAAGATCAGTCCGATCTGTACGAGAAATCACAACTCTAAATTCTGTAATTCTGAAGCTGTCGATCACTAAACAGCAATGAGGAGCCCAGCGAGGAGCCCAACGAGGAGCCCAACACAGGATCAGGATTCAGAAGTCTATTGAAGTTGCTGTAGATGTGAAAGGAAAACGCTCCGCCTGGATTCTTTGCCACACTTACAGTAACTGCATGGGAGAATTTTCTCAAAGCACAAAGACACAATATTTATTGTCCTGAAGATTTGATCTTCAAGTGTCTCTCATTATGCGAATATATTACACACTTGGAGGTCTAGAAGTTATTATTATTTGTAAATAACCATTTCCTTATTATTTAAAGTTTAATTAGTAGGACGTTTTATTCCCACGTGTAGCTGAAATCTCTGGTCTTTAACTGTTTTTATTTTTTTTATTAATCCCTGAATGTGTATTTGTTTGGATGTGGGTCCAGACGCAGTCTCTAAATTCCTCCTCTTGCTCTCGTTTCATTCTATTTGTTAATTTTCGGTACACATGGTCTTGGTGTCATCACTCATATCAGGTGTTTGTCCACTGTATAAGTGTTTCTCTGAGGTTTTATTTGAGAATGGCTCCGTAAACACAGGCTGCCCTCTGCCCACTGAAAGAGTAACTGGTGCCAGTAAGAAGCTTGTGCCAGTCTACAACAGCAGCTGTTTTCTTGAGGTACAGGATGGAAGCTGTCTATCTAAAAGAGCTTTCACAACGTTCCTCTACTGCTGCTGCCTGCAATGGAAATTAAGTGCCTTCAGAACTTTGTGTAACATCATTCTGTTTTAGTCCATGCTGAGAAAACCATCTTCACTGTACTTTATAAAAACAAGACCAAGTGCAAACCTGCAAGAAGTGAACATGACACGTCGCTGATCTCAGCACCACACCACACCCCGCCCCGTCGTCCCACCCTCCCGCACCCCGCCCTTCTGCCCAGTCGTCCCGCCCTTCTGCCCCGCCCCGCCCTGCCGCCCCCCGCCCCGCCCTGTCCGTCTTCTCATCTCACAGTCGGTTTTTTCTTAAAGGCCATTGCTTTAAAGCTTACAACCTGTCATGCTCCAAACCTTACTGAGGTGGAAAGATTGGGAACTTTATTAGAATTATAGGAGGAAAAAGTGAGTTCCTATTATAATGGACATCAGGTATAAAATCCAGAGCTCTGGGAAAAGAGAAATCCACCCAGGAGGGTCACTGTGAAATCCTTCTTTACATCAGTGAGAGATTTGTGCTGATGAAGGAGTTTTATGGACTAAATGGTAGAAAGACTGATGTTTTATCTTCAGACTCAATGTGCTGAGATGAACTCGGATTCTTACAAATGATATTTTACTATCCTGCTGATTTTACACAAACTGTTTCAGTCTCTGAACTACCTGAGGGCATCTGTTACCGTAACCAGCAGGTTTTTCCATATTTATTGTTCATAAGGTTTGTTTCTGTAAAGATTTGATTTTCTTTCTTCCCTCATTATACTGTTCGTTTTAAAAAATATCCCTCTCTATTCTTGTATTATTAAAAAAATAATGATGAAACTATAATATCGTATTATAAACAGGATGTAACACAGATTTCTACTGAAGTATGTTGGACAAAACTTCCTGCCCCGAGGATTTCACTTTACACTCGAATGAAAAAGCACAATGTGTTCTGTCCCTCACTGAACCTCCACAAACCAGAGGCTTTTTCTTACATTTAATTATCTCCACATTTGATAAGAAGATTCCTGAATAGTAGATCATTTTAAACTTCTGATCAATAAAAAGATTTCCTGCTAACGAGTGGAGTCTCAGTTATTTGTTCCGGTTCTCATTAAGAGTCTCATTAAGAACTCATTGTGTATTTCTCAAATGATTCAATGTCTGAAGTGATCAGGATCAGGATTAAAACAGTAGAGATTAAACAGAAGAGTAAAGATCCTCTACAAACCTCCATCAGTGATGTGATGGTAGTTAATGAACTAATCAGTTGGTAATAAAATCAGCTCCTGCGAGTCGCCACTCCTTCAGCTCGGTTCAAACTATTATCAGTTTTAGAGATCTTTAAAAGGTCTGTAACAAAGTTCTGGAAATATCATCAGGGTTTGGTTTTAAACATCCAGAAGAACATCATCAAGTCTATTTTTAGAACCTGGAGAATTTGGCACATGTGCACATTAATCAGAGACCATCCACATCATGCCGGAGCTTTTCCAGAATTTGTGTTCAATGTATTGATTTCATGATTCTGTATTTTCCGGCGTGTTCTCATAAAAATATACTGTTTTATTCTAATTAAAGTAGTAAATACATGAGCAAATTACCATTTTTCCTCCCAGGCTACAGTTATATTCTGTTAGACCGACCGGGGGGGGGGTTAGGTGGCGCCAGTGTGCAGTGTTGTGTCTACTGTACTCAGCAACTCAGCAAGTTTCTCCTTTACAAAAAGCATATTGCAAAAATAAAAACAGTGCATTGGAAAGGCGCACACACTTTTTGCTGGGATTTATTCTCATGACATTCTGAATGGTCGAATATCTTAACCAAACTAAGGCCAGAAATGTTGAAACTAAAAAGTGTACAGTATGAAAACTACCCGCCAAATTAGCATAAATGAACACATTTTAATAGTAAATATGATCAATAATAAACACTGTTCAAACGGTACGATATCATAATTGAGCTGAATTCGGCATTTCGTACACTGCTGTTCAAAATTTCAGCTGTAGGCGGCAGTGTTTCCCAAATTTAAACGGAGATGTATTGTGTTACTTTTCTTCAAAGTCAAAATGTTCAGGTTTTCTGTTACAGTTTGATTTAAAGGTATTAAAAAAATTAACCTATTATTATTTTATTGTTTCAATTCATTTATCTTTTAAGGCTGGTTATTTGTCACTTCTCATGTATTACATTCTGGTATCGTAAAGGCAAAATTATGGTATGGAGTCATCACTAACCTGAACATGTGAATCTCATCCAGAGGAGGGAAGTAACGGAGTACAAATACTTCGTTACTGGACTTAAGTAGATTTTTCTAGTATCAGTACTTTACTCCACTATTTATTTTTCAGACAACTTTTTACTTTTACTCATTACATTTTTACACAAATATCTGTACTTTTTACCTCTTACATTTTCAAAACAGGCTCGTTACTTTAGTTTTAATCCATTGATTTGGTAAAATATCAAATTTCTCTTTTCACTGCGCGCTGATTTCAGCCGAACAACCGATTTCCTGTTACTGCGCGTCTTTTTCAATCCGCTGAAATACATTCATTAGGTAACAACATGGGCCGAAGGAGGAGAAGGAGAGGAGGAAGGCGTCTACAGAGACGGCAGGAAAAGGAGCAGTGTAGGAGAGTAGAGGTTCGGGTTGGTACTTTAAATGTTGGTACTATGACGGGTAAAGGGAGAGAGATAGCTGATATGATGGAGAGGAGAAAGGTAGATGTGTTGTGTGTTCAGGAGACCAAGTGGAAAGGGAGTAAGGCCAGGAACATTGGAGGTGGGTTTAAACTGTTTTATCATGGTGTGGATGGGAAGAGAAATGGTGTAGGGGTGATTCTGAAGGAAGAGTACAGTAAGAGTGTAGTGGAGGTGAAGAGAGTTTCTGATAGGGTGATGATCGTGAAGGTGGAAGTTGAAGGGATGATGATAAATGTCATCAGTGCCTATGCTCCACAAGTTGGCTGTGAGATGGAGGAGAAAGAAAGATTCTGGAGTGAATTAGATGAAGTGGTAGATGGTGTACCTAGGAAAGAACGATTGGTGATTGGGGCAGACTTTAATGGGCATGTAGGTGAAGGGAACAGAGGTGATGAGGAGGTGATGGGTAGGTATGGTTTTAAGGAGAGGAATGTGGAAGGGCAGATGGTGGTAGATTTTGCTAAAAGGATGGAAATGGCAGTGGTGAACACGTATTTTAAGAAGAAGGAGGATCATAGGGGGACGTATAAGAGTGGAGGGAGGTGCACACAGGTGGATTATCTTCTGTGTAGGAGATGCAACCTGAAGGAGATTGGAGACTGTAAGGTGTTGGCGGGGGACAGTGTAGCTAGACAGCATCGGATGGTGGTCTGTAGGATGGTTTTGGAGGCGAAGAAGAAGAGGAGGAAAGTAAGGTTTGAAAGAAGAATAAGATGGTGGAAACTGAAGGAGGAAGAGTGTAGTGTGAGGTTCAGGGAAGAGGTCAGACAGGGGCTTGGTGGTGGTGAAGAGGTGCCGGATGATTGGGCAACTACTGCAGGAGTGATGAGGGAGGCAGCTAGAAAAGTACTTGGTGTAACATCTGGAAATAGAAAGCAAGACAAGGAGACGTGGTGGTGAAATGAGGAAGTGCAGGAGAGCATTAGGGGAAAGAGATTGGCAAAACAGAAGTGGGATCGACAGAGTGATGAGAAGAGTAGGCAGGAGTACAAGGAGATGCGGCAGCAGGTTAAAAGGGATGTGGCGAAAGCCAAGGAAAAGGCATATGAGGAACTGTATAAGAGGTTGGACACTAAGGAAGGAGAAAAGGATTTATACCGATTGGCCAAGCAGAGGGACCGAGCTGGGAAGGATGTACTGCAAGTTAGAGCAATAAAGGATGGAGAGGGAAATGTGTTGACTAGTGAGGAGAGTGTGTTGAGAAGATGGAGGGAGTATTTTGAGCAGCTGATGAATGAGGAAAATCAGAGAGAGAGAAGGTTGGAGGATGTGGAGTTGGTGAAGCAGGATGTAGATAGGATTAGTAAGGAGGAAGTGAGAGCAGCGATTAAGAGGATGAAGAATGGAAAGTCGGTTGGACCAGATGACATACCGGTAGAAGCGTGGAGATGTTTAGGAGAGATGGCAGTGGAGTTTTCAACCAGATTGTTTAACAGGATTCTGGAAGGGGAGAGGATGCCTGAGGAATGGAGAAGGAGTGTGCTGGTACCGATCTTTAAGCATAAGGGAGATGTGCAGACCTGCAGTAACTACAGGGGAATTAAGTTGATCAGTCACACCATGAAGTTATGGGAAAGAGTAGTGGAAGCCAGGCTGAGAGAAGAGGTGACCATCTGTGAGCAACAGTATGGTTTCATGCCGAGGAAGAGCACCACAGATGCCTTATTTGCTTTGAGGATGTTGATGGAGAAGTATAGAGAAGGACAGAAGGAGCTGCATTGTGTATTTGTGGATTTAGAGAAAGCGTACGACAGGGTGCCGAGAGAGGAGTTGTGGTATTGTATGAGGAAGTCAGGTGTGTCAGAGAAGTATGTGAGGGTGGTGCAGGACATGTATGAGGACAGTTTGACGGCAGTAAAGTTTGCAGTAGGTACGACAGACTGGTTCAGGGTGAAGGTTGGACTGCATCAAGGATCGGCCCTGAGCCCTTTCCTGTTTGCAGTGGTGATGGACAGGTTGACGGACGAGGTCAGACAGGAGTCTCCCTGGACTATGATGTTTGCAGATGATATTGTGATTTGTGGTGAGAGTAGAGAGCAGGTTGAGAAGAGCCTGGAGAGGTGGAGATATGCGCTGGAGAGAAGGGGAATGAAAGTCAGTAGGAGTAAGACAGAGTACATGTGTGTGAATGAGAGGGAGGGCAGTGGAGTGATGCGGTTGCAGGGAGAAGAGGTGGAGAAGGTGGAGGAGTTCAGGTACCTGGGGTCAACAGTGCAAAGTAATGGAGAGTGTGTTAGGGAAGTAAAGAAAAGAGTGCAGGCAGGGTGGAGTGGGTGGAGAAGAGTGACAGGAGTGATTTGTGATAGAAGAGTATCTGCAAGAATGAAAGGGAAAGTTTATAGGACTGTGGTGAGACCTGCGATGTTGTATGGATTAGAGACAGTGGCATTGAGTAAAAAACAGGAGGTGGAGCTGGAGGTAGCAGAGCTGAAGATGTTGAGGTTTTCGTTGGGAGTGACGAGGATGGACAAGATTAGAAATGAGTTTATTAGAGGGACAGCACATGTAGGATGTTTTGGTGACAAGGTGAGGGAGGCGAGATTGAGATGGTTTGGACATGTGCAGAGAAGGGACATGAATTATATTGGTAGAAAAATGCTGAAGATGGAGCCACCAGGTAGGAGGAAAAGAGGAAGGCCAAGGAGGAGGTTCATGGATGTGGTGAGGGAAGACATGCAGGTAGTTGGTGTAAAAGAGGCAGATATAGAGGACAGGGTGGTATGGAGACGGATGATCCGCTGTGGCGACCCCTAATGGGAGCAGCCGAAAGAAGAAGAAGAAGAAGGTAACAACATGGGCGTAAATCCCGGGGGGGGGGGATCCCCAAAAAAAATTATCTAAAAAATATCGCACTCTCTATTGTAAACAATATATCTATGTATACTTATATAATTGTGTAAGTAGAAAAAAACCAACGCAAAAATGCATTTAGAAACAGTTGAGTTTCCCCCCCTCCCCTTCCTCACAGTGGTTTGACCCACTGCCTGCTTTCCCAGTTCATCTCACCTACTCTACACACTCGAGTCAGGTGTGTGTTCATCTCACCTACTCTACACACACGAGTCAGGAGTGTGTTCATCTCACCTACTCTACACACACGAGTCAGGTGTGTGTTCATCTCACCTACTCTACACACACGAGTCAGGTGTGTGTTCATCTCACCTACTCTACACACTCGAGTCAGGTATGTGTTCATCTCACCTACTCTACACACACGAGTCAGGTGTGTGTTCATCTCACCTACTCTACACACACGAGTCAGGAGTGTGTTCATCTCACCTACTCTACACACACGAGTCAGGTGTGTGTTCATCTCACCTACTCTACACACTCGAGTCAGGTGTGTGTTCATCTCACCTACTCTACACACACGAGTCAGGAGTGTGTTCATCTCACCTACTCTACACACACGAGTCAGGTGTGTGTTCATCTCACCTACTCTACACACACGAGTCAGGTGTGTGTTCATCTCACCTACTCTACACACTCGAGTCAGGTGTGTGTTCATCTCAACTACTCTACACACACGAGTCAGGTGTGTGTTCATCTCACCTACTCTACACACTCGTCAGGTGTGTGTTCATCTCACCTACTCTACACACTCGAGTCAGGTGTGTGTTCATCTCACCTACTCTACACACACGAGTCAGGTGTGTGTTCATCTCACCTACTCTACACACACACGAGTCAGGTGTGTGTTCATCTCACCTACTCTACACACACACGAGTCAGGTGTGTGTTCATCTCACCTACTCTACACACACGAGTCAGGTGTGTGTTCATCTCACCTACTCTACACACTCGAGTCAGGTGTGTGTTCATCTCACCTACTCTACACACACACACGAGTCAGGTGTGTGTTCATCTCACCTACTCTACACACTCGAGTCAGGTGTGTGTTCATCTCACCTACTCTACACACACGAGTCAGGTGTGTGTTCATCTCACCTACTCTACACACTCGAGTCAGGTGTGTCTTCATCTCACCTACTCTACACACTCGAGTCAGGTGTGTGTTCATCTCACCTACTCTACACACACGAGTCAGGAGTGTGTTCATCTCACCTACTCTACACACTCGAGTCAGGTGTGTGTTCATCTCACCTACTCTACACACACGAGTCAGGTGTGTGTTCATCTCACTTACTCTACACACACGAGTCAGGAGTGTGTTCATCTCACCTACTCTACACACACGAGTCAGGAGTGTGTTCATCTCACCTACTCTACACACTCGAGTCAGGTTTGTGTTCATCTCACCTACTCTACACACACGAGTCAGGTGTGTGTTTATCTCACCTACTCTACACACACGAGTCAGGTGTGTGTTCATCTCACTTACTCTACACACACGAGTCAGGAGTGTGTTCATCTCACCTACTCTACACACTCGAGTCAGGTGTGTGTTCATCTCACCTACTCTACACACTCGAGTCAGGTGTGTGTTCATCTCACCTACTCTACACACTCGAGTCAGGTGTGTGTTCATCTCACCTACTCTACACACACGAGTCAGGTGTGTGTTCATCTCACCTACTCTACACACACGAGTCAGGTGTGTGTTCATCTCACCTACTCTACACACACGAGTCAGGTGTGTGTTCACTTCACCTACTCTACACACACGAGTCAGGTGTGTGTTCATCTCACCTACTCTACACACACGAGTCAGGTGTGTGTTCATCTCACCTACTCTACACACACGAGTCAGGTGTGTGTTCATCTCACCTACTCTACACACTCGAGTCAGGTGTGTGTTCATCTCACCTACTCTACACACACGAGTCAGGTGTGTGTTCATCTCACTTACTCTACACACACGAGTCAGGTGTGTGACTGCGGCTCAATTAATGTTCAGCTCCATTAACTAGGGTATTTTATTCACTTTAAATAAAGCGATTCTCTTTAATGTAGTTGATGCAGACTCATTCATAAATTAGTTGCGGCAAAAATGCTGATTAGCGATGTAATTTTCCATGAATCTGCTCTATGAGCGATTAAAATATGACTTATCTAGTGAACGTTAGCTTGTTTACAATATCTTGTAGCATAGTGCACTGACACTAACACACCAAAGCCGTTTCCCATGCAGTGTTTTATTTGGGACGACTTGACATAATGTTAATTTAACATTAACACACAATTAGCATATTGTTTATCTGTGCATTTACTAAATGAGCACTGCTACGTCCGAACTGACCTCACTGTATTTTTATAATCAGTTTCTATTCTGTTCTTAAGTGTCTTAATTAATTTTAAATAAAATGTTAAACTATTTTTTAATTCCTTGTTTTGCTTTGTCATTGAACCTGAGAAAAACTTAAACTTAAAATAACCATAATGGCGCAGTCTCCATGCTACAATAATAAAAGCAAAGTTTTTCACTGCGGGAACACTGTGTCATTAAAAGTACAATTTGACTGTATTATTTGTGTCCCCCTTCAAAAATTGCTCATGAGAAATTTTATATTTATTGTCCCCCCTACTGTTAAATGAAATTTACGTCTATCTATCTATCTATCTATCTATCTATCTATCTATCTATCTATCTATCTATCTATCTATCTATCTAATATTAATATGATGTGAGGTCCAGTTAACAGCTAAAACAGGTAGAAGTAATAACTACTTTTTACTTAAGTACATGTCAGAGCCAAGACTTCTTTACTTTAACTTAAGTAAAAAGGTATAATCAGTACTTCAACTTTTACCCGAGTATTTTAAAACATGAGTATCTGTACTTCTACTTAAGTAATGGATGTGTGTACTTTTGCCACCTCTGATCTCATCATATCTTCATCCAGCTGCTCGTGGTGCTGTAGAATTCCCTTCTCCCTGTTTGAAAGCAAATGGAACAATTCCAAAGATGCTTCACTTAATGTTCCATTGCACAGCTGCAAAATCCAATCAGGGAAACTTGAACAAGCATCAGCTGACATTACACACACACACACACACACACACACACACACACACAGCATGTGGATAAAGTTTCTTTTCGGCTTCTCCCGTTAGGGGTCGCCACAGCGGATCCTCCGCACGTTTGATTTGGCACATGTTTTACGCTGGATGCCCTTCCTAACGCAACCCTCCCCAATTTATCCGGGCTTGGGACCGGCACTAAGAGTGGCTGGGGATGGTTCCCTGACCGGGAATCGAACCCGGGTCGCAGCGGTGGGAGCGCTGCATCTTAACCACTAGACCACCAGGGGACTACACACAGCATGTGGATATTATACTCTATTAAATCTTTCCCTGAACTCCGTGGTCTTTACTGTCCCTACAGAGAGAAACAGAAAACTACTGGCAACCTGCATAAAAGCTCTTAATTAAAAGTATTTAAACGAATACAGTAAAAGATGATGTTCATCATTATT
>NC_139582.1:15288255-15313255 GCF_946808225.1 Silurus aristotelis
ACACACACACACACACAAAGGGCTGCAGGTCCACAATCAAATGCTTTAGGGGCTCTATTTTTATTTCACTGTGATTTGCATTCCAGGCACTGAGAGCTGCAGATGTAGACATCAATCCACCAGAACACAGAAAAACAGAGAGAAACACACTGAGGAGGAATAAATGGACAGATAGAGAGGCAGACAGGTGATGCTGTACCATGCAGGAGTTTCTGTATTACACCTCGACACGTCACATTCATGCTTCTTATTAGGGTTTAGATCTGAGGGTTAGGGTTTATATCTGGGGGTTTAGGGTTTATATCTGGGGGTTTAGGGTTTATATCTGAGGGTTAGGGTTTATATCTGGGGGTTAGGGTTTATATCTGAGGGTTAGGGTTTATATCTGGGATTTTAGGGTTTAGATCTGAGGGTTAGGGTTTATATCTGGGGGTTTAGGGTTTAGATCTGAGGGTTAATGTTTATATCTGGGGGTTTAGGGTTTATATCTGGGGGTTAGGGTTTATATCTGGGGGTTTAGGGTTTATATCTGGGGGTTAGGGTTTATATCTGAGGGTTAGGGTTTATATCTGGGGGTTAGGGTTTATATCTGAGGGTTAGGGTTTATATCTGGGGGTTAGGGTTTATATACTCGGGGGTTAGGGGTCAGGGTTTATATCTAGGGTTCAGGGTTTGGATCTAGGGTTTAGGGTTGGATCTAGGGTTTAGGGTTTAGGGTTAATATCCAGGGGTTAGGGTTTATATTTTGGGATTAAGGTTTGGGGTTTATATCTAGGGTTTAGGCTTTATATCTATTAGTTTGGGTTTAGGGTTAATATCTAGGGGTTAGGGGTTTAGGGTTTAGGGTTTGGGGTTATATTTTGGGTTTTGGGTTTGGGATTTGATGGATAGGGGTCAGGGGTTAGTGTTTAGAAATTAGGCTTTAGGGTTTAGGAGTTAGTGGTTAGGGGTTAGGGGATGATTGATAGGGATTAGGATTTAGGAGCTAATAGATAGTGATTAGGAGTTAGTGTTTATGAGTTAGGGGTTAAGGTTTAGGGTCTGATGGATAGGGTTTAGGGTTCAGGAGTTTAGGGTTTAGGAGTTAGGGATTGATGAATAGGGATTAGGGGTTAGTGGTTAGGGTTTATGGGTTAGTGCTTGATGGAGCGGTGTGGAGCAGAGAGGCTTAAATTTTAAGACTGAGCTAAAAGAGGGAAAAGATGAAAAATATTTTTATCCCTGGATAAATGAATAATTCTCTCTGAATTAAAGCAAATGTTTTTCACATCCTTTTACTGATCAGCTGGGAAATGTCTCACCACCTGTCTCACTCTCTCTGTCTCACCACCTCTCTCACTCTCTCTATATCTTTTATTCTCTCTGTCTCTGAGATGCAGTGCAGGGAAAAGGCAAATAAAATACTCTGTCGGTTCTAACTGCTGTTTAACACACACACACACACACACACACACACACACACACACACACACACACACACACACACACACACACACACACACAGTTATGTAAAAACCCACTTTGCTCAATATTTGATGAACATCAGTAATAAAAAATGAAGACTTTGTTTCTTTAATCACACGTTACTGGTTTTCAGAATCGGTCAGTTTCTGCTCATGAAGCTTCTACAGGACACACTGGAACATTAAGTGTAATGATGCAGGACTTCAGGGGGCACATGAGACTGTTCAAGAGCAAAACAATAATACCATCATTATTATCACACAAGCAACAACATGGTCAAAATGTTGTGGACACCAAGGCATAAGATGTGTGCTTTCTGAACATCTCATTGCACATTTAGTTCCATGTGCTGTTCTAATGAGCTCCACTCTTCTCAGAAGATGTTCCACTAGATTTTAAGGAGCTGTTGTGGAGATTCATTTAGCTACAAGGGTATAAGTAAAGTCAGGTAGTGATGAAGGTAAGGAGGTCTGGGGTGCAGTCAGCATTCACATTTATCTCAAAGCTATTTAATTGTGTTGAAGCTCTATAGCGGGAGATCTTTCACTTCAACCCATTGAAAGCAGAGCTTCATGAAGCTGGCTTTGTGAAGACAGTTTGGGGAAGAACCACATCTGAGTGGACAAGTCAGGTGTCCGAATAGTTTTGGCCAGACAGTGTACATTGTGTAAATGAGAACTCAGGACTGTATTTCATGAGCTATGTTTACACGTCAGGTTTATTTCCAGCTCATTTCTGTCCATTTCAGTTCCACAAACAAAGTGGATGAGAAGCTCCAGGAGGTTGCTATGACGACATATCCTCGTGGAAACGCCCACTCCATGTCAGGATCGTTGTGAAGCGTAGATTAACTTGGAGAATCCCATTGGCTGTATCTTTTCTTTTCTAGTCCTCTAGGGCAGAAATCATACGCTGCTGTAGTGCACGTAATCAGTCAGAGCTACGACAAAATATCCAGTTTCACGATGCCGCGTGTTAAAACACTACACAAATAAACTGAAGACATTAATGCAAGCATCATTTCAGTTCTGTTTGATTTGCTTATTTTTAAACCAGCTTTACAGGAACACAGAGAAATCTGAGAATCTGCCATGAAATCATCACAGTTCTGTTCACACACGGGTTTCATTAATTCTAACAGACGAATTTAGACGCATGAAATATATTTAGCGAAACATCAGATAAAGGTTTAACACACACACACAGAGAGACACACACACACACACAAACAGAGACACACACACACACACAGACACACAGACACACACACAAACACACACAGACACACAAACACACACACACACACACACACAGAGACAGATGGATCATGTATACAGTATATATATATATATATATATATATATATATATATATATATTTATATGTAATCAAAAATAAAATGTATGCATTGATTAATAATTCACTACTCTTTTTCCCTCTTTACCCCCCCTCCCCCCAGGTACCTGGTTGGTGTAGTAATAATGAGTGTGTTGTGGAGTGTGTATCTGGCCGTCACGCTCATCTCACACATCCTCTGCTCTCTTTCACCTGAAAACGAGGTTCCACTGCACACGGCTACGTGGCTGAGTGATGGCAAGGTCACACAAGTCCATCTGATTAAAGGACACACACACAGGTAACACACACACACACACACACACACACACACACACACACACACACACACACACACACAGTCTTTAGTTCTGATGGCAGTCATGGGCAGTGTGTAGTCATTGTAGCTTCTATCTTTTTGCTGATTTCTCACTCATGCTGATGAGACCCATCACACTCGTATCATCACTGACCTGATGCTGTAAGGTTGCGCTCAGTGTAATGGCTCTGGAGATGCTGTTCCTGATCAGAACCGACTCAGGAACGAAGTCCAGGATCTAAATACAGAGGGTAGTGTTCAGACCCAGCTCTTAAATCTGGTTGTGATGAAAGCTGGTGTTAAATCAGAACTGAAGTCTGTGAGTAGCAGATTAAGCAGAAGGGTGAGGGCCATGTGGAGAGGGTGTGACTGTGGTGGTGCACAGACTGCAGAAGGTCCTGTAAGGGAGGCAGCAGGTTTTTATTTTGCAAACTTCTCATAGCATTTCAGGAGATCCTCAGCATGAGAGGAAGCATGGAAGTCTTGGTGCTTGCAATGATGATGCTGCTCAGGGACATGTCAGTAAGAGCATCCACTGTTTATCTGCACATCTCCTGAGCTCTCTGGTACATATCATGTCTGGTTCAGCAGTTGGTTTATGGGTTGTGTCTGTGTTTTCCTTCCACTGCATCAAGAGCATGAGCACGATAAGAGTGCATCTTCATTATTACAGTTACTATACAGGGCAAATAAACATGCATTAAAATAACATTTAAAACTGCAAAATAACAAAAAACTGTGTATAAAGTGTTAGGATTAGGATTAGAATTAGTAACAATGATTAGGATTAGGGTTAGGGTTAGTAATAGGATTAGTAACAGCGGATTAGTAACAGTGATTAGGATTAGGAACAGTAACAGTGATTAGGCTTAGTAACAGTGATTAGGCTTAGTAACAGTGATTAGGATTAGGAACAGTAACAGTGATTAGGATTAGGAACAGTAACAGTGATTAGGCTTAGTAACAGTGATTAGGATTAGGAACAGTAACAGTGATTAGGATTAGGAACAGTAACAGTGATTAGGATTAGGAACAGTAACAGTGATTAGGAACAGTAACAGTAACAGTGATTAGGATTAGGATTAGAAACTGTGATTAGGATTAGTAACTTTGATTAGGATTAGTAACTGTGATTAGGATTAGTAACAGTGATTAGGATTAGGATTAGTAACAGTGATTAGGATTAGAAACAGTGATTAGGATTAGGATTAGTAACAGTGATTAGGATTAGGATTAGAAACAGTGATTAGGATTAGGATTAGAAACAGTGATTAGGATTAGGATTAGAAACAGTGATTAGGATTAGTAACAGTGATTAGGATTAGTAACAGGGATTAGGATTAGTAACAGTGATTAGGATTGGGATTAGTAACAGTAATTAGAATTAGTGACAGTGATTAGGATTAGTGACAGTGATTAGGATTAGTAACAGTGATTAGGATTAGTAACAGTGATTAGGATTAGTAACAGTGATTAGGATTAGTAACAGTGATTAGAATTAGTAACAGTGATTAGAATTAGTAACAGTGATTAGGATTAGGATTAGTAACAGTGATTAGGATTAGTAACAGTGATTAGGATTAGTAACCGTGATTAGGATTAGTAACAGTGATTAGGATTAGTAACCGTGATTAGGATTAGGATTAGTAACAGTAATTAGAATTAGGATTAGGATTAGTAACAGTGATTAGGATTAGTAACAGTGATTAGGATTAGGATTAGTAACAGTGATTAGGATTAGTGACAGTGATTAGGATTAGTGACAGTGATTAGGATTAGTAACAGTGATTAGGATTAGGATTAGTAACAGTGATTAGGATTAGTGACAGTGATTAGGATTAGGAACAGTGATTAGGATTAGGAACAGTGATTAGGATTAGGATTAGTAACAGTGATTAGGATTAGGATTAGTAACAGTGATTAGGATTAGGATTAGTAACAGTGATTAGGATTAGTAACAGTGATTAGGATTAGTAACAGTGATTAGGATTAGTAACAGTGATTAGGATTAGTAACAGTGATTAGGATTAGAAACAGTGATTAGGATTAGGAACAGTGATTAGGATTAGGATTAGTAACAGTGATTAGGATTAGTGACAGTGATTAGGATTAGGAACAGTGATTAGGATTAGGAACAGTGATTAGGATTAGGAACAGTGATTAGGATTAGGAACAGTGATTAGGATTAGGATTAGTAACAGTGATTAGGATTAGGATTAGTAACAGTGATTAGGATTAGTAACAGTGATTAGGATTAGGATTAGTAACAGTGATTAGGATTAGTAACAGTGATTAGGATTAGGATTAGTAACAGTGATAAGGATTAGGATTAGTAACAGTGATTAGGATTAGTAACAGTGATTAGGATTAGAAACAGTGATTAGGATTAGAAACAGTGATTAGGATTAGGAACAGTGATTAGGATTAGGATTAGTAACAGTGATTAGGATTAGGAACAGTGATTAGGATTAGGAACAGTGATTAGGATTAGGATTAGTAACAGTGATTAGGATTAGGATTAGTAACAGTGATTAGGATTAGGATTAGTAACAGTGATTAGGATTAGTAACAGTGATTAGGATTAGTAACAGTGATTAGGATTAGTAACAGTGATTAGGATTAGTAACAGTGATTAGGATTAGTAACAGTGATTAGGATTAGTAACAGTGATTAGGATTAGAAACAGTGATTAGGATTAGGATTAGTAACAGTGATTAGGATTAGTAACAGTGATTAGGATTAGTAACAGTGATTAGGATTAGTAACAGTGATTAGGATTAGTAACAGTGATTAGGATTAGTAACAGTGATTAGGATTAGAAACAGTGATTAGGATTAGGATTAGTAACAGTGATTAGGATTAGTAACAGTGATTAGGATTAGTAACAGTGATTAGGATTAGAAACAGTGATTAGGATTAGGATTAGTAACAGTGATTAGGATTAGTAACAGTGATTAGGATTAGTAACAGTGATTAGGATTAGTAACAGTGATTAGGATTAGTAACAGTGATTAGGATTAGTAACAGTGATTAGGATTAGTAACAGTGATTAGGATTAGTAACAGTGATTAGGATTAGGATTAGTAACAGTGATTAGGATTAGGATTAGTAACAGTGATAAGGATTAGGATTAGTAACAGTGATTAGGATTAGTAACAGTGATTAGGATTAGTAACAGTGATTAGGATTAGTAACAGTGATTAGGATTAGTAACAGTGATTAGGATTAGAAACAGTGATTAGGATTAGGATTAGTAACAGTGATTAGGATTAGTAACAGTGATTAGGATTAGTAACAGTGATTAGGATTAGTAACAGTGATTAGGATTAGTAACAGTGATTAGGATTAGTAACAGTGATTAGGATTAGAAACAGTGATTAGGATTAGAAACAGTGATTAGGATTAGGATTAGTAACAGTGATTAGGATTAGTAACAGTGATTAGGATTAGTAACAGTGATTAGGATTAGGATTAGTAACAGTGATTAGGATTAGTAACAGTGATTAGGATTAGAAACAGTGATTAGGATTAGAAACAGTGATTAGGATTAGGATTAGTAACAGTGATTAGGATTAGAAACAGTGATTAGGATTAGGATTAGTAACAGTGATTAGGATTAGAAACAGTGATTAGGATTAGTAACAGTGATTAGGATTAGGATTAGTAACAGTGATTAGGATTAGGATTAGTAACAGTGATTAGGATTAGGATTAGTAACAGTGATTAGGATTAGTAACAGTGATTAGGATTAGTAACAGTGATTAGGATTAGTAACAGTGATTAGGATTAGGATTGGTAACAGTGATTAGGATTAGGATTAGTAACAGTGATTAGGATTAGGATTAGTAACAGTGATTAGGATTAGTAACTGTGATTAGGATTAGTAACTGTGATTAGGATTAGTAACAGTGATTAGGATTAGGATTGGTAACAGTGATTAGGATTAGGATTAGTAACAGTGATTAGGATTAGGATTAGTAACAGTGATTAGGATTAGAAACAGTGATTAGGATTAGTAACAGTGATTAGGAATAGGATTAGAAACAGTGATTAGGATTAGGATTAGTAACAGTGATTAGGATTAGAAACAGTGATTAGGATTAGTAACAGTGATTAGGATTAGTAACAGTGATTAGGATTAGGATTAGTAACAGTAATTAGGATTAGTAACAGTGATTAGGATTAGGATTAGAAACAGTGATTAGGATTAGGATTAGTAACAGTGATTAGGATTAGGATTAGTAACAGTGATTAGGATTAGTAACAGTGATTAGGATTAGGATTAGTAACAGTGATTAGGATTAGTGACAGTGATTAGGATTAGGAACAGTAACAGTGATTAGGATTAGGAACAGTAACAGTGATTAGGAACAGCAACAGTAACAGTGATTAGGATTAGGATTAGGATTAGTAACTGTGATTAGGATTAGTAACTGTGATTAGGATTAGTAACAGTGATTAGGATTAGGATTAGTAACAGTGATTAGGATTAGGATTAGTAACAGTGATTAGGATTAGTGACAGTGTTTAGGATTAGGATTAGTAACAGTGATTAGGATTAGGATTAGAAACAGTGATTAGGATTAGTAACAGTGATTAGGATTAGTAACAGGGATTAGGATTAGTAACAGTGATTAGGATTGGGATTAGTAACAGTAATTAGAATTAGTGACAGTGATTAGGATTAGTGACAGTGATTAGGATTAGTAACAGTGATTAGGTTTAGGATTAGTAACAGTGATTAGGATTAGTAACAGTGATTAGGATTAGTAACAGTGATTAGAATTAGTAACAGTGATTAGAATTAGTAACAGTGATTAGAATTAGGATTAGTAACAGTGATTAGGATTAGTAACAGTGATTAGGATTAGTAACCGTGATTAGGATTAGTAACAGTGATTAGGATTAGTAACCGTGATTAGGATTAGGATTAGTAACAGTAATTAGAATTAGGATTAGTAACAGTGATTAGGATTAGTAACAGTGATTAGGATTAGGATTAGTAACAGTGATTAGGATTAGTGACAGTGATTAGGATTAGTGACAGTGATTAGGATTAGTAACAGTGATTAGGATTAGGATTAGTAACAGTGATTAGGATTAGTGACAGTGATTAGGATTAGGAACAGTGATTAGGATTAGGAACAGTGATTAGGATTAGGATTAGTAACAGTGATTAGGATTAGGATTAGTAACAGTGATTAGGATTAGGATTAGTAACAGTGATTAGGATTAGTAACAGTGATTAGGATTAGTAACAGTGATTAGGATTAGTAACAGTGATTAGGATTAGTAACAGTGATTAGGATTAGAAACAGTGATTAGGATTAGGAACAGTGATTAGGATTAGGATTAGTAACAGTGATTAGGATTAGTGACAGTGATTAGGATTAGGAACAGTGATTAGGATTAGGAACAGTGATTAGGATTAGGAACAGTGATTAGGATTAGGATTAGTAACAGTGATTAGGATTAGGATTAGGAACAGTGATTAGGATTAGTAACAGTGATTAGGATTAGGATTAGTAACAGTGATTAGGATTAGTAACAGTGATTAGGATTAGTAACAGTGATTAGGATTAGGATTAGTAACAGTGATAAGGATTAGGATTAGTAACAGTGATTAGGATTAGTAACAGTGATTAGGATTAGAAACAGTGATTAGGATTAGAAACAGTGATTAGGATTAGGAACAGTGATTAGGATTAGGATTAGTAACAGTGATTAGGATTAGTGACAGTGATTAGGATTAGGAACAGTGATTAGGATTAGGAACAGTGATTAGGATTAGGATTAGTAACAGTGATTAGGATTAGGATTAGTAACAGTGATTAGGATTAGTAACAGTGATTAGGATTAGTAACAGTGATTAGGATTAGAAACAGTGATTAGGATTAGGATTAGTAACAGTGATTAGGATTAGTAACAGTGATTAGGATTAGTAACAGTGATTAGGATTAGTAACAGTGATTAGGATTAGAAACAGTGATTAGGATTAGTAACAGTGATTAGGATTAGAAACAGTGATTAGGATTAGGATTAGTAACAGTGATTAGGATTAGTAACAGTGATTAGGATTAGTAACAGTGATTAGGATTAGAAACAGTGATTAGGATTAGAAACAGTGATTAGGATTAGAAACAGTGATTAGGATTAGGATTAGTAACAGTGATTAGGATTAGTAACAGTGATTAGGATTAGTAACAGTGATTAGGATTAGTAACAGTGATTAGGATTAGTAACAGTGATTAGGATTAGGATTAGTAACAGTGATAAGGATTAGGATTAGTAACAGTGATTAGGATTAGTAACAGTGATTAGGATTAGTAACAGTGATTAGGATTAGTAACAGTGATTAGGATTAGTAACAGTGATTAGGATTAGAAACAGTGATTAGGATTAGGATTAGAAACAGTGATTAGGATTAGTAACAGTGATTAGGATTAGTAACAGTGATTAGGATTAGTAACAGTGATTAGGATTAGGATTAGTAACAGTGATTAGGATTAGGATTAGTAACAGTGATTAGGATTAGTAACAGTGATTAGGATTAGTAACAGTGATTAGGATTAGTAACAGTGATTAGGATTAGGATTAGTAACAGTGATTAGGATTAGTAACAGTGATTAGGATTAGAAACAGTGATTAGGATTAGGATTAGTAACAGTGATTAGGATTAGTAACAGTGATTAGGATTAGTAACAGTGATTAGGATTAGTAACAGTGATTAGGATTAGTAACAGTGATTAGGATTAGTAACAGTGATTAGGATTAGTAACAGTGATTAGGATTAGGATTAGTAACAGTGATTAGGATTAGTAACAGTGATTAGGATTAGAAACAGTGATTAGGATTAGAAACAGTGATTAGGATTAGGATTAGTAACAGTGATTAGGATTAGAAACAGTGATTAGGATTAGGATTAGTAACAGTGATTAGGATTAGTAACAGTGATTAGGATTAGTAACAGTGATTAGGATTAGTAACAGTGATTAGGATTAGTAACAGTGATTAGGATTAGTAACAGTGATTAGGATTAGGATTAGTAACAGTGATAAGGATTAGGATTAGTAACAGTGATTAGGATTAGTAACAGTGATTAGGATTAGTAACAGTGATTAGGATTAGTAACAGTGATTAGGATTAGTAACAGTGATTAGGATTAGAAACAGTGATTAGGATTAGGATTAGAAACAGTGATTAGGATTAGTAACAGTGATTAGGATTAGTAACAGTGATTAGGATTAGTAACAGTGATTAGGATTAGGATTAGTAACAGTGATTAGGATTAGTAACAGTGATTAGGATTAGTAACAGTGATTAGGATTAGTAACAGTGATTAGGATTAGGATTAGTAACAGTGATTAGGATTAGTAACAGTGATTAGGATTAGAAACAGTGATTAGGATTAGGATTAGTAACAGTGATTAGGATTAGTAACAGTGATTAGGATTAGTAACAGTGATTAGGATTAGTAACAGTGATTAGGATTAGGATTAGTAACAGTGATTAGGATTAGTAACAGTGATTAGGATTAGTAACAGTGATTAGGATTAGTAACAGTGATTAGGATTAGGATTAGTAACAGTGATTAGGATTAGTAACAGTGATTAGGATTAGAAACAGTGATTAGGATTAGAAACAGTGATTAGGATTAGGATTAGTAACAGTGAATAGGATTAGAAACAGTGATTAGGATTAGGATTAGTAACAGTGATTAGGATTAGAAACAGTGATTAGGATTAGTAACAGTGATTAGGATTAGGATTAGTAACAGTGATTAGGATTAGGATTAGTAACAGTGATTAGGATTAGGATTAGTAACAGTGATTAGGATTAGGATTAGTAACAGTGATTAGGATTAGAAACAGTGATTAGGATTAGGATTGGTAACAGTGATTAGGATTAGGATTAGTAACAGTGATTAGGATTAGGATTAGTAACAGTGATTAGGATTAGAAACAGTGATTAGGATTAGTAACAGTGATTAGGAATAGGATTAGAAACAGTGATTAGGATTAGGATTAGTAACAGTGATTAGGATTAGAAACAGTGATTAGGATTAGTAACAGTGATTAGGATTAGTAACAGTGATTAGGATTAGTAACAGTGATTAGGATTAGGATTAGTAACAGTAATTAGGATTAGTAACAGTGATTAGGATTAGGATTAGAAACAGTGATTAGGATTAGGATTAGTAACAGTGATTAGGATTAGGATTAGTAACAGTGATTAGGATTAGTAACAGTGATTAGGATTAGGATTAGTAACAGTGATTAGGATTAGTGACAGTGATTAGGATTAGGAACAGTAACAGTGATTAGGATTAGGAACAGTAACAGTGATTAGGAACAGCAACAGTAACAGTGATTAGGATTAGGATTAGTAACTGTGATTAGGATTAGTAACTGTGATTAGGATTAGTAACAGTGATTAGGATTAGGATTAGTAACAGTGATTAGGATTAGGATTAGTAACAGTGATTAGGATTAGTGACAGTGTTTAGGATTAGGATTAGTAACAGTGATTAGGATTAGGATTAGAAACAGTGATTAGGATTAGGAACAGTAACAGTGATTAGGATTAGTAACTGTGATTAGGATTAGTAACAGTGATTAGGGTTAGGATTAGTAACAGTGATTAGGATTAGTAACAGTGATTAGGATTAGTAACAGTGATTAGGATTAGTAACAGTGATTAGGATTAGTGACAGTGATTAGGATTAGTGACAGTGATTAGGATTAGTAACTGTGATTAGGATTAGTAACAGTGATTAGGATTAGTAACAGTGATTAGGATTAGGATTAGTAACAGTGATTAGGATTAGTAACAGTGATTAGGATTAGTAACAGTGATTAGGATTAGTGACAGTGATTAGGATTAGTGACAGTGATTAGGATTAGTGACAGTGATTAGGATAAGGATTAGTAACAGTGATTAGGATTAGTGACAGTGATTAGGATTAGTAACTGTGATTAGGATTAGTAACAGTGATTAGGATTAGGATTAGTAACAGTGATTAGGATTAGTAACAGTGATTAGGATTAGTAACAGTGATTAGGATTAGTGACAGTGATTAGGATAAGGTTTAGAAACAGTGATTAGGATTAGGATTAGTAACAGTGATTAGGATTAGTAACAGTGATTAGGATTAGTAACAGTGATTAGGATTAGTAACAGTGATTAGGATTAGTAACAGTGATTAGAATTAGTAACAGTGATTAGAATTAGTAACAGTGATTAGAATTAGTAACAGTGATTAGAATTAGGATTAGTAACAGTGATTAGGATTAGTGACAGTGATTAGGATTAGTAACAGTGATTAGGATTAGTAACAGTGATTAGGATTAGTAACAGTGATTAGGATTAGAAACAGTGATTAGGATTTGGATTAGAAACAGTGATTAGGATTAGGATTAGAAACAGTGGTTAGGATTAGGATTAGTAACAGTGATTTGGATTAGGATTAGTAACAGTGATTAGAATTAGTAACAGTGATTAGGATTAGTAACCGTGATTAGGATTAGGATTAGTAACCGTGATTAGGATTAGGATTAGTAACAGTGATTAGGATTAGGATTAGGATTAGTAACAGTGATTAGGATTAGTAACAGTGATTAGGATTAGGATTAGTAACAGTGATTAGGATTAGGATTAGTAACAGTGATTAGGATTAGTGACAGTGATTAGGATTAGTAACAGTGATTTGGATTAGGATTAGTAACAGTGATTAGGATTAGGATTAGTAACAGTGATTAGGATTAGTAACAGTGATTAGGATTAGTAACAGTGATTAGTAACAGTGATTAGGATTAGGATTAGTAACAGTGATTAGGATTAGTGACAGTGATTAGGATTAGTAACAGTGATTAGGATTAGGATTAGTAACAGTGATTAGGATTAGGATTAGTAACAGTGATTAGGATTAGTAACAGTGATTAGGATTAGTAACAGTGATTAGGATTTGGATTCGAAACAGTGATTAGGATTAGGATTAGTAACAGTGATTAGGATTAGGATTAGTAACAGTGATTAGGATTAGGATTAGTAACAGTGATTAGGATTAGGATTAGTAACAGTGATTAGGATTAGGATTAGTAACAGTGATTAGGATTAGGATTAGTAACAGTGATTAGGATTAGGATTAGTAACAGTGATTAGGATTAGTGACAGTGATTAGGATTAGTAACAGTGATTAGGATTAGGATTAGTAACAGTGATTAGGATTAGTAACAGTGATTAGGATTAGTAACAGTGATTAGGATTAGTAACAGTGATTAGGATTAGTAACAGTGATTAGGATTTGGATTAGAAACAGTGATTAGGATTAGGATTAGTAACAGTGATTTGGATTAGGATTAGTAACAGTGATTTGGATTAGGATTAGTAACAGTGATTAGGATTAGGATTAGTAACAGTGATTAGGATTAGGATTAGTAACAGTGATTAGGATTAGGATTAGTAACAGTGATTAGGATTAGGATTAGTAACAGTGATTAGGATTAGAAACAGTGATTAGGATTAGGATTAGTAACAGTGATTAAGATTAGGATTAGTAACAGTGATTAGGATTAGTGACAGTGATTAGGATTAGGATAAGTAACAGTGATTAGGATTAGAAACAGTGATTAGGATTAGTAACAGTGATTAGGATTAGTAACAGTAACAGTGATTAGGAACAGTAACAGTAACAGGGATTAGGATTAGTAACTGTGATTAGGATTAGTGACTGTGATTAGGATTAGTAACAGTGATTAGGATTAGGATTAGTAACAGTGATTAGGATTAGTAACAGTGATTAGGATTAGTAACAGTGATTAGGATTAGGATTAGTAACAGTGATTAGGATTAGGATTAGTAACAGTGATTAGGATTAGGATTAGTAACAGTGATTAGGATTGGTAACAGTGATTAGGATTAGGGACAGTGATTAGGATTAGGGACAGTGATTAGGATTAGGGACAGTGATTAGGATTAGGATTAGTAACAGTTATTAGGATTAGGATTAGGATTAGTAACAGTGATTAGGATTAGTAACAGTGATTAGGATTAGTGACAGTGATTAGGATTAGTGACAGTGATTAGGATTAGTGACAGTGATTAGGATTAGTGACAGTGATTAGGATTAGGATTAGTAACAGTGATTAGGATTAGGATTAGTAACAGTGATTAGGATTAGGATTAGTAACAGTGATTAGGATTAGGATTAGTAACAGTGATTAGGATTAGGATTAGTAACAGTGATTAGGATTAGGATTAGTAACAGTGATTAGGATTAGGATTAGTAACAGTGATTAGGATTAGGATTAGTAACAGTGATTAGGATTAGTAACAGTGATTAGGATTAGGATTAGTAACAGTGATTAGGATTAGTGACAGTGATTAGGATTAGGATTAGTAACAGTGATTAGGATTAGAAACAGTGATTAGGATTAGTAACAGTGATTAGGATTAGTAACAGTAACAGTGATTAGGAACAGTAACAGTAACAGTGATTAGGAACAGTAAAAGTGATTAGGAACAGTAACAGTAACAGTGATTAGGATTAGGATTAGTAACTGTGATTAGGATTAGTGACTGTGATTAGGATTAGTAACAGTGATTAGGATTAGGATTAGTAACAGTGATTAGGATTAGTAACAGTGATTAGGATTAGTGACAGTGATTAGGATTAGTGACAGTGATTAGGATTAGGATTAGAAACAGTGATTAGGATTAGGATTAGTAACAGTGATTAGAATTAGGATTAGTAACAGTGATTAGGATTAGGGACAGTGATTAGGATTAGGGACAGTGATTAGGATTAGTGACAGTGATTAGGATTAGTAACAGTGATTAGGATTAGGATTAGTGACAGTGATTAGGATTAGGATTAGTAACAGTGATTAGGATTAGGAACAGTGATTAGGATTAGGATTAGTAACAGTGATTAGGATTAGGATTAGTAACAGTGATTAGGATTAGTAACAGTGATTAGGATTAGTAACAGTGATTAGGATTAGGATTAGTAACAGTGATTAGGATTAGGATTAGTAACAGTGATTAGGATTAGAAACAGTGATTAGGATTAGAAACAGTGATTAGGATTAGGATTAGTAACAGTGATTAGGATTAGGATTAGTAACAGTGATTAGGATTAGGATTAGTAACAGTGATTAGGATTAGTAACAGTGATTAGGATTAGGATTAGTAACAGTGATTAGGATTAGAAACAGTGATTAGGATTAGAAACAGTGATTAGGATTAGGATTAGTAACAGTGATTAGGATTAGGATTAGTAACAGTGATTAGGATTAGAAACAGTGATTAGGATTAGGATTAGTAACAGTGATCAGGATTAGGATTAGTAACAGTGATCAGGATTAGAAACAGTGATTAGGATTAGGATTAGTAACAGTGATTAGGATTAGGAAACTGCAAAAAAAAAAGAATCAGTTTATATAAAACATGAAACTACAGTACGGATTTGTGATTATCACGTGTCAACGTAACGTGTAAACTTGATTCTATATTTTCAGGCTCCATTTCACACTGAGGAAGAAGACGCCCGCTCTGACCCTCACCGTTTCTCCCTGTTCAGGAAGTGTAGAGTGGATACTGACTGCACACTCACTGAAGGACAAGACAGCAAAGGAGCATTACTGTAAGTGTGTACGAGAGAGAGAGAGAGAGAGAGAGAGAGAGAGAGAGAGAGAGAGAGAGAGAGAGAGAGAGAGAGAGAGATAAAGCGACCAAAAGTATTGGGACACCGACTTTCCCACACAAATGCGGTTCTTTCCCAAACTTTAACACAAAGTTGGAGACACACATTTGTATCACGTCATTGGATGAAGGAGCATGAACATTTGCCTTCACTGAAACTAGGAGACCCAAAACCTTCAGCACTTTAAATAGCTGAAAGAGAAGCTGGATATAAAGTCCCAAAATCATGCATTAATTATTTGATCTTCTTCCTCTGCATCTGCTGCTTTAAATGATTCACTTTGATTATGAAATATTTGACTTCTGTAGACTGCAAAGATAAAAAGACAGCAGTGGCTTTCCAACGTAAAGCTGCTCATGAATTTACTGCATGGTGTTTAAAAAAATGAGCAAATAAGCTCATTATCACATCTCTATGACTTTACACGGCTTGTGGAAATCAGTCAGTTCTTCACGAGGAAGTGTGAACCTGCAAAATTCTTCCAAGTGTGTTCCTGGTCCTCACCACATACACTCCTCCTTTCAGCTGCAAACATCCACACGTGTAACTACCACTCTCACTTACACACCGAATAAAATGCTGTCACACAGCCGTCTGACGTACACGATCTGGACAAAAGTATTGGGACACCTGACTTTCCCACACAGATGTGGTTCTTCCCCAAACTGTTTAAGTCTGAGACACACTATTGCATCAGATGCTTTGGAGGCAAAATCATTTAATTTCTTCTTCACTTGAACCAGGAGACCCAAACCTGTTCCAGCATGACAATGCCCTGTGCACAAAGCCAGCGCCATGAAGATCTGCTTTCCATGGGTTGGAGTGGAAGATCTCCTGCTATAGAACTATAAAAATATTGAACACCTTCGGGATGAATGTGAACACTGACTGCACCCCAGGAACCTCCTCACCTTCTCACCTACATCACTGAGCCACATAGATGATAAAGTCAAGTTTATTAAATGAGAAGCTCTAAATTCATCATCATCATCTGCTCTGTGTGCTCCATATTAAAGTGTTCAAAGCACAACACAGCAGATAACATTTAATGCACACATCTGTAAATATTCTTGTGTGTGTGTGTGTGTGTGTGTGTGTGTGTTTTTCAGGGAGCTTTAAGAAGAGCGAGCCTGAAGTGTGGTGGAGAAAATCAGCGAGTGAGAAGACACTGTACACCTACTCAGGTAGTGCTGTGGAGACCTACATGGCTCCTGCACTCCACCCGGTCTCCGTCTACACCCTGCGCATTACAGCAACGCAGGAAACACACACAGGTTTACCTCCATGAAGGCTTTACACCATTGGGGGTGTTTCCAGAGTTGCCCTTTGAGCCCCGAGTGCATGTGCTCGGAGTTGGAATGAGCAGTGTGACACTGACCTGGAGCTCGAGTCCATCGGTCATCAAATCACTCACCACACACCCACACACACATGCGCGCACACACGCACACACAACGGCGTACGTGTACTGTGTTACCATGAACCGCAAACACAACTACAGGAGTCTGTGTGCTGCACAGGAGGAGAAAGGGGGCATGAAAGACGAGTGGAACAAAAGAGCAGTGGACAGACTGGACAACTCCAGGGAGCGAGTGTGTGTGTGTGAAGAGGTGGAAAGTGTGTGTACCGTCTCTGAGCTTCAACCAAACACACTCTATTATTTCGATGTGTTTGTGGTTGACAAAATAAACAGCACCAGTGCAGCATACACAGGAACGGTGGCACACACACACGCAGAATCGCACACACATGCAGATCTACACACACCACCACACACTGAGGGTGTGACCCCGCTCAGAGAGGGGCAGGTGCAGTGGGTCACACTGAGTTCTGGGGCAGGTGTGAGGCGGAGTTTCCGTTTCCGGCCCCGTGGAGGGCAGAAGAACGGCCTACTCACACTGCTGAGCTGCAACGACACACACACGCTCACACACACACTTTCTGTTTCAGTCTCAGTGAGAGGAAATGAAGTGACAACACAGGAAGTGGGAGATCAGCTGGTCCAGGTGTGGCTGCAGGGGTACGCATCGTACCTGATCCAGCTCCGCCTCTTAGCCCGACACACACCTGCAGCACAGAGAGAGACTGTGTGTGTGAAAATGCAGGCATCATCTGCATTCCACCGCCGGGGGGCGCCAGCACTGCCACACACACTCCACATCAAGAGCTTTAACACACTGCGCACCTGCAGCTCCGTCACACTCGCATGGATGGGGACAGAGGAACGAGGACTGTACTGCCTCTACAGGCGCCGAGTGGAGGAGAGGGGGGAGACTGGGGGACACGGAGTGATACGGGGAAGACAGACAGGTAAAAACAGACCAGACAAAGAGATACAGGGTAGACAGGTGGGAAAGAATAAACCAGACGGGGTGACACGGGAAAGACAGACGGGTAAGAATGGCCCAGACGGAGTGACACAGGGTAGAAAGTGGAGTAAGAACGGACCAGATGAAGTGATATGGGGTAGACTGAAAAGTGAGACAGGTGGAGTAAAGCAGGATGGACAGAGAAGAGACACTGATGGAGACAGAGGGATGAAGGATAGACCTAAGTGTGCGAGAGGACGAGACAGAGTAAGATGGAGTGCAACAGATCAGGAAATAGTGATGTGTAGTGATCAGAAGATTGAGACCAGTCATAAACGAGTGATACCTCGTGAACGCAGGAGTGAGACAGACCGTTGCTTGGCACCAGAGTCCCGTCCTCCTGATCAACGTGTCCTCTGTAAATACTTTCAGGAGCTTGATGCACGGCGTGCAGTTACCACGGCAACAGTGGGTGGGCTGGAGGCGGAGACACTCTACATATTTGACATTTACCTGATGAGGCGATGGGCACTTCCTGTTAAATACTACAGCAAGACGGTGCGAACCAGGAGAGACTGCTGAGACACAACACACACACACACACACACACACACACACACACACACCAGCTACAGCCACACAAAGTGAACACCGATTACATGACCATTGTTGCTGTTGAAAGACTGTTTATTAGAGCTGTAACAGGACTGCACCAAACACACTGCAACACCACATCTGTCTATCAGCACAGAGAGAGAGAGAGAGAGAGAGAGAGAGAGAGAGAGAGAGAGAGGGGAAGTCATAAAGGAGGAGACAAAGAGACATTAAGAGAGTGAGACAGATGTGTCCTGCATGATCATGAATTCATCTTCATGGTGTTTGTGTTTGTTGTGTTTCACTTTTACACACCAATAAAAAAAACAGCTGCCGAAAGATAACCAATTATGGCTCAGCTCATTTACATGCCACTGAGAATCAATCACCACACACACACTCTCACTCGTTCCTGGTGTTTGTGTAGCAGGTGTTCCATATGAAGGTCAGAATGAGTGAAATGTGTTGATGTAAGTCAGTAGTAATAGTTAATAAGGTGGAATGTGCTGATCTCAGTGTCTTTATTTATTATAATAAACATGTTTCAGTCTCATTCGCCTTTTATTTACATTCACATGACGCCTCATAAACAGCAGCAAAACAACAGAGGGAACGCAGAAGGTTTTTAGTGCTGGTCAATGTTCTATTAAATCATAATACCACACACCCACACACACCTCATACCCACTAATACACAACTGTTCATGTGTGTAAGTGCTGCTCCCTGTCTGCAGAAGTGTGGAACACACACATACACACACACACACACACACACACACACACACACACACACAGTCCCAACACACTAACTGAATGAAGGTATTAAAAGGTAAACACAGGTAAAGAAATGAAGAAACCCTGAGGAGATAAAGCCTACAACTTACACAAGTAGACATGTGGGAAGTCGTAATGGAGTTTGTGGTTTTCACTCTGGGGTGAATAAAGTATCAGTAGAAAGACTGAAACCAAAGTGAAGTTTAAAAAAACTTTATTTCATCATTCAAGTGTAACATTAGATTTTCCCCATTTAAACATTAAAGAGTGTGTGTGTGTGTGTGTGTGTGTGTGTGTGTGTGTGTGTGTTTGTGTGTGTTTGTGTGTGTGTGTGTGTTGGGGTTATGGCTTACAGCACTAAGGCTTTGATCACAAAGGTTTGTTTCCTGACAACAATCAATAAAAAAGTAGAATAAAAAAATCCTTATGTCATGTGACCTGTAGTGTTCATCATAGTCCCATTGCTTTCACACAGGAACCAAAGAGGTTTACAGTAACAACATGGCACCCTGTGTGTGTGTGTGTGTGTGTGTGTGTGTGTGTGTGTGTGTGTGTGTGTGTGTGTGTGTGTGTGTGTGTTACTGTCTTTGGCAGTTGTACAAAAATAGGACTCTAAAAATATCAAACAACTACAATAATAATCATCAAAACAATAATTACAATACATAAAGGTTGTAGAAAATATCTGCTAAGAAACCAGTGTGTGTGTGTGTGTGTGTGTGTGTGTGTGTGTGTGTGTGTGTGTGTGTTAAGGTCCTGGTCTGTTGTTGTGTGTCATAGAGCCTCCTCTACTATGTGACTGAAGAGATCCAGGAACAAGCAGTGCTGTAGAGAGAGAGAGAAAACATAGATAGATAGATAGATAGATAGATAGATAGATAGATAGATAGATAGATAGATAGATAGATAGATAGATAGATAGATAGATAGATAGATAGATAGATAGATAGATAGATAGATAGATAGATAGATAGATAGATAGATAGATAGATAGAGAGAAGTATAAATAAAGAGATGAAGGTTGTTGGAGTGAATGATGATAGTGAGAGTCACTGACCAGGGGGTGGGGCTCTACCTTCAGGCTCCTCCCCATCCTTTTTGAGGGTGTGGTCAATAGTGTGAGTGGTAAATGAGTCCAGGTAGGAGGAGCTGCTAACACCCAAACTAATCCCAGTTACTCCAATACCCAAGGAATCTACACCTACACACACACACACACACGTTACAGTTATATAATTATATCTATTAACATTATTCTGCCCTATGTTTGTGTATGTGTGTGTGTTCATGTGCGTGTGTACATATATACCAGTGCCGATAGACGCTCTGCCCGGTCTCACCAGCCCACTGCTGTCCATAACAGTGAAAGAACGGCGATGAGGTGTATCTGACTGCAACACACACACACACACACACACACACACACACACACACACACACACACACACACACACACACACATCAAGCATTTTTTTGACCTGATTAAGTTTAGTATTAAATTTAGTGGAAAAAGAGATGAAACACTAGCCTCAAACCTGAATTTACACACCTTCAACTGGAACGTATGTGCGTGTGTGTGTGGGTGTGTGTGTTTACCCTGAAGGTGTGTGTGGTGTTGGGTCTGGAGAAGGCCAACAGGCTGCCAGCCTCATCTGCTACAGCACTATGAGCATAACTGGAGGGAGCTCTCTGAAACCACACACACACACACACACACGCGCGCGCGCGCGCGCGCTTAAGCCTTGGACACTAAGCAGGTAAAATTTTCAGTGACCTACAGGAACAACACTGAATGTGTTACCTTAAAGAGGCGTGTGTGATGTCCAGAGTGTGTGTGTTCTTTGTCTGCAGTGCCAATGGGGGGAAGGAGTGTGTTCTTGCTAAGAGTCATCGTTGAAGAGGAGAGGCGATCACCAGCTGGGGCTCTAAAAAACACAACCATACACACACACACACACACACACACACACACACAAAGTGTAGTAAAAAAATTTTGTAGGCCTGCAGACAGACTTACAGTGACAGATAGACGGCAGGCAGACAGAAAGACAGTGATAGGCAGGCAGACAGGAAGACAGACAGAGACAAACAGACAGAGTGACAGACAGGCAGAGTGACAGACAGGCAGAGTGACAGACAGGCAGAGTGACAGACAGGCAGAGTGACAGACAGAGTGACAGACAGAGTGACAGACAGAGTGACAGACAGAGTGACAGACAGAGTGACAGACAGAGTGACAGACAGAGTGACAGACAGGCATGTCTCACAGTTTTGTCCCTCTGATTATGTCCTCCATGTTTCCTGCTATGTTGGACTGAGTCAGGGGGGCGAGTGTGCGAGGAGGGAGGGGTCGTCTCCGTGAGGAAGGAGGAGGGTGGGGTAAAGGGGAGGGACTTTGTTCCAGGGAGTGGCGAGGACGGGGTTTAGAGAGGTTCATCCTCTCCTCTGAGTCACTGCAAACATACAGACAGTTTTTAGAATGTGTGTGTGTGTGTGTGTGTGTGTGTGTGTGTGTGTGTGTGTGTGTGTGTGTATTACTGTGCAGTGTGCTCCGGTGAAGTTGTGTAGCGCTGCCGCAGAGGAAGACCATGAACCACAATCAGCTCATTCAGAGTGTGATGCTGCACTGCTGCTGATCCTGAACACATCCGACTGGGCTGCAGGACACAGACAGATACAGAGACACAGACAGAGACACAAACAGAGACATTGTACATAAATAAGGAAGCAGCAAGTTTAAACTCAGTACACATGCACACACACACACACAATGTTTGCTGTGTGATATAATTTATTATGTTTATAATAATGATGCCAGAAGATCCACCATATGGAGAACAAATGTTTATTTTGTAAATATTTTATTTACAAACGTCTGAACACCTTTGGGATGAATGTGAACACTGACTCCAGGCTCCCCATGCCTCCTCACCTCACCTACACCTGCCTTTACTAACACCCTTGTAGCTAAATGATTTTCCAGAACATCTCTCCCAAAAGAGAGAAGCTTATTACAATAGTAATAACAATCATATGCTTGTGTCCATTAATTGTTGGCCCTACAGTGTATATTTATACAAAGTATCTTAACCAGTTGTGAATAGACAGAAAATGTTCTACCAGTCAGCTAGGATTTGCATTCTAGCGATGTTTATAGATTTTTTTTCCGAGTTCAAAGGTGTTTAATGGAATTGGAGCTTTATAGCAGGAGATCTTCCACTCCAACCCATGAAAAGCAGATCTTCATGGAGCTGGCTTTGTGCACAAGGGCAGTGTCATGCTGGAGCAGGTTTGGATCTCCAAGTTCAAGTAAAGGGAAAAAAGACGTCTAATACAATTATTTGTCCAATATGAATGAGAGTGAACACACTGAAACACACCCACTCTCAAATACTAATTCACACAACAAAGAACACACAACCTGTGTGGCAGACAAACATGAACCATATCTTTGTGTGTGTGTGTGTGTGTGTGTGTGTGTGTGTGTGTGTGTGTGTGTGTGTGTGTGTGTGTGTGGTAAAGCAGTCTTTCTTTCAGTGCAGTTTACATACAGTAGGTGGCTTTCTCTGCTTTTTGGATTTCCATCTCGACTTTGAGCTCCTCGACTTTGTGCTCTTCAGGAGGAAATATAGGAAGATGTTGGAAAGATAGAGAGAAATTGAGAGGACGTGAGGGAAGGAGAGGCAGACAGAGGGAGATAGGGAGGGATGGAATGAGGGGAAGAGGAAGAGACAGACAGAAGGAGTATTGGGGGTCAGACAGACAGATGGAGGGAGGGAGAGACAGATAGACAGAGGGAGTGTAGAGAGAGAGAAAGAGAAAGAGAGGGAGAGAGGGAGAGACAGAAAGAAGAAGGGAGATAGGGAGGGAAGAAGACAAAGAGGGAGGGAGTGACAAAAAGAGGAAGCGATAGAGGGAAGAGGGGAGAAAAGGAGGGAGGAAGGGAGGGAAGGAGAGACAGACAGAGGGAGTATAAAGGGACAGACAGAGGGAGAGAGGGAGGGAGGGAGGGGGGGAAGGGGGTGGAGGGAGGAGGGGGGGAAGGGGGTGGAGGGAGGGAGGGGGGAAGTGGGTGGAGGGAGGGAGAGTTGGAAGGAGGCAGAGACAGAGAAAGCAAGGGATGGAGAGACATAGAGAAGGAGGGAGGGAGGAAGAGAGTTAGTGAGGAAGAGACAGAGGGAAGTAGGCAGAAATAGAGGGATTGAGGGGGAGAGATAGTGAAAACAAGTGGAAAGAAAGAAAAGAAAAGGATTAATACTGTGTGTGTGAGTGAAGAATGAGTGAGGAGTCAGTGTGTGTGGAGTGTGTGTGTGAGGAGTGTGTGTGTGTGTGAGAAGTGAGTGTGTGAGGAGTGAGTGTGTGAGGAGTGAGTGTGTAAGGAGTGTGTAAGAAGTATGTGGGGAGTGTGTGAGGAGTGAGTGTGTGAGGAGTAAGTGAGGAGTGAGTGAGAAGTATGTGAGGAGTAAGTGAGGTGTGAGTGTGTAAGGAGTGAGTGAGGAGTGAGTGTGTAGTCAGTGAGGAGTGAGTGTGTGAGGCATGTGTGAGGAGTAAGTGAGGAGTGTGTGAGGAGTTAATGAGGAGTGAGTGTAGTACACCTACCAGAGTGTGTGAGGAGTGTGGAGTGTGGTGTGTCTGAGGGCCGAGGCGTGGCAGAGTGCTGGACATGCTGGACTTCAGTCCTGAGGGGTTGAGGGATGGATGCTGCTGCTGCTGCTGCTGCTGCTGCTGCTGATGATGATGTGGTGGTGGTGGCGGCGGCGGACTGAGAGATGCTGAACTCTTTTCATCATCTGGAGAAGACACATAGAAAAAGAGGAGTGATTATATTTGAGCTTTTACTTCCTGGATAAATAAAACGGGGTAAAAATGACGGCGAGCGTCTTCATGGACAGACAGAGTGTACGATCAGACGAACATCTCAATGTCCATGATTTAAACCCACCCCAGCATCTCTGTGTCCCTGCTCAGAGACCCAAATGCACTCGTCTGTTTGTGTGTGTGTGTGTGTGTGTGTGTGTGTGTGTGTGTGTCACTGTGATGGGGTGTGTGTGTGTGTGTGTGTGTGTGTGTGTGTGTATGTATGTGTCAGTGTGATGGTGTGATGGTGTGTGTGTCAGTGTGATCTACCAGAGCTACAGCCCTCCCACAGTCTCATCAGAAGTTCCTCCATGCAACCAATCAGCTCCTGCCACACGTCATCAAACAGGATGTCAAGCACCGCCTCCCTCCTGCAGCGATACGGAGACACGGGGGGCAAAGTGTGTGTCCTCCTGCTCACACACACACATTCCTCATCACTGCACACACACACACACACACACACACACACACACACACACACACACACGTTACTCAATGTGTCCTCCTGCTCACACACACATTCCTCATCACTGCACACACACACACACACACACACACACACACTCACATATCTCTCCAGTCAAAGGCCAGGTATTCTTCCATCATTCCTTCTTCTTCTTCTATTACTTGATGCAACTCATC